>NW_025999945.1:7405230-7442681 GCF_001458135.2 Marmota marmota marmota | reverse complement strand
CTAAAATTTGGGGGCCAACAGAGGTGAGGCAAAGAACCTCACCCCCCCTCTGGTACAAAGACCTCTCCACAGGTGTGGCTGTATACTGGACCGGTAGTCAGTGACGGGTAAGATCCAATTGCAATGGTACCAACCTAAGGACCATATGTACTATTGGACAACCTAAGGCAGGCACGGTCCCTAAGCCACATGCTTGTTGTTTAAACAGAGAGGGGGAGATGTTGAGAGCCACAGCCGAAGGGGCCCCAGCAAACTTCCAGCTGGCAGCAAACTTCCAGCTGCCAGCTGATGATTGGCTCACAGCGGCCCCAGCAACATCTAGCTGATTGGCTCCTCTGCGGTGATGCTCATTGGGCTGTTTCCCTGCCCTTTCAGACCACGGAGCTGCTCATTGGGGGACTTTTTTGGCTCCGCCCACGTGACCCAGCCAATTGGCCTCAAGAGCAGGAGGATTGTGGGAGGTGGAGAGAAGCTTGTGTGGGAGAGAGAGGCTTGTGGAAAGCCGGTGGTGGCAGTTGAGGCTCTGAGGGTTTTTCCTGAGAGGCTGTTTTGTTTGGCGTGTGTGGTTCTAAAAATAAAGTTAGTTTCTTTTGACAAGTGGCTCCTGATTGTGCCCAGCCAGACTGCGGCACACGGTAACTCAGGTTTCAACATTTGTAAGTGAAGAAATAAAGATATAATCAATGATGAACATTAAAGACTCTTAGTCAGCTTTTGTGTTGCTGTGACCAAACCTGAAAAGAAGAACCTAGAGAAGAGAAAGTTTATTTGGGACTCTTGGTTTCAGTGGTCTCCATTCCTAGATGGTTGACTCCATTGCTCTGGGTCCAAGGTGAGGCCTTGAGGGCAGGGCTCAGTGGAGGAAAAGTGCTCAGCTCATGATGGGGTCAGGAAACCGGAGGAGAGAGGAAGAGGGAAGGGGCTTTAGGAAAGATACACCCTTGATATCCCCAGTGACCCACCTCTTTCAGCCATGTCCTGTCTGCATACCACCTAGTCAGGCCTTTCAAACTAGAATGGACTGATTAGATTACAGTCTGCATAAGCTAATCATTTTACCTCTGAATCCTCCTGCATCAACAGGAGCTTTTGGGGGATAACTCACATACAAACCATAACAGGCACACTTCCTACTCTTATGTAAATATATGCACATTTCATCCAGCTAAGGACTAAAGTTGACTTCAGCATGGTGCTCCTTGAAATCTTAGGTTGCTCAGTTCGCATTTTAATATACCTAGTTAGAATGTGAGAAAAGTCATGATCAAAGAATGGTGATTTACTGTGTGTCAAACACTCTCTTCTGTTTTATCCCACTTGATCCTTTTAAGGACTTTGTGAAATAGGTAGGGATGCTATTATTGTCTTTGTTTACTGGAGCTCTTTACATGAAGTTAAGAGATTTGTACAAGTTTAGACAAACATGGGACATAAAAGGGAAAGAGCCCTCATTATAAAAATTCTATCTAGTACAAATAATAATAGTAGTGATAATTATAGCTCAAGGTGTTTGAAATACATTTGGTGGTGTGCTCAGGACTTCTAATATTATGTATATATATATTTTTACACATATATAATTCATATGTATCATAAAGCCATATGAGATAGTATGGTCACTATCTTTTGTTTAGTAACCATTTCTTTGTAGAGAGAGAAGCTGAGCCCTTAGGGAGGTTAAATAACCATAACCTTTGATAAGTAGTAGATACATTGATAAAACCCAGGCATCCTGCCACCAGGTCTCTATTCCTAAGAACTTGCAATTTGTTCTCTGTTTATAGGAGCTCCCAACTTCCAAGGCATGATTTCTGTCATGCAAAGAATTAGATCTCCAATTAAAAAATATATATCCTTTTTGTTGTTCATTCTCCTTCTTTTTTAGTTCCCTTTTTCCTCTTCATTTGTTTATTTATTTTTATGTGGTGGTGAGGATCGAACCCAGTGCCTCACATGATTGAGGCAAGCACCCTACTGCTGAGCCACAACCCCAGCCCTCTTTTTCCCGTTTTTACTGCAGTGTTTCCTGCTTTTCTCTGCGTCTTTTCCTTACTCATGGGATGCTGTAAATTGGTTGTTGCAGCAACAACCACAACCAAACAAACTCATATTTGCTAAAGTCTGAAATCTGTATCCACATATTCTTCTTGTTGTTGTTGAGAATGTGATACAATGCTCAATTTGTCTTGATTTCAATCTTTAGTGAGACAAACCACCTCGGAAGATATTAATTGTTCTGAATTGAAGCCATCTTAGTTGCTCAGGTAGTCTTATTGATGAAATGGAAAATATCCTGAATTGAAATTCAGAAGATGGTTTTTAGGCCCAGCTGGGCCATTTATCTGTTTGATATATAACAAATCACTTAACATCCCTGAACCCAAGTCTTTTCATCTATAAAATGAGATAACTGCTTTGCTTTGTGAACAGTCATTCTGAATTGTGCAGCATCTCTCTATTGTAAGGGAATTATTATTTGTGCTTTCTTATAGGACACAAAACAGAACATTTTCATTAATACTCTCAAAGAGGATCCTAAAGAAACAGACTTTTCTATCTAAATAGCCAGTTGTTGCCACTGGAATACACTATTTCCAAATAGCAAGGAACCCAGGAAGGGTCAAAGCCGTGGGGTAGGCTTTAGGTTAGGATTGATACAGACCTGATAAGAGTGAGTGTCTCATCTGCAGATCCTTGTTCTCCTTTCTCTACGCTCTGCGGGGACAGGAAATTGATTTTTTTTTCTTATGTTTCAAACTCAAATTTATTGCCAGTGTTTCCAGGAACACTTTGTCCAGGTCATGTCCGGGCTCCCTGGAGACAGGCCACGTGAGCCTGTCGTGTCTCTTACAGGCTTGTAAGGCAAAGTGGCCTCACTGACCATGCATTTGCTGTTCTTTCCCCAGACCTAGCTTACAGGGATGGAAGAGATGTCCAGAGTAGAGGGGATTTAGAAATCCTGCCTGGGACGTCCATTGTTTCCCTGTGTTTTCACAGGACAAAGCATCAGAGTTTGAAATCTGACTTTTATTTTTGTCAGGAACCATGAGAAAGTCAGAGATCCTTTTGACTTCAAGGTGCCCTGGAGATCATCAGGTCCTAGAGCCTTTATATTATGGCCATTCACCATGCTATTATGTTAACAAATCATTTAACAGAAATCTATCTCATACCTACTAGTACCAAGCTTTATACTGAGCACTGACAATACAGCAATGAACAAAAGACAATGTCCCTCTTCTCATGGCACTTTTACTAGTCTAGGAAATAAGGAATTATCAAAGAAACACTGCGTAGACAGGGATAATCCCTCTGAGGGTAAACAAAGCAGGATGTGAGGGTGATAGAGTGATAGGATTATGGGTTTTAGAAGGTGAGCATTAGGGAGACCTCATAAGAGGTAACAGTTAAGCCTACGTTTGAATAATATGAGCAGTGAGTCTTATGGATATCTGGAGTGACTATGTTGGAGCAAGCAAGTACTACAAAGGCCCCAAGGTAAAAAAAAAAATATGAGATGTGCTCAAGGAATGGTAGGAAGACCATTCTGGTTGGCTGGGGTGAGTGAAGGGAGGATTGGAAGCAAATGAGATAGATGTGATCTTCGGAACAAGTTAACATACCCATATAACACATTTTAGACTAGGCTGAGCACTTTAGATTTTATATTAAATATGATGGGAGACCACCGGAGGGTTTTCAGCCCAGATGTGATATACATTGTGTTTACAAAGACCTCTCTGGAATCCAAATTGATGCCACTGTGGGGAGGGAGGCAGATAGACCACTTAGGAGGTTACCACAAAAGACCAGGTTAGGCATGATGGACTTGGTGGGTAAGAAGTGCTGAATTCAAAATGTATTGTTAGTTAAAATGACCAGGGAGCATTTGTGTGTAAACAGGCATGGGGTGCTACTGAGATTAATTTACTCTCACCTGCTTACTTATGTCTGGCGGCCGTGACCCTGGGTCCTGACTCAAGAGCTAAACCTGAGGTTACACACACACACACTCAACCTCATGCTGCCTTCTTCTTGGGCTATGAGATCCTTTCACTCTTGAGAAGTGTAGCTTCCAGACGTAGCCCCCAGCTGTGTGCCACTCTGACACCATGCCTTTCTTACACATTGCTGCCTCCTCCACGTGGGCCACTGGGCCTACTAAGATACATCTCACCCATTTATGGAGGTCTTAACCAGCAACAAAAGATACTATAGTACAAGATACAGTGAAAGAAATGCTATACTAGAGGTAAAGAATGCTCTCACAGAACCAAGAATTGAGGGAAGGATTCTAACTTGAGTCAGAAGACTAAATATCATGGTTTCCTAGGGGTAGTGATAGGGGATCAGAGCTTTAAAAGAGACTCTCCAATCTCAAGTCCATGTCTGTTCATGCTCAGCTTCTTAATTTCTTGCTCTTGCCCTTTCTCTTCCTGTGGATATCAGCTGGCTTTATTTATTGTTCTGTAGATGAGTAATCCTTCTTTTTCAGTTGAGAGGTGGGGGTGGAAGAAATGGGAATTCATTTCAGTGACTCAGACTGCATGCCAAATTAGGACAGAGCACTATGGGCTGTTCTTTTATCCTGTGGCCATAATCATCAGATCTCAGAGTGAACCTTTATTGCTACTGACCCATCAAATCCAGCACAGTGAGACAGCTTGTCAAGGACTCTACAACGAGATCCTTGCAGAATCTCTTCACCTAGGAAGTTTAGGTCTTGGGCCCTTCAGCGGGCTTTGTTAACCTTGCCAAATGAGCTGCAATATAGATTTTTATCCTGCTATGAAGATTGTTTCTGGTTGTTGATCCTTGTGGACTGAGGCAAGTTCTGTGAATGCTTGCTTATATCCTGCCATGCTCTCTTGGCCCATTGTTTCTTTGGGCTTGAGGAAGCATTCCTTTGTAACTTTCAATACAAAAGCCCTGAGGTCCTAAGTGCTGTCAAGGCTCAAATAGATTCTCATGCATCATTCCTGTAGATGTGTTGACAATATCCATGCATGATGCACAGCATGGATGAGCTTCTGCATTATCAAGTGTCATTAACCAATGTGCTAAGGGAAACTTATTTTTGGAAAAGGAGAAATTTGCGTGGACCTTCTGTGAAGCACTTGTCAACTAATTGTGTTAAGTTTTGTATGTGTCTCCCTGGCTGAACTCTAAGCTCCTTTGGGTCAAAGAATATATTTTACTCTTTTTTCTTCTTAGACTTAGAATAGTGGTTATCATTCTGGAGTCAGGCCATGCTTCAATTTGAATCTTAGTCAAGTTGCTTAAGAACTCTTGTCTAGTTCCTTTGATGTGAAATGGAAAACATGCTTATGACACAAGGTGGTTGGGAATCGTGAGCAACCCAATATGTTTATGAAAGCACTTAGTTCTTGCCTGAGTTCACAGTGAGTACTCAGTATATAGGACCTGTTATTATAGTATAGCAAGTGCTCAATAACTTCATGTTGAATCAACTGAAGTTCTTGGAGACTGGAGATCTATTACAGCAAGTGGAAGTCTGTGTCTGGCACGGGAAGGGGTGAACAAGGCAAGTATTAGCTTTCTTATCCTGTGCCAGTTCATTTCATAATAGACAAGATAGGCAACTGTGGTTATATAAAGGTTAGATTTGTTTCGGAAGAAGCATTTGCCAAAAGTTGAGGAACTCCCCATCCTAGTATTATAATGAATCTCACAGCCTGGACTGGTCTAACCTCTGGGCTCCTTTCCTAGGAGGGTCTCATCAGCCCAAGTCATAAAATGGAATAGAATAAATTGACATCCTATCCCTATCCATTCCCATCTCATTTGTATGAAAATTTTCTTTTGGTTGCTGGGTCACATCTATCTCATGACATGATATTAAATATCATGACCATGATGGCCAGAACACATCTCCATGGGAGTGAAAGTTAGGGTCTTTTTTTTTAGGGGAAGTGACTGCAGGGGGGTATAGGTGGAAAATTCTGGATCATAATGAGTCTTTTTGTATCAGTTTTACTTGGTGATGTAGCAAGTTTCAGTGATGGCACAACTTAATCAGAGATAAAGATACTCCCAAATGTGAGCATCTACTATGTTCCTGATCCTGTTTTCTTGTTTGTCCACATGAAAGAACAGAGACTCAAGTAAATTCATGAAGATGGGGTGGGAAGGATTTGAACTCAGCCCTTTTAGCTCCAGCTATATACTATCCACCTCCCATTTATGGGAAGGTAAACTTTCATAAGTACATGAAAATAATTTTAGCTAATAACTAGACTGAAAAACCTCTTTACGTCCTTTGACTATTCTGTGGTCACTAATTAGTATCTATTGTTAATTGAGGAAATAAAATATTAATGATTTCAGAACAGCAATTTTCTGGCACTCTTCTGATAAACTTTTGTACCAGGGAATACTAAAACATTTTCTAATTGATATGAGCAAATGTAGAAATAGCTTTCAATGCTTTTTACCCACTTCATATATATATGAAGGACAATAAACATATATTGTCCTTGAAAGCCTTCCCTGTGGAAGGTCAAATTTTTATTTCAATTTATATTCTCACTGGTCCCTTACTTTGAGAATTATTTTTAGACATGGTTAACAAGCTGTTAAAGAAAATATGTCCTATTTTAAAAATAATTACTTCTGTTATTGAGATTTCAAATACACATGTAACATTCACTAAATTAAAGATCTGTTGCTCAGCTCATTTGTATTCAACGTCATATGTTTTAGAGATGATGTTGAAAATTGAGATCCTTTTATTAAGATTTTTCCTTTTACTACATATGGCATGCCTAATTAAAAATTGGAAATAGCTTAATCCATTAAAACTCACCCACCTTCTTCCATTTTGAATGACCTTGTCAAGGGAGTTTCATCTTCAGATATGTCTAAATAGTTTAATTGGACACAGTGTAGAAATCTACAATCTGTACTACTGGTTAGGAGCTACTCTCTAAATCCTACTTTGGAATTTTTGTAAAATCTTTAATATTACTAAGATTAATTTCAGGTTTGCTGATAGGGCTGCACACAGTTTTCCCTCACATTTTCAGTTTTTGAATAATTGAGAGAAATGGGAAGATGTTTTCCCCTTCTTTTCTCATGGAGATATGATAAGATGACCATCCAGGGTGTTATCCAGTAAGGGGGACTGTGGTGTGGAAGAATGTATGTATGATTATTTAAAAAAGCATTTATTTGATTGGCATACACCGCTTGAAGCTGGGTAGTCCCACAATGGCTGTCTGCAGGGTGGAGAGCTGGAGGAACCAGTGTCTGTGTAGTCCAAGATGCTGAAGCCTCAGAACAAGAGGCATCAATGATTCTACCCCAATCCAGGACTGAAGGATTCTGTAAAATCCCTGGAGAGCCACTGGCAGAGTCCACTTTGGAAGAGTGAAGGAGCTGGATTCTAAAGTCCTAAGGTAATTGAGGCAGCAATCAAGAACCTGTTTAAGAAGAATTGAGCTCACATCTGCTGCTGCTTCCTTGTTCTTCCAACTTTTATTCCATTTAAGCCTCTAATCTCTTGGATGGTGCTGCCCACACTTTAAAGTGGGTCTCTGCTTCAGTGTGCTGTCCCAAATGCCAATCATTCATAGAAACACCCTCATTGACACAACCAAAGCCTCTTGATCTTAGGCATCTCTTAATCAAATCAAATTGCCAATTCAGATTAGCCTTTACACCAACTCAGACTCATTTCCTCCACAGAATAGTTCTTTTTTATTTATCTTTAATTTGGTTTTGAGGTCCCTCTGGAAAGTGGCAATAAACCCCAGTGCTGCCTTGATGAGGATCCAGGGAATTTTGGCACGGATGTTTACAACATGCCTTCCATGGAAGGCTTTATTCTGATAAAGATCAGAATAAAGGCCAATGCATGACCATGTGTCTCACAGGATATGTGGTTGTGTTGACAGATATGTTGGCAAGCCTGCTGTTGTCCCATGTGTGTCTAGTTTATTCCTGCCAAGATAACCTCTTTCTGGAAAAGCCTTGATTGGGAGGATGTCAGGTCTGGGTATATTGGTCAGATGAAGCAGGGAGGCACTACAGAAAAAGCACATGAAATATCAGAAGTAGATCATTGCTCCCAGATCCATGAGAAGAGAATGGGGCTGATGAGACAGAAAGTCTAGACATAGCAGTGTTCTCAGCCACTGGGTAGGAATTGTGGGAGAGGTAGGTGGGAAGCCAGGGCCTGAGGTCTTATGTGAAGTCCAGAACATTATCCAACCAGGCTTTTCAAGGAAGTTTTAATCAGTAGGTAGAGCAAGAAGGCATGAATTCCATAGGACCAGACTGAAACTGAAAGTGGCCACTGTTGCATATTTGTATCATCAATGAGGGATGTAGGGTCAGTGGCATGAGTCAAGTAGTGTTCCAAGGAAGGTGGTTTCCCAGAACCTGGTTGTATAAGGCCAAATTGGGGAACTTGGAGGAGACAGAACTTGACTCTGTGTCAAAGATAACTAAGCTTTGCTTTTGACATGAGAAAGTTAAATCTAAATTCAAAATGGAGACCGAGACAACATAAAATCAAAGATTTACTACAGTTCTTCATTTGGAATCTGACATATGAATCAATCACAGGTGAATAACAATATTAAACAAAAGGAGATGAACAGTACACATTGTTAAATACTTTACCCAAGAAGCATAGGAAGGGTTCAGTTCAAAAGCTCTCCATATTTTCAAAGAAATTATGGGCAATTTGATATTTCTAAATAAGAAAAGCTCAGGGAAAAGATTATATGATAATAGAAGAATCTGTAATGCAAGTTGGAAAAGCTCAGAAAAGAAACAGAAGTGAAACAAAACATTATACAATGAAATCAACAAAATGTTGAAGAAACAGTGAAACTCTGGCAAAGAAAGGGTGGTGGTTTGGGAAAATCATGTTAATCAACTGAAAAGGAATAAATACATAATAACAGACATAGAGATAAAGAAGGCCCAATATGTGCATAATTGGTATTTTTAGAATTGAGAATAGATGGATGGAATTGATTCAAATAGTCAGTGCCAAGGTAGATATATTTCAAGAATGTAGAGATTGACTATTAGAAAAAAAAATTTAATTTTGTTATCAATAAATATAGGAAAAAATAAATGTCTTGATAGATATTAAAATGGCATTTGATTAAATTTGAAACACATCTATTTTTTTAAAAAAAGTTTGTTGGAGGTCAGCAAGATGGTGGAATAGGAGGTCACCTGCTTGCATTCCCCCATAACAAGAATTCTGTATCCCTCCACAAAATTCCATGGTGAAGGACCTTGGGATTCAAACAGGAGGTTATGCAACTCTGATGGAATTCAAGATGAAAGAGGATCATTTTTATAGTGCAGACCTCTAGCCAAGTGGAGCACCCACTGACCAAACAACTCAATAGCAAGAAAACAAATAACCCGAACAAAAAATGAGTAAAGGGCCCAAATAGACACTTCTTGAAAGAAGATGTGCAAATGACCACTGGATATATGAAAAGAAAAAATATGGTCATTATCACTGACTACCAGGAAATGCAAAATAAAACCATAATGAGGTCACCTCATAATCTTTAGAATGCCTATTACCCAAAAGACAAAACATAACCAGTGTTCCTTGAGCTCTGTTGAGGGGAATGTAAATTAGTATAGTCATTGTGGAAGAGAGCACAGAGGTTCCTCACAAAACTAAAAAAATATAATTACCCTGTGATTCAGCAATCCTACCTCTGAGTGCTTACCTGAAAGATTGGAAATCAGTATGTTGAATAGATAACTTCATGCCCATGTTCATTGCAGCACTATTCACAATGGCTAAGATGGAAGCAGCTGAGGTGCTTATCATCAGATGAATGGATAAAGAAAACATGACATGTATACACAGTGGAACAAGAATCCCCGTAAACAAGCAAACAAAAAATGTGGGAGGAGTCTTAGCATTTGCAACAATATGAATGAACCCAGAGAACATTTTGCTAGGTAGAAGAAACCAGGTATAGAAAGACAAATACTGCAGGGTCTTACTTATTTCATGTGGAATATGAAAAGGTTGAACTCACAGAAGTAGAGAGTAGCATAATGCTTACCAGAGACTGAAGAATGAGGTGGATGGAGGAAGTGGATATTCATCAAAGGGTGCAGAATTATAGGTGCAAAAAGACTTAGTGATGTATTTCACAGAATGGTAACTACAATAAGTAATAATTCATTGCATATTTTAGAATTGCTAAAAGAGTAGATTTTAAATATTTTCATCATAAAAAATAAGCATGTAAGGTGATTGATCTATTAATTATCTGAATTTAATTATTATACATTGAAAATAGATATTAAAACATCACATTGTACTCTGTAGATACATATGACTTGGAAATTAAAAATGAAATTTAAGGGTCTGGGATTGTGGCTCAGCAGTAGAGCCCTCACCTAGCATGTGCAAGGCACTGGGTTCAATCCTCAGAACCAAGTAAAAAATAAATAAATAAAATGAAGGTATTGTGTCCAGCTACAAATATATATATATATATATGAAATTTAAGATTAGAATTGGAAAATTTACATAATACAAAGAATCCCAAACTAACAGGCATGCTGAATTTAAGGTTGGAAGGCTAGATCACTTTTTTTTTTTGCTAGATCACTTTTCATGAAAACAAAGATAAGAAGTTCTTTATGTCATCAATTATCATATAGCTTCACTGAAATGCTAGCAAATTAAATTGTATAAGAAAATGAATACTTCTAAACTTTTGAAAAATGGATGCAAAACGAGTAGTGATATTTTAAAAATAATACCAAATTAATATAAAGGGGTAATCTTGCTAAGAGATAAGTAAAAGCTAGAAGAAGAAAAATATTATCAGTGATTCTATGAAAAATTATTTAACTTTGATAGTAACCAAAGGCATACAAATCAAGACAACAAGCAATTATTTATCTTCTTATTTGAGTAAAAAGCTAAAAATAGTAATAATTTAGAATTGGTAAAGACTAAAAAAATGGATATTTTTTACTTTTGGTAAAACTATCCATTTGTGCCACCTTTCCAAATGACTTAGAAATAGATAAATGGCCTTTAAGATGCTATTACAGTATTACTTAGCAGTTCATCTCTAGACACTTCTCCTAAGGAAATAATGGACTGTAGGTGTTCAATATGAGTAAAGATATTCCTTAAAATGTTTTTCACTTCAGTTCTTTAATGTCAGAAATTTAGAAATACATAAGATATTTATGATCTCGTATGAAATAAGAACTGTTCAGAGATTTTATATACTATGATCCTTGTAAAAAAGTTTGGAAATATGTATATCAAGGATGTTTCTATCTAGGTAGCAGGATGATCAATTTTATTATTTTTTAAATTTGTGTTTTCCAATCTCTTATGTGTTTACATATATATAATGAGTTATGTTCATAAGAAACTTAAATGTACCACACAGGGAAAGAAGTTTCATATTTATTATGTAATTTGATCTTAAGTGCCAACCAGAATGCTTAAAAAGAAGCTCTGGAATTAAAATAAAATGTTGATGGTAAATCCCTCTGGGAAGATGAAGAAGATATTTATTCCTCCTTGATATGCATTTTTCTTTTTTTCCCATGATTTCTAAAATAATTATTTTCTTCTTGTAATTAAAAAAAACAGAAGTCCAAATGTAGAGGAAGAAACAAGAAGAAAGGATGTAATCTTTGACCTATTAATTAAATTAGAATTTACTCCTTCTTTGCACTAGCGTGTTAATCTGTAGCCTCGTGTGTGACCCCTGCAGGTGGCTCATCTGGATTACATCATTTTCCTATCCATAGGGTAGATTCCTTTCAAGAGGCTTGTTTTGAGGAAATATGTAAATAAAGAATTTAAATCAAGAAATGGAAGTAGAAGCCCTAGCTCATAGTATCATGCTTACAACTATTCCAATTTTCAGCTTTTTTTCTTGCAGCAAAGGCTGGACTGCCTCTCTGTGGTTTTCCCCATCATATCGTGAGGCTGAAGTGATTAAATGAAAATAAGGAGATGAACTTCTTGTACTGAAGTAAGGCTTGAAGGAGCTCTGTGTTCTTGCTCCTCTATTGTCTTCGGGAGTTTTAATATTATCCATTTATCTCCCACTGTTTGTTCAAGATGATGTATGTTTATTATTTAAAAATGCAAGCAGTAGAGAAAAATACAATAAGAGAAGCAAAAAAATTACATTAAATTCCAACACAGAATTATCTATCTATTGTTAACAATTGGTGAACATTACTCAAGATCTCTCTCTATATGTGTTCAGAGAGCAAGAGAGATGACTAGATCAAAAACAGGAAGTAACTCAAGAAAAACAGCATTAGTTTATATTCACTAATTTTTTAAAAGTCCAATTTCATTGCTTGATGTGGTGACACATACCTGTAAACCCAGTGACTGGGAAGCTGAGGCAGGAGAATCATAAGTGCTAGGCCAGCATGGGCAATTTAGTGAGACCTTCAGGAACTTAGTAAAATCCTGTGTTAAAAAAAAATTTAAAAAGACTGGGGAAGGTAGCTCCATAGAAAGTGCCCCTGGATTCAATCCCCAGTACCCCCCCCCAAAAAAAAAAGAGTATTGATTTTACTTTAACTAAACCAAAGGAGAAATAGTGAAATGAAAATAATTTCTAAATTTCAAATTAACTTCCTCAGCAAAAGACATCGTAGGTCCTTAAAAGTTAAGAAAAAATGGATGAAGAAAAAAACTATTTTTTTTTGTACCAGGGATTAAACCCAGGGGTGTATAACCATTGAACCACATCCCCAGAACTTTTTATTTTTGACAGGTTTTTGGTAAGTTGCTTAGAACCTTGCTAATTTGCTGAGGCTGGCCCTGAACTTGGGATCCTTCTGCCTCAGTCTCCCAAGCCATTGGGATTACAGATGTGCACCATGACCCTGGCAAGAAAAAAAACTGTGAAGGAATAAATTCATATGTATTTATATATTTTATGTAAAATGTAAATAAACTTTCTTCCAGATTACACCTTTAGACTTTGTAATCGGATTGAGGAAAGAGGCTGCACTATCAAACACTGGGAAAGGACAGATTGATTTTGACAAAGGAAAGGGTGCCAGACAGAACAGATGTGCCCATTAGCACATACCACCACTGCTGGATTCCAATATTCCTGCATCTGAAATTCTTGGTGATACTTGTCAGCAAATAATGCCTGCATTATATGTGACAATTGTCAAGGCTGGCCTTACAATATCAGAGGTGACTTACACTTATCTCAGGAAAAAGAAAAGAAACCCACCCATTCCTCTAATACACCTTTATGGTCTCAAGGTCTGCTAGCTATTCAGACCAATACGGTCCTCCCCAGCATAGTCATCTATCACATTGAGTGAAACCTAGATCCTCAGATAGTTCATATCCAGAATTCCAGTCTGAGAGCTGGTCGACTGGAGGGGAATGATGAGACCTACCTAGCCTTGGGTCTTTGCAAAGAGGAGAAGAATTGCCTAGAGAGTAGCTTCTATTGATGGAGCTATAGGAATATCCAATTCTCCTAAAGGCAACTTCACAGAACTAAAGCTTATAATGTATATTAAGGTCCTTTCTAGCTCCTCTTACCAAAGCTGACATAATTCCTAGTGCTAGAAATGCTGGTGTCCAGTGGTTCCTAGTTATACCTTTCACTGACATTGCCCGCAGTTCAGGGAACCATTTTACCTGAGGTTAATCAACCTCATGCCTCAATTTGGGATATCTCTGGGGGGTGAATGCAGATAGATCCACAGCTGCCTAAAGGACCAAATGAGTTTCGGCTGTAATATTATTGCTGGTCAGCTTCACCTTTGGTCCAGTCTTGCTTTACTCCCTTTATTATAGCTGTTATCTTCTGAAAGCATTCCCCATAATATTTATGCATAAAATGTAAGACAACCTTCTTACTAATGAGAGGCAAAGGGCAGACAATGAGAATATTATACATAGTAACTTTTCATAAAGTTATGTTAATTTAAATGACACCTTTAATTTTTTTCATTTTGTTGTGTGTTTAAATGTTCCTTTTTAAAAAAACAAATTCATGGTGATTATAGGTGGTAATTATAATTTATGACCTCAGCTCTGGAATTTCTTTCCAGGCAGTAAGGCCAACAGCAGTCAGGGTATGTAACATGAATCATAATCACACACTTACTTACCTTGGTTGTGACCATGCCTGAGGAAGTAATGACAGGCAACTAGGAGTTCAAGATGATCTCAGCACTGAGGCTCAAGGCTGCTTTATGGTGACCAGCTAATCCTCTTCTCCTAGGACTTCATTCTCCTTCCTTTATCCAGATACCTGTCTTTCTAAAGCTCTGTATAACATTAGGGCGGGGAAAATGTGTCATGTAAGGGGGGCAAGCTAGAAGGATACTGTAGACCTCCACATGGCCAAATTCCAGTGGATGTGGATGCTCAGGTGGCTTTTCTAACTGAATGCTGAGCTACCCTTCAGCCTTAACTTTTCTAGGTCCTCACAAATCATGGGGACTCTGTCATGTTCTTCTAAAACATACTTAGTAAGTCCTAGTTTGATTAACACAGCATACAATATATTTTTCAGTGTACAAAAATAACAAAACTAAGTATAAGTTTCTTGATGAGAATATTTTATGCCTATATTACTTAATACTTTTCTTTCCAAACCAACAGGGTCGCAAATTTGTTCCTATCCATGAAGCCACTATCTTTATTTTTCTATCAATTTCCTCCAAGCTAACCCCATCTCACCTCATCTTTCCCAGCCAATGTCAATTCCACGTAGGGCAGTCTATATTTCTTACTGTCTTTTCAATCTATTGTTAAACCCTACCTCTTTCAGAATTTTCTTTGAGTCACCAGAGCCTTTTCTTCTTTCAACAAAGCCTATCCCTTTTCACTTTCAGAACTATTGCTTCTGTTAATAGCTTTAGAAACCTATTTTGGAAGTTAAAAATAAAACCTCCACAGTTACTCTTTCTCTTGCTTTTTTTCCTATAGGAATATCCAATTCTCCTAAAGGCAACTTGGATGTTACCCCCTAGAATATGAATCACATACCAGGAAGAATGATTATTTTAAAATATTGGGACACATACATAAGCCAAGTGTTCATAAGGCTATGTTGTGATTCCTGTTTTGATTGTGGTTTTTGATGGGAGAGACTGCCTCACGGTGTTCAGTTACTACCTGGGATGTGTCTGCCACTCTCCTTCCCTCTTGTAGCTAATCTAGCAAAACCTTTCCCTAGACACTTTCCTGCTGAACCCAGATGTGCCTTCTCAAAATCCCATTCTGCTCAGTCTTTACTGACTGATCAGTGTTGACATGGTAGACTAAACCTATTACCCGTCGCCTTGCTCTTTTGAGTGTAGTCTTTAATAAAGGCTTGGGGAGGAATGTATGCATACAAATTCAAGGATTCTCTTACAATATTTCTCTCTAGTATTTCCAGAACCCATAGGTTTTAAAGAATATTTTTTAAATCTCTGTCTTTTTAAACAGCTTACAGGGAGCTTCAAGAAAGGCTTTAGCAAAGATGCAGATGAAGCTTTGTAAGAAGCCATAGGAAGCCATGTTCTAACCAAGCTGTTTTCTATTTTTAATTAAACCCTAATTAGAAGTCATAATTTAGTTGAGCTGCATTAATACTCTCAGAGCTATGAAAAGCTTACTGTGGTTGTTTAAAACCCACAGGTATTAAGATAATAACAAAGCTGTTTCATCTATATGTGAAGAGGCAGATAGAGAAAAATTTCCTGTATCTGGTGGTAATTTTAAGACAGGTTTCATAAAATGAGCTTTCTATAGGCTAACAAGTTTGCCCCCCTCTTGCTGTAGTTTTACAACTTCCACCAAAACTCAGGTTGAAATTTAATCCCCACTGTGAGGTATAAAGAGGTAAGATGTTGGGAGGTGATAACAATCATCCCACTCTTATTGAGGGAGTGACTTTGTTATAAAAGAGAACTTGCTATATCATCTCAGGATTCTGCAGAGTCTCCATCAGCAAGACATCTCTCACCCAGCATGTTATTTGACCTTGAACTTCACAGTCTGTTCATTAACATTTTTAAATATGACCCTGATTGTCTCATACCCTTGCCTCCACCTATGGCTTAAAATTTCTGCTGGCTAAAAATTATGGTCCAGCGTTATTAGCGAACACATGACCCTGCCAATCTTCCCAAACCATTTCTCTAGGATGTATTGTCACTCAGCATCTCCCTCCACCACGAATACTTTTGGATCGCAACCACATGCTATGTCATGAACCCAGAGATGGAGTCTCTTCCAGGTTGCTACATGTGCTCTTTTCTGGTGGCACTGTCCTTCTTTTCTTTTTCTGCATCACAATCTCTTTCTGTCATCTTTAAGATGGCATAGGGACAAAGTATGGGTTCTGCATCTCAGTGGTGTTGGATATGAATGTCAGGCACATTTCCTAGCTATGTGCCTTTGTACAAGTTACATAATTCTATCTACTCCACTAACACATTCATTTTTATATTCAGCTCAGACGAAAAAGAAAATAGAAGCAATTATATGTTTGAGGTCTTGATCAAAGGGAAGAAAATTGAGTGAAATTGGAGTTTATTACTTACACTAATGATGTGAAATGGTGTTCAGTATTTCGAGTCCTTATAAACTTTTCCATACTGCAAAGTGGCAGTCATATAACTATTCGAATGATGTGAGAAATGCAATTTCACTCTAACAGGTCAGTAGTAATTGACTTCTCTTGTAGACAGGCATAGCAAATGTCAATACCATCGAGCCAAACACTGCTAGGAAGTCACCCATGGTTGAAAAATTGGGGTAATTTACTCATCCCAGTGAGGGAGAACACACATTAAAAGGAAAGAGAGACTTCTCAGTAAGTGGGTGTAAGAACAACTGTAGCATGAGATTTGGGTTTTGGTTGGATAAATGTGAAGGAGATATGGAAGGGCTTATGCAGCCAGGAAAGGGGGCAAGTGAGGAGGTTGGAGGCAGGGCCAGAACAAAGGAGCATGGAGAGGGTTTTCTGATGAGGTCAACTTCCTGCTTGACGTAAGTGTTGGTGGACACAAAAAAGGGACTCAATCAGATAGACACCTCTATACTTGTGCTCCTAAGCAGGGGTTCTAATAGGAAAACTAAAAGAGATGTGTGGACAGATGCACACCAATCAATAATAGTGAGGAGAGCATGGACAGGGGAGGAGATAAGGAAAGGTGGAGACTCTAGAAGCCATAAAAAGAACAAGCCAAAACTCTCCCACTGGATTCTCAGCTCTGGGATGCCTTCTTTTTAGAGAAGCCTATCTTTATTCCTTTTGCAATAAAACTGCTGCTTGCTTGTTATCTCTGTGTCCTGTTCTTCGATTTTTTGCTGAATGGAGATAATGAACCCAGCACTCCTTGATGGTGACAGTGGTCCAAGGGTCTAAGAAAGTGAAGGTTTGCTTTATATTGATCAAGCATCAGAGGAGTTTTATGAGTGGGCATCTCAATCTTATATATAGGCAAGTAGACTCCAGCAGGAATAGGGCAATAATTGTTAAAGCAGCAGCAACCACTCAGATTATCTAGGAGAGGGGCGCATTTGGTATTTGGTGGGTTGCACAGTAATTTTGTTTTATCTGGGCTTAGACATACTTATGAAGAGGTCTTGTTTTCTCCCAGTTTACTGTGTATTCTGAGTGTGCATGTCCAATACTGGTGTTCTGTGAGATTATGTCCAATAGGAGAATGACATTGTCAGCTGTGAGTTACAGGCCAGCTTCAAACATCATTGAGGCCTAGTCACAAGTGTCAACTGTTTCCAGATGTCTAGGCCTGTTTTTGTTTTTTCTTTTACCTTTCACTGAAACAAAAAAAAAAAAAATGAGAGATCATCTGAAAAGTATTTCTGTAGTTGTTGACCTTTTCAAATCCTCTGTGTAGGGATCACATAGAGCCATGGTAACCTTTCTAGAATCTTCTGGGTGAGACTTTTACTTGGAGACGATTGGAGCCAGGTAAGGTCTGAATTTTGCACCCAGAATGGACTTTGCTGCAACCTTGGAGGGTCCCCAGCAAGAATCCTGGTAGCCACCACTTCCTCCTCTGTGTCCACTGACTTCTGGTGTCCCACCGCCCTGAGTACTTCTTTGTGGCCTAAGTCTGGATTTCTGTGGATAACCCAAAGTCTCCAGGCAGCTGTGCTAGTGCACTGGAGCGTCATCTTTAGTGTTAACCATTTTCCCTCTGTGTCGGGCTTATGTCTTTCAAGCTATCAAACTTACTATGTAATTTTAAGGCACACACAAAAAGCTAAAAAACAAACATTAACACATCTACTACTCAACTTAAAAATAAGACAACTCAGATTCTCCTTCCATAATACTACCTGATCACCTTGCCTCTCTGCTACTCAGAGGTAAACATTATTTTGAATTCGGCGTTCTTTTCTCATACATTTACTTTAACTTCGTGTGTATGTATATAAGCATATATATGAATGTGATTTTTGTGTGTGTGTGTTGTACATCAGGATTGTTAGGAGTTTTTTGTTGTTGCAAAGCATTTTGCTATGAATATTTTTTTTATACACATCTCCTGCAGTACAGGTGGTTGAAATTCTCTAGGATTTATACGTAGGAGTCAGATTTCTGAGTCATAGAATATATGTCTTTCAACTTTAGTGCTTTAAACTGATTTTCTGCCAGTCGTGCAGGAAAGTTCCCCAGTCTCTACATTCTGCCAATGTTTGTTACTGTTGGAGTTAAAGATTTTTGTAATATAATGTACTGAAATGATATCAATTTTATTTTCCAACTTGCTGTATTTGATTTATATTTTCCTATTTGCTATAAAATTAGGCAGATTTTTTTTCATATAGTGTTTGTCATTCTTGTTGCATTAGTCACTTGAATGGGCTGCTCATATTTTTTTGCCTGTTTCTCTACTTGCTTATTTGCTTGTTTTTTGATTGAGAAGTTGTCTGCATGCACTGCATCTAGGGTTGTTGGTTGTATGGTTGCAAGCAACATCTTGCAATTTCCATTCTTTGTGGTCTTTTTTTTTTTTCTTTGTTGTATTGGGGATTGAACCCAGGGCCTCACACATGCCATGCAAGCACTCTACCACTGAGCTAATACCCCCCTCTTTGTGGTATTTTTGATGAAGGGAAGTTTTTCAATTTTTTAGAGTCAGATATTTCTGGTCTCTGATGTCCTGTAAGGAGCACCCATAACAGTGGCTTAAAACAATAGCACAATTATTTCACCATCTTCCACAGCTTCTATGGATTAGGAATTTGGGAGAAGCTCCGCTGAGTGCTGTGGCTCTAAGTGTCTTATGTGGTTGCAGTGGCACGACAGGGACTGGAACAGAGGAAGTCAACCAGGCATTTCTTTTCTTTTCATTTACTCTCAGAATGTGCCTCCATAATGTCTCTGTAGGGGCTGGTTTGTGTTTCATCGCAGCGTGACATCATGGAGGAAGCTGGACTGCTTACTTGGCAGGTCAAGTCTCCAGAGTGGCTAGACCAGCAAGCAAGGTTGTAAGCTGTATTGTTGTGAATGACCCAGCTTTGGAATTTTAAAGTATCAATTCTGCTGTATTCTTTGGTCAAAGGCACAAAGGCTGACCCATTTTCAAAGACAGGGAACCTAGACCTTGCCTCTTAATGGGAGGAGTGTCAAGGTTATACTGTAAGAAGAGCATGTGGGTATAACAAATACTTACTGTTGCTGTCTTTGGAAAATATGATAGGCCACATAGATTTTTCAATTTTGTGTATACACCTATATACACGCATATATAGATCTACTTTTAAAAAAAAATCTTGACTTAGAAGTTCTTCTCTAACTCAAGAACATAAAATCATTCCCCTATGTGTTTATAAATTTTTTAAGTTTACTTTACACATCTATATCTTTCATCCGTCTGGATTTGATTACTGTGTATTATGTGAGGAAGTGACCTAATTTAATTCTAATTCTTCTAACACAGGTTGTTAACTATTCTTAGATGAAATGCTAGATTTGTTATCAAAATTTCATGTATGCATTTTCTAGTTTGGAGCTTCTTGTTCTGCCACACTGATTTTTAAATTAATTACTGTAGCTTTTAAAAACATGTTCCCATGTTGCTCTTAAAAATTATTCTATTTATTCTTTGTCTTTTGGAGTAAACTTCAGGGCCCATAAAAACTCTATTGAAAATTTCTTTGTAACTGAAATAAATTTATAGATTAAATTGGTCAGAACTGTCATATTTTTAATACCTAGTCCTATAATACAAAAATATGGTAATGGTCCTCATATGTTACTTATGTTATATATTTCAACAAATTATGTATCATTGAAGATCAAGTACATCAAATTATTTGTAAATAATTTAATTTTTAAAAATTACTTTTTTATATGTTCTAGTAAATACAATTGCAAATGGATTTGTAAGTGGGTATCATTGAAGATTTACTGAACTCATTTAGTCATTTTTTTAAATTTATTTTTTATTCGTTTTACTAAGTTACACATGACAGTACAATGATCTTGACATATCATACATTTGAATCAGATGGGATATAATTTCTCATTTTTCTGAGTATACAGGTTGCAGAATCACATTGGTCATGCAGTCACGTATATACCCACAGTAATAATAATGTCTGTTTCTTTCTACTATCCTTCCTATCTCCCCAACCCCTCCCCTCCCCTCCCACCACTTCTCTCTACCTAATCTAGGGTAACGCTATTCTTTTTGTTTTCTCACATCTTCATACATGTATTTTGTATAACAATGAGGGTCTCTTTCCACCATCCATGCAATTCCCTTTCTGCCTCCTTTTCCCGCCCACCCCTCTTCCTTATGTAATCTTCTTCCCATGCTCTTCCTCTCTTCCCCATTTTGAGTCACCCCCCTTATATCAGAGAAGACATTTGGGATTTGGTTTTTTGGGATTGGCTAACTTCACTTAGCATAATCTGCTCGAATGGCATCCATTTCCCTGCAAATGCCGTGATCTTATTATTTTTTAGTGCTGAGTAATATTTCATTGTGTATATATACCTCATTTTTTTTTATCCATTCATCCATTGAAGGGCATCTAGGTTGGCTCCACAGACTAGCTATTGTGAATTGTGCTGCTATAAACACTGATGTGGCTGTGTCTCTGTAGTATACTGCTTTTAGATCCTTTGGGTATAGTCCAAGAAGAGGAATAGCTGGATAGCTGGGTCAAATGGTGGTTCCATTCCCACCTTTCCAAGAAATCTCTATACTGCTTTCCAAATTGGCTGCACCAATTTGCAGTCCCACCAGCAGTGTATGAGTGTACCATTTTTTACCCACATACTCACCAGCACTTCTTGTTGTTCGTCTTCATCATGGCTGCCATTCTTACTGGAGTGAGATGATATCTTAGAGCAGTTTTTATTTGCATTTCTCTGTTTGCTAGAGATGATGAGCATTTTTTTTTTGTATATTTGTTGATTGCTTGTATATCCTCTTCTGAAAAGTGTCTGTTCAGATCCTTGGCCCATTTGTTGATTGGGTTATTTGTTTTTTTGGTGTATAGCTTTTTGAGTTCTTTGTATACCCTAGAGATTAGAGTTCTATCTGATGTGTGAGGGGTAAAAAATTTGTTCCCAGGATATAGGCTCCCTATTCACCTCACATATTATTTCTCTTGCTGATAAAAAAACTTAATTTGAATTCATCCCATTTGTTGATTCTTGGTTTTAATTCTTGTGCTATAGGTGTCTTATTAAGGAAAGTGGGGCCTAACCCCATGTGATGGAGATTAGGGCCTACTTTTTCTTCTATTAGAGGCAGAGTCTCTGGTTTAATTCCTAGATCCTTGATCCATTTTGAGTTAACTTTTGTGCATGGTGAGAGATAGGGATTCAATTTCATTTTGTTGCATATGGATTTCCAGTTCCTCCCAGCACCATTTGTTGAAGATGCTATCCTTTCTCCAGTGCATGCTTTTAGTTATTTTAGACTCAGTATATTCTCTGGGAGAATCCAGCAAATAGTTCAATTTCTTCCTTTTTAAACTTTATGCTTTTATTTATTTATTTTTATTCTATCTCCTTGGTGAAGATCTCCAGTACAATATTGAAAAGAAAGATAATGATGGGCATTTTTGTCTTCTTCCTCATCACTGATAATTCTAGATTGGTAACAAATTAAATTTTTATCAATGGAAATAGTAGATCCCTCAAAAGAAAAAAAAAAACACTTGGCGGGCGGGGGGGGGCACAGGGGCAAAAATGATCAGAAACATAGCTTTTTTGAACTCTGAAAGCTAACCAAAAGTTTGTACCAGGAGAACACTTAATAAAGAAACTCTGGTGAACTTGAACTTCATGTGGTTTTAATCTATCCTGGTCCTATCCTATACTTCCTAGATCATCAATGACTTTGAAGATAATCATCCACATTCCCTGTTGGGATATTGGTACCAGAGAAGGAAAAAATGATCTTCTTAAAAACAGTTATGGTTTTTGTTCATGTCTTTTAAGAAATATATCCATTTTATGTAAATTGTCTAATTTATTCTCTTAACTCATAATGTTACTTTATGACCCTTTCTTTTCTATAGTGATATCACTTACTCAATGCTGATATATTTATGTTTTGTCTTTTTCTTTATTAGTCTGTCTAGAGGTTTACCAACTTTCTTGAGCTTTACAATGAAGTAGCATTTGGCTTCATTGACATATCTCTATCATTTTTCTGATTTCTATTTCAATGAGTTCTGCTCTGAGTTCTATTTTTTCTTTCTTTGGATTTAATTTTCTCTTTATTCTCATTTATTAAAGGTGAATATGACATTATTGCTTTGAGACAATTCTTCCTACTATTCAGTAGATGAATAAGCATTTAGAATTATCTTATGCATTTTAAGTCTATATTTTAATTTATTTTAAACTGCTCAAGACATTATGTATAAGCAGTATTTATTATGCTTATTCACACTTTCATTCTTTCCATTGATCTCTATACTTTCTTATATTCTATTTGCCTCTGGACATTTTCTGTCTCCCTGCAGAACTCTCTGTAGTATTTGTACTACAGCAATTCTTCTCAAGACAAATTGTTTCTGTTTTTGAACAACATATCCTTCAACTGCACATCTTCAGTTTGTGAAGATGAGTAGTTGAAGGATATTTTGTTCAACACAGAATTCTTGATTGATTTTTTTAAAAAATATATTTTTAGTTGCAATTGGACACAATGCCTTTATTTTTATTTATTTTTATGTGGTGCTGAGGATCAAACACAGCATCTTGCATGTGCTAGGCGAGCACTCTACTGCTGAGCCACATCCCCAGCCCCTCTTGATTGATTGAAAGATATTTTCTTCCAGAATTTTAAAGTGCTATTTTATTATTGTCTGGCTCAAATTGTTTCTGTTGAGTATTCACCTATAAATCTTACAGTTACTTATAAAGATAATATGTCATTTTTAATCTGATTGCTTTTAAGATCTTACTGCACATCTTTAGTTTTCAACAATATACTAGGAGGTGACTAAGTGTGGCGGTTCTTTATTTTACTTGGAATTCACAGAGTTGCTTTGTTGTTGTTGAAATATGACCATTGTGACCATTTTCTTTTAAATATTTTTGTTATATTTTCTCTCTCCTGGTATTTCCCGTGTGTGTGTGTGTGTGTGTGTGTAATTTTTCACTTTGACCTGTATGTCTTTTATTCTGTTTTCCTTATTTTGTATTTTTTCCTTCACTACTTCAGTTTGAATATTTTATCTCAACTGGTTTTACATTTTACTCCTATCTCTGCTTTGTATAATCAGCTATGAACATATCATTGTGTTATTATCTTTCTGTAAAGTAATTTTCATTCCATTATATTTTATAAATTTCAAGCTTCTCTTTAAAATTCTTATTTTTTTCCATTTCTCTATTTGTGTCCTTTTAAAATAAAAGTCTATCAACCTACTTATTTAAAAATCTTGTTTGCTAATGCCAATATATTAGTTACCTCTAGGTCTGCTTGTACTTTTTTCTTCCACTTATATGATTCTGAGCCTTGTTACAACTCAGTTTTTTTTTTTTTCTGTGTGCAGGACATTGTGTATAAAAATTGTGGTGACTCTAGATGATAAGTTCTGCAAAAAAGGGTTCTTCCTTCTGCTAGACAGATCGAATGGAAACAAATTAATGCAATCAATGCCTGAGTTAACTCTGGATTGGAGCTTTGGTAACAAGCAATCTGCCTCTATTCAACCCTCCATCCAAACCTCCAGTGTTTCCAACAGGTAGAATTGTGTTTATCCTTGGGGACTTTCTCCCATGAATTCCTCTGTTTACTTTCCTTCAGAATTTGACAGTTGTCCTCAGAGGAAAATAGTTGTGCCAGAGACTTTAATTTTATCTCTAGAAACTCTAAAACTGTCGAAAACTCTTTTATTTTCTCTTTCCCAAAGCTCATAAAAAAATGTAGTGTTTGCATATGAAAGAATATTATTCAGCCTTAAAAAGGGAGGAAATTGGGTTGGGATATAGCTCAGATGGTAGAGTGCTTGCCTCACATGCAGAAGGTCCAATCCCCAACATCACAAAAAAAAAAAAAAAAGGAAGGAAATCTTGACATATGCAACAACATAGTTGAAGTGGGTAAATATTATGCTAAGTGAAATAGGTCAATCACAGAATGACAAATATTGTATGATAGCACTTATATAACTTTCTAGTCAAACTCATAGAAACTGAGTGAAACAGGGGTTTCCAGGTGAGAGAGAGATGGGGAGCTACATTCCCAGACCCTTGGCTAACCTTTAATGACCACTTTTAATATAGAGAAAGTGGTCATGGGCAGTGTCTAGCAGTAGGAAGAGGCTAGGAGTTCATCTCTGCTTGGAGAATCTGGGAGGTACACAGTCCTGGTCTTAGTCTTGGTTTTAGTTTCCTAGACTCATTTTGGACCTCTCACTGTAGAACTCTATGAGAATAAATTTGGGTTGTTTTAATCTATCAAGTTGGTTTCCATTGTTATGGCAGAAACAAACTAGAACAATAAGTATTCTCCCAGAGAATTTGTAAACCACATGCTTAACGTTATTTTTCCCCAAATCATGCAGGGGCCAGAAAAACAAAATCTTCTCGCCACTCCTTCCTTTATGGTCCTGATGCCTATAGAAGTTTTACTTTAACTCTCTGTTTCTCCTGTCCTATTTCTCTGTCATTGTGAATACCAAATAGTCAATTTTTTTTTAAATGTAAACTGATGCATCTAGGCAGACTGACAAATCCTATGTTCTTATCCAATGTTTCTAGGTGTTGGTAGCAGACAGAGGTAGAATCTAAAATAAATTGCTTAGAACTCAGTTCATTTTAAAATCTAGAAAGTGAACACTGTAATAGTCTCTGCGTTAGATTAAAAACATCCAGTAAGTATTACAATGATGGTAAAAATGATGTTCTATAATGATGTTCTATAATGATGTTCTAAAATGATATTGTATAATGATGGTTATAATGATTGTGTTGACCCATTTTTCCAAGCTAACTGAATTAATCATATCTCCTCTGCTTCCATATCAAATGTATAAATACACAACTCTGTGAAGTGGTGGTATATGTCACACTGTGACAGGAATTGCATAAAAGACCACATTTTTTTATGGAGACTTTTAAAATATGTCTGGTTTCTTTGGGAACCAAAAACTTAATTGAAACTATTATATCAGGTGTGGCCATTTAAGATCTTCATCTTCAAAACGGTCTGTACCAATTTCTCCCTTAATTTGCGACTTTTAAGCCATAGAATAAAAGATTGATTTAGCATGATGGAAACTGCATTTTAGAGTTAAAATTTTGTGGAAATCGATTTGTGATCTTCACCTTCAGACCAAACTCTGTATTAAAAGGGTATTAAATCAGAGCCACAGCATGGGCTGCGAGTAAATGCGCTTTCCAGAACCGTGGAGATCTGAGGGCTGAGACATTAATCAGTGACATTTGGAGAATGACTCTAATTTCTATGTTCAGAGGAAGGCATAGCTTGATGAGGCTGAGTTTTCAGAACAATGAAAGCCTGCTATAAGTCTCTGAAACAAAGCGACTAGACATTCTATGTTAATCTTTCTGAAAATGAAGCCCAGAGGATAAGATGGTAGCGAGATAGTAAGGATGGAGTTTCTTACATTTGGCCAGATCCTCCTTGTAATGACAATGGAACTGGCAACTGGGTGCCTGGGGAGGTCTAGGGCCGTACATGATTAAAAATCCTGAATATGTTCCGTTCCTGAGTTGCCACTCTGGATTAGATATGTTTCTGTATCATTGGCTAAAGAAATTGAAAATTTAATCTAATGTTATTCTCTCATGACAAAGGCTGCAGAGTTTTCTTCAGCCCTCTATACCGTTTCATCAACTATAATTGCACAAACAATAAGATATGGCCACTATAAATAGAATGCAGTGTAGTTCTGTCCTCTTATACTGTAGACGCGGCTTCAAGTTCCTTCTGTTAATAAATAGGCAAAACCAGAGCAATGTGGGAAAATGGAAATGAATTTTCTCTTTTCTGATGTGGTTGTGTGTGTGTGTTTCCTGTTGCTATTCAGACTTTGCTGTGTAATTTGGTGCTCATATTTTTTACCTCATGATATATTGTTTTCGTTTCAAAATAAATGAATCTCAAACTAGATCAATTTTCAAAAAAGAGCTGTTTTTGCTTTTCAGCTCTCTGGACGTTGTTTGACACTCTACCCCCTTCTCCCCCCCCCTCTTTGTCTCATTCTCCCGGGCTCTTCTCTCTACTCTTTTACTCTTTCTCCCCTCTGTCATATATTGACTCTTGTTTTCTTCAGTGTGGACTTCACACATGCACTCTCTGCCACTCCATGCCCTGTGGAGGGAATGATAGTTCCAGAAACTCAAGATTTAGATGGTACTTATAGCTCTTGGCTCCAGATCAAGGGTGATGCTCTGCTTTTCAATTATCCACATGTCAGGTGTTAGAGATGATCTTACTGGGCCACAGTGATCTAATCATTGTGTTCAGATGAATGAAAGTGCTTTTTAGCCAGCCCATGATTAATGACCATCACTGTGTGAAGGCAGGAGGCAAAGAAGGTGTTCCCTACAGCTATCTGGAGATCTTCTATAAGAAGAACATAGAAAGTCATCCTAGGTTAAAAATAAATGGTTGAAAAAGTCACCTATGTGATTGTCCATGCTCCACTCTTCTGTGCTGGAATAGACTTAAGAGTTTTCAACATTTGGGTTAAAATTTTAAATACTGTATTCCTCAGTACTGTCTTCATTATTCCAATAGTGTTAGCTCGATAAACATGTCTTGATTGTATCAAACCTTTCAAGGACATTTCTCCTCTAAGGTACTTTGCAGAGGTAACTGGTGATAAATACTCTGGATGACACCTCTTTCTCCATCTGTGGGTATTGTAGTTTGCTGGGTGCTTTCTATTTCAAGGAATCTCTGGTGATTGATTTAAGGCAGATACAACTTGTGGACCAGTGGGCTTTTCCCCAACAACTGACCTGAGGCAAGCTTAAATTGCCTGACTTTAGCTTTTTGCATAATCTGATTCAAATTGTGTGCCCTTCTCATGTCTCCATTTAGACACATTTTTAATTAGCATTAGTCACAGTAATTACTGGCAATTCACTTTTTCAATTGGTTTCTGTTGCTTATAAAGTGCCTCATTAAGTACTACTATTGTTTAGATTCCTTATTCCTGAGTTGCTGTAAAGAATTCTCTGCTTGAACAGTACATAATGAGGACACTGCTAACTTCTGATTGGCTATGAAATATTATTTAGTTCCTTTAATAATTTATGCAATAATTTATTTTTAATACTCAACATATTTAGAAACGAGACCACAGTGCTTTCTTCTTACTATGATGGAAAAATACGTTCACAATACTTATGTGAATCAGAGGAAACATGTTCCTGCTCAGTATTCTGTAGTGGAGACAAGTGGTGCAGGACAATCCCATCTATCACCGCCTTAGGTATTGCTCCCTCAGCCTCTATGCTCAACTGCTTATCAGTGCATGGTATAAGATCCAATCCTTCTGGTAAAAAGATTGATGTTACAGCTCAGTCCTCTTGGATAGTCACCAGCAGCAAAGCCATCTTACTATGTATTATTTCATGTCTTCCATTGTGCAGGCTATTATAGCAGTTGCAATGCTAATATTGTTGGAAGTTTTGTTCATTAAAATTAAAATTTTTTATTATGTAGACTTTTGGATTGTAAGTGTGATAAAATTCTATGGTACACAAAATTTTAAGGGAAGCATAAATCTCCTTTTCAGGTTATCACTGGGTAACAATCATTAAAACTTTGATGAGGGTATTTTCCTTTGCACTTGCTTCCTTTCTCTTTTCCTCTACCTCCCTCCCTCCCCGCTCTCTTTCTTTCTTATTTTATATAAATGAGACAATAAATGCTGGCTCATCATTATTATCTGAAAATGCCATGAGTCAATTTGTTCAAGTCATCTGCTAAGACTTTCATAACATAAAAAAAATCAGGTTTTGTGGGTTCAGAAAATATTATTTGTGCTATGATTGAATTTCATTTGTTAATTCATTTTTTTTTTAACCAATTGCTAGATACCTATTTCAACAGGTACATTTTCCCAGGAGTATATTCTGGAGAGTCTCTATATTCTTCTGTCTTGTCCCTATAGTTGGGTTATTTTCTTTTGTGAAACTCACTGAAGCTCAAGTGTACATGATGCTGTTGATAACACTGATGGTGCTGGTGAAGCCCAGTAGTGCCTACATCTCTATGCAGCTGTCCAGTGTGCTCCACTAGCTATACTAGCAGGTATTCTGTCACTCTCAAGGCATCTGAACAGGCTCTCTTGTTTCTGTTCTCATCACCTATAAATCCTTGCATTTTTCCAGTTTTATGGATATAGAGGAGTCAAACTGTCTGTCTATTGCCTTGTTCTGAAGAGCCATGAAGATCAGAATTCTTCCAAGGACCTTAATGCTGGCCGGCTCTGCCCTTCTTATCTGAAGTCTTTAGATTTTTTAGGACAACTGCTTTTTAGGGAGATCTTGCCCATCCTCCCAGGTCTCTTTCCCATTAGAACTCAGACTCTCATGCAAAGAGAGGTGGAAAAATTCCATGTAGATATTTATGTCTGAATCTTGGACCTTGTTTACTCCCTCAAAGTAATACCAATTTCCAAATCCTCCAACTGCAGACTCAGGACCAGCAATCCTATGGAGCTGCCTTGGGAGGTTGGCTGGGGTTCTTCGGGCCTCCATAATTCCCAGAATTCCCCCATCATTAGTGCTTTTTGCTTAATCCTTACAACAATTCTTTGAGAAACATAATTGTTTTTATCATCACTAATTCAGTAGTTTGTAAATCTCCTCTGTGAGAATCTTTGAGCTTAAAAAAAATGCTCTCATTCTCTTTCAGACTACATTAGATATCTTAAATTATAAAATTATTTCTTGCTGGATTTCCATGATGTGTTACATTTATCTTCAGTGTACAAATGGCAGCAGCTGCTGCTGTCAGAGTTTGGCTTCAAGATTAAAGCTCAGCCATCCTTGGGGTGGAGTCTTTAGCTCATTCAGTTTCTCTGAGCCTCAGTTTCACATGTGGTAAGGGTAGATATTTATAGCCCAGTTTTACTATGAGGATAAAATGAGAGTCCATATGTGAAATCATTTTGGAAACTGTTCAAATACAGCACATTAAACCTTTCCTTTCTGCAGAGTTTCTTCTACCCCTCCAGGCTTCGTTGTGCCTTTGCCTCCCTTTCCTTATTGCTTTGTATTGTAATTATATACGGCAACTCCCTCCTCTAACTGACCATGAGGTTTCTTGTAGACTGGGAATGTACCTATTTCCTCAGGACCAAGAGTTATGTTAAATATAAAATGAACAAATGAAGGCAGGACATACCTCTGCCAAACTGCTTCGGTTCTCTGAATTGTGCTAAGAAAAAAAGATCCAACATCTAGATCATGGTCCTCAAGGCCACCATGACTGCATCTTGTTATTTCTTGCCCACATCCCTCTATATGTCATCCTGTTCTTTAAATACACCAAGCGGATGAATCCTGAGGGTATCTATGTTTGCTTGTGAGGAATATGATGTTTGTGTACATTATGAACACAAGCCTCATTTCCTGAGTATCTCAGGATGATCATCCATGGTTTAAATGAAATCAACTCCAGATAACATACAATCATGTCATGAGCTTTGAAATATGCATGGCAACATTTCATTTTATGCTTTAAGACCAAAAAATACAACAATGCCACTCATGTCTTCCCTGATAATTTAGTTTCTCATCTATAAAATGCATAGATGATTTTCAAACTGGCCTTTCCAACTTTGAGTCTGTGATTTGTTTTTTTGAGGACTAATAATGCTTTATCCTTACTGATTAATTCGAGGCAGAATGGAACTAGGGGATTACATTGTACTCTGAGCTAATTCTACAGGTCATTTCTTTTTAATGAATTGACTGAGGCAACCACAATGCCTTGCATTTAACCATACAATTGTAATGGAGCTCAGATTGTCAATATTCTCCATCTTTAGGGGAACTTCAAGGGTTATAGAAATCAATAATAAAGAGCTTATCAGCAAATAATCCCTTCCTTGGGAGAGAAAACAGATACGCCAGTGGGATGAGTGAGTTTCTTTAATGCTCAACAGTTTCCCCACAGACATAGTTTCTCTCTTTCATGATCTGGTTGGTACCTATTATATGGCTCTGACCCTTCATTGACTTTGCTTTCTTTCTTGCCTCAGCACATGGGAAATTTGGTTTCCTTCTTTTACTTTAGACACTTGATTAGCCTTGGGCAGTCCTGTATATCATGGTCTTCTGAAACGCTTTTGTGATCATTTGCAGCAACTCTAAATAAGCAATCATTTCATCCTTAAACTTTTTTTTTTTTCCGCCTGGAATCATTGGGACTTTTGGTTTTGTTTTGTTTTGTTCTTTGAAATATTCTAGTATAAAGAATCTTGTCTTGGGGTAACAAAGATTTGGGTTTCATTGCCTAGTTCTGTGACCTTGAACAATTTTCCCGAATCTTAAATTTCAACTTTTTAAAAGTCTTGCAAGAAGCTGTGAAGATTAAACAAGGCAACCTTATCAAGCCTGGTTGCTTGATAAGCATGTAGGCCTGTAAGGATTCCTGGTTCCTCATTCCTTATGCCCCTTCTCTATATTTTACCTTTTACCCCGAATTCTCAGGCTTCATTTTCGTCTCTTTGAACATTTACCTTACTTTACATTTCTCTTTATTTTTGCAAATAGATTACTCTTTTACCCTAATTCAACTAAGAAGACTGCTATGCTTAATTAAAATCTTTAGTTTAGGCTATTTCTACTAATATTCTTAATCCTAACCTACCATTTATCAATGTTTTAGGGTTTAGCCATTATTTCTCATATATCTCCTGTTAAAAAGAACTAGAGGAGGGTTGACTCATTTGTTCTTAGTCACAATGAAACACAGGTAACCTAAGAGGCAATATAATACGTGGTTAAAACCTACTTGGTGGTGCCAAATGACAAAGGTCTAAATCCTGACTCTGTGTCCCATTTGGTATGATTCTGGAAAAGTTTCTCAATCTCTGGATCTCAGTTTCTTCATCTGTCAAGTGGGAATGATAGTACTCACCTCATAGAAATATCATCAGTATTAAGTGTGTGAATCTCACGAATCACAAGGAGTCCTAGAACAGAGTAAGCACCATAAATAACAGTATTAGGCATTGTTAGCATCGTCACCAGCCCTATTACTCGTTATTACTGTTTATTATGCCAACTGAAATTGACAAAATAATAGTGGATTCAACACTCTGGAAAGTTTATTTCTGGCTTATTTAAGTCCAAGATGTTTAAGTATTTAGAAGAAAAGAAGATCTGTGCTCTAGGAGGTTGTCCAAAAACTCAACTTTCATCTAGTATTTGTTGATTTATAGTTGCACAGGACAGGGGTGATTAAGCTTATCTAAAAGGGTTAATAGTAAATAACTTAGTCTTAGTTAATAGTAAATGACTTTAACCATATGATGGATGTCACAATGACTCAACTCTGGGGAATATGTAAATAATAGATGTGGCTGCCTTGTTGACCCAGCTCTAGCAACAACGCTCTCACTTACATGATGAGAGTCTGTGGGGACAGGAAAGGAAGAAGTAGAAGGCAGTGTCTTCTTTGTAAGGGCCTGATCTGGAATTTGCACACTTCAAATGTCACCGATGTCCTCTTGGTTGGAACTCAGTCACATAGCTCTTCCTGGCTGCAAGGGAACCTGGAAGATAGAGTCTGTGGCTGGATTGCTATGTCCCCACATAGAACTCCAGGGATTCTTCCATAAGAGCAGAAAGAAAGAATCGCTGTTTTGGCACAATTGACAGTTTCTACTCTAAGTGTGACAAATGTTATCACAGAAATGTATTTCTTATTGGATGTAAAAATAATGGATAAATATAGTAATTTGCACAGTGCAATATACAAACATATTCAAATTCTTTTTAAAATCTCACACTTTCAACTATCCTGCAAGACAAGGCTTATTCTATTCAGTATATCAAAAATGGAATAAAGCCTCAGGAAAATTGAGACCTTACATAGTTCCTTGTAATTTTATTAAGGTCACATTTCTACTTGTTAGTTGAATTATGCTTCAACTTCAAACTCTGTGTCCTTCCTGCTCCATCAAAACAACCTTTAAAATGTTAAATTGTTTTCTTGACCATTATCAGGACGTGATCAGCCTCTGTTACTCTGAGATGAGACTAGGAATAATTGTCTCATTGAATATATTAGTTTTCTGAGGCTGCTTTAATAAATTAACACAAACATAGTGGTCGAACATAACAAGATTATTATTTTACAGGTCTTCAGGGGGAAAAGCCCCACTTAGTTCTCACTTACCTAAAATCAAGATGTTGGTAAGGGTCATTTTTTTTTCTTCCTGGGGGCTCTAAGGGAAAATCTATGTGTTTGCCTTTTATATTTCCTAGGGACTACCTGCATTCCTTAGATGGTAGCCCCCATCCTTCACCTTCAAAGCCTTGTGATGGCAGACTAGTCTCATGTAACATATTTCTGATTGATGCAGTTGGGGAAGGTGATGGATTTTAAGGCTCATATGAAGAGACTGGGCCCATTGCAAAATTTAGATAACTTTCCCATCATAGGTACAAACTCTTACTCTTCATAGTTCCTTGTAGTTTATGGTCATTTATGCATGCCAGGGAGTAGGATGTGGGCATGCTTTGGGGCTTCTTATTCTGCTTACCTCATTGGATACTCTTTTCCTCCCACCTTGATTTCTTCACATCTAAATGATTTTGATATTAAATTTGATTTGAAGAAACATATTTGTTTCATATATTTTTAAAAATTCCAAAAGAACAGGTAGGGCAACAGGACAGTCATTCATTCATATATGATTTTAGCATAAAGAAAAAAGAAAAAAAAGGAAAAGAAAAAATTTAGTAACCCAATGCAGTATGAGATGTGGATATATATTTTAGTGTGCACAACCTTATACTGTTTGGCACTAAACATAAACATACCAAGATCTTTTGTTCTTATACATATTTTAACTTCAGGATATAGAATTGGCTTTGAATGATCATATGATTAAGAATATTAAAGTAAAAACCGTGTAAAAAATGTAATCATAGCCCTATATCTCTTAGTATTTCATCCAAACGATGTATAAATATACTCTTGAGATCAAAGCCAAATTTTCCATTTTGGGCACTTCCAAGTTCATTAGTCCCTAAGTGTGGGCTCAACTGCGTATTTTCCTCCTAAAACTGAGATGTCTCTGATATATACCCAGGGCCCTCCAGCTACAGGATCTTTTATGTCTGGACCTGAAATCTCATTAAAAATCTTGACACTTGTCATAAGATAACAAATCTGAATTTTAGAGGTAAATTGGACAGAATAATCAATTTGAGTCACTAATTAACTACAATACTCATAATAAAATCTGTTTGTTTTTAGTGTTCTGCTCAGCTGAACATTTACCAACCCTTCAAGGGCAAGCATGCAAGAACATTGTGCAGAAGATAAATCCACAGTTCACAAGCAAAACAAAACTTTCAAATGTCTTTCACACAGCAGGGGCTCAGCATGTTTGTCTCCATTATCTTGGCCTGGAAATCCTCCCCTGGAAAAAACAAATTAATTCAGCATACTACTTCTCATGAATTCTTCCAGTGAAAGGATGCCTTCAGTTAGGATATCCTTGAAACTAATTTCTATTACTGTGGAACACTGGTAAACAGATTGCTTTACGACTAAGGCAACAAATAGAATAATGGACAAGTTTATATCCTGCAACTTCTCAAGGATCCATATTTAAATGAACATTTGGTTTCTTGTTCTAAAAATGCATGTGCCACATAGAATTTTATACTCCTGAAGGTCTCAAATCAAGGATTCATGGTTAATAGGGCTTGAGATGGTCTTGGACATTGTAGTCAAGCGGTTGTTAAGTGTAGCTCTCTCTTAGAATCACTTGGAAACATTTTTAAAAATACAGATTACTGGGACATACTGCACACTGAATCAGAATCTTTGGGGATGGGACTAGAAGATTGAAATATACAGCAAAGTGTACAAAATAATGATCAAGAACAGTCTCACCTGAAAAGAGGTGATTTGGTTTCTACTTGAACATCAAAAGTGATGGGAACTTGCTACCTCCAGAAGCAGCTTGTTCTATTGTCAGAATATATTATTTCTAAATGTTATTTCTTGGCATTCATCACTCAGTCCTAATCTCATTTACATTCTCATCTGTATCCCACAGGTTAGAAGGTGTTAAGCTATATATTTTCAAGATTTCCTTTCAACCAAGGACCTGAATGTGATGTAAATTTTACTAACAAGATGAGTTTGCATCAGATTCTAAGGGAGAATCCAGGAAGAAGCCTGTGGTCTGTGGTTCCTATGACTTTCCAACTGCAGACTGCAGTGTTGATTCTCCGGTCTTTTGAATGCCAATATCAGTGGGTATAGTGGCAGTTTACTAACCAGACTCCAATCTCTGGGTTGCTGATTTGGGTGTCTGTTCTCCAGTGTGGCAGTACTCAGAGGCTGCTGCACAGTGAATGGAGAACTGTAGTGCTGGTCTCAGGGACTGAGCCTCTCTTAGGAGTCCTATTCTGTGGTGCTCTGGAGACATTCTAAGAGTCAGACAGAAAGCCTTCTCCTTTAGACCTTCAAACAACATTGTAGTTCCAATGATTAGTTATTTTTGCTGGGTCTCTTTCACTTTTATAAGGAAACCAAGATTCAGGGAGGGAAAAGATTTTCCCAGTGCCATACAATTTGCTAATGGTAAGGTTGAGACAAGAATTCAGGCCTCCTAACACTCAACAAAATGCTTTGTTTACGTGAATGTACATTCCCAAGGGAGATAAAATTCATGCAGGGCTTCCCATACACTTGAATGTAAATGTTGTTTTTGGGTGTATGTGCATGTTTGTGTATAGGACTGTTCTTAGAACATCCAAATGTACCAGAGAGAGAGAGAGAGAGAGAGGAAGTGAGTTTGAATTTATATGTAAAGAAAGAATTACTGTCATCTTCCTTAATATAAAAATTCTACAATATGTGTAATTATTATGTATAAATCATTTTTTTAAAAAAGTATTTAAGGAATGAAACTCATTTGATGATTATATCCTTATGCATATATGAAATTATCACACTGTACCCAATAAATGTGTACAATTAAAGTCATAATTAAAATAAATAAATATTTTAACAACAGGAAATTTTAAAAATCCCATAACAGTATAACATTCAACCCTCAACATCTTAAAATAATAAATTTATCCTTTGATATCCTTTTTATGAAGATACCAAGGTAACAATAGGGTGATGGACATGACAAGTGAAATTTGATTCTGAATGGGTGCAAGATAAAAATCAAGGAAATACAAGGCCACCAATGACCTCTACCATTTATTTCATCACTTTCCCTTAATCTGTATGTCTTCCCAAGGCAAAACTGATAGATAAAATTAAACTTTCATGAGGTCCAAAGAAATTATGTCAAGAAAACCTCACATCCTGTAATCAAATACACTTATATGGGACACCAGGGATAATTTTTTCAAGAAACGTGAGGAAAAAAAGGAGCATTCTTAAGGGGAAGACCACAGATTACTATAAGAAAGAAAACACAAAAACGTTGGAAGGAAATGGTTCCATTAATACTTTTCACAACTATTTGCTCAATCTGTTTTTCTCAAGTGTCTGTTATGTGCAAGATATAACAAAAACACTAAAAACAAAGATATTATATGAGCCTTTGGTCTATGCCTTGCATAAGTAAAAAAAAAAAAATTCTGGCAGCTCTCTAAAATGTCTATTAACCTTAACGAAAAAGAAAATCTGGCTGACTGGGCAAGATTGTTTGTAGGAGAATACATGATGGCCCCTATCGATCACAGCTGATTTTTTCAAGTACTCATAAAGTCTCTATTCAATTATTTGGTATCGAATTTAGCCTCAGATCAAGAGCAAAATATATGTGGGTCATTTGCCAAATATTTTACTTTTATAAAAATCAGACAATTGTCTGTTATTTTTGTGATTTTTAAATCCTTTCTGATTTTAAAAGTTTCCTTAGTATGGATCAATAATCTAATGTGCTAATCTTCTCAGTACCCTGATTTGTAGGTAAGTAATTAATACAGGACATATTTATTGAGGATTTTGTGCTCAGAGAGGCACAGAGGAATCAACAATGAGGAGATATAATGCTTGTACTCAGAGATTTGACCTTCTGGCTGAGCAGTAATTAATTACAATAAATCATGATGTTACCCAAGCTAGAATAGAGTGTTGCAGAGGCCTACAGCCCACGCAGGAAGCTAGGATGGAGTCTTTGTCTAGGCCAGACCTGTGTGGAGCAAATGCAAGTTCTTTCATAACCTTCTCAGTTACTTTAGACTTCAGTATCCTTATTATGATAGTAAATCTGCTTTCCCACCCTCAGACTGTCATGCTTTAGAGAAGAGAAAAATGCAGTAATAAATGGAGAATTTTAGTTTTTCTTGTCAACTGACTCTGTAGTTTCTTAATCAGAAGTCTATCAAATCTTCATCTTGTGAATATCGTTTAACTCTTACAATCCCTCTTTTGTTGCTTTCAATGTTGTTATAAACCTTTCTCATTAGGGAATATATTCTTCTTGTCATTTGATAATAGTTGAGGTCATTCCCCTGTAATTAGACATTCATCAGAATTCTTTTTTTTAATTATTATTAGTTGTTCAAAACATAACAAACCTCTTGACAGATCATATTTCATACATTTGATTCAAGTGGGTTTTGAACTCCCATTTTTACCCCATATACAGATTGCAGAATCACATCGGTTACACATCCACGTTTTTACATACTGTCTGTTGTTACATAGTGTCTGTTGTATTATGCTGCCCTTCCTATCCCCTTCCTATCCCCCCTCCC
>NW_025999945.1:7354134-7405209 GCF_001458135.2 Marmota marmota marmota | reverse complement strand
TTAGCATAGATAGCTTTTACAATGTTGAGGTAAGTTCCTGTTATCCCTAGTTTTTCTAGTGTTTTGAACATAAAGGGGTGCTGTACTTTGTCGAATGCTTTTTCTGCATCTATCGAGATGATCATATGGTTCTTATTTTTAAGTCTATTGATGTGGTGAATAACATTTATTGATTTCCGTATATTGAAACAGCTTTGCATCCCAGGGATGAATCCTACTTGATCATGGTGCACAATTTTTTTGATATGTTTTTGTATCCGATTTGCCAGAATTTTATTGAGGATTTTTGCATCTAGGTTTATTAGAGATATTGGTCTATAGTTTTCTTTCTTTGAAGTGTCTTTGTCTGGTTTCGGAATCAGGGTGATGTTGGCCTCATAGAATGAATTTGGAAGAGCTCCCTCTTTTTCTATTTCCTGAAATAACTTGAAAAGTATTGATATTAATTCTTCTTTAAAGGTTTTGTAAAACTCCGCTGTATACCCATCCGGTCCTGGGCTTTTCTTGGTTGGTAGTCGTTTGATGGCTTCTTCTATTTCCTCCATTGGTATTGGTCTGTTTAAATTGTGTGTATCCTCCTGACTAAATCTGGGCAAATCATATGACTTAAGAAATTTATCGATGTCTTCACTATCTTCTATTTTATTAGAATATAGGGTTTCAAAATAATTTCTAATTATCTTCTGTATTTCTGTAGCATCTATTGTGATATTGCCTTTTTCATCTCATATATTAGTAATTTGAGTTCTCGCTCTTCTTCTCTTCATTAGCATGGCTACGGGTCTGTCGATCTTATTTATTTTTTTAAAGAATCAACTTTTAGTTTTGTCAAATTTTTCAAAGTTTCTTTTGTTTCAATTTCGTTGGTTTCTGCTCTCATTTTAATTATTTCTTGCCTTCTACTTCTTTTGCTGTTGTTTTCCTCTTCCTTTTCTAGGGTTTTGAGATGAAGTGTGAGCTCATTTATTTGTTGGTTTTTTCTGTTTTTGAGGTATGAACTCCAGGCAATGAATTTTCCTCTTAAAACTACTTTCATTGTGCCCCATAGATTCCTATACGTTGTGTCTGTATTTTCATTTATCTCTAAGAATTTTTTGATTTCCTCCTTTATGTCTTCTGTAACCCATTGATCATTCAGTAACATATTGTTCATTTTCCATGTGATGTAGGATTTTTCCTTCCTTCTTTTATCATTGATTTCCAGTTTCATTCCATTATGATCGGATAAGATGCATGGTATTATCTCCACACCTTTATATTTACTAAGGGTTGCCCTATGGCATAATATATAGTCTATTTTTGAGAAGGATCCATGTGCTGCTGAGAAAAAAATATATCCACTTGATGATATTTGATATACTCTATATATTTCTGTTAAGTCTAGGTGGTTGATTGTGTAATTGAGTTCTATAGTTTCTTTATTCAACTTTTGTTTGGAGGATCTGTCCAATGGTGAGAGAGGTGTGTTGAAGTCACCCCTAATTATTGTGTTGTGGTCTATTTGATTCTTGAAGTTGAGGAGAGTTTGTTTTATGAACGTTGCAGTACCATTATTTGGGGCATAAATATTGATAATTGTTATGTCTTGTTGGTGAATGGTTCCTTTTAACAGTATATAATGTCCTTCCTTATTCCTTTTGATTAACTTAGTTTTGAAGTCGATTTTATTCCATATGAGGATGGCCACCCCTGCAAGACGATTTTATTCGATATGAGGATGGCTACCCCTGCTTGCTTCGGAGGACCGTGTGCGTGGTGTGATTTTTCCCAACCTTTCACTTTCAGCCTGTGTATGTATTTCCCAATCAGATGTGTCTTCTGAAGGCAGTATATTGTTGGGTCTGTTTTTTTAATCCAGGTTACCAGCCCCCGTCGCTTTATTGGTGAGTTTAAGCCATTAACGTTTAGGGTTACTATTGATATATGCTTTGTACTTCCAGTCATGTTTGATTATTTATCGTTTTTTTTTTTAATTTGGTTTGTTTATCCATGATTAGCTCCCCCCCCACTCTCGCTTTCCTGACGTACTACCCACTGTTGGTTTTGGTTTTGGTTTTTCATTTCTTTCTCGTGTAGTGTTTTGCTCAAGATGCTTTGCAATGGTGGTTTTCTGCCTTCGAGTTACTTTAACTTTTGTTTATTGTGAAAGATTTTTATTTCGTTGTCGTACCTGAAGCTTAATTTTGCTGGATACAAAATTCTTGGTTGACATCCATTGTCTTTCAGTGTTTTAAATACGTTGTTCCAGCATCTTCTTGCTTTCAGCGTCTGTGATGAATATTTAGCTGTTAACCTTATTGGTTTACTCCTGAATGTAATCTGCCTCCTTTCTCTTGTAGCTTTTAATATTTTCTCTTTGTTTTGTATATTGGATATCTTCATAACAATGTCTTGGCGTTGGTCTACTGTGATTTTGTTTGCTCGGTTGCCTGTATGCATCTCGAATTTGTACTTCCATTTCCTTTTTTATATCTGGAAAGTTTTCTAAAATTATTTCATTCAACAGATTGCTCATTCCCTTGGTTTGGACCTCTATACCTTCCTCTATCCCGATGACTCTTAAGTTTGTTTTTTTTTATGTTATCCCGTATCTCTTGGATGTTTTTCTCATGGTTTCTTACCAGCCTTTCTGAGTTGGCTAGACTCTTTTCAAGATGATATATTTTGTCTTCATTGTCTGATGTTCTGACTTCTACTTGCTGCACTCTGCTAGTGATACTCTCGTATGAGTTTTTAATTTGGTTTATAGTTTCCTGCATTTCTAGGATTTATTGTTTGATTTTTTTTAATAATCTCTATCTCCTTGTAAAGTTGCTTATTTTTTTCATGAATCTGTTTATGTAATTCATTTTTAATGTGTTCTTTCATTGTTTGAATTTGCTGTGTCATGTCCTCTTTAAGATTCCATTCCATCTGTGTAAGGTATTCCTTGAGTTCTTTATTTGACCAGTTTTCTGATGCCTCTAGGTTCTCCTATAGATTTAGGCTGTCCTGCATTGTTTGTATTCCTTTTCTTCCTTGCTTTTCCATGCTGTTCATGGTACTTCCACTTCTGTTTGACTGCTGAGTTACTGTTTACTCCTATAAATTTATTTTGGTTTTGTTTCTCCGGAGTCTCTCCTTTGTGATGGGAGACTATGACTAGAGATGATGAATTTTATTGCACTTTAAAGCAGATTCATTTGTTTCATAAACTGTGTATGGATTCTGATGGCATATAGCGATCTGCGGTTTGGTCTTGGGACTTATGTTTAGGTCGAGTCATATGATGATATAGAGCTTGGTATATCTTGGTAAGCTTGGAAGATTGCTCTACTAATGAGGGATATTAACAGGAGAATGGTCCGGAGTATTTGGGGTAGCTAGGGAATTGGTAGCACTATATAACGCCTCGCAACATTTACCTATACACATTTAGTAAATTACACATAAACAGCGTCATAATGCTTGGGAGGAAAGGTATTAGAAGGGGAGGGAAGAAGTCGCTAAATTGAATGAGAGTAAGCAGGTAGAATTCAAGAAAGGGGAATAAGGAAACTGAAAAGAAATGAAAGAAAAAATAAAAATAAAAAATAACAATAAAAGTAACAATAAAAAATAAAATTAAAAAAATAAAAATTAAAAAAAATTTAAAAAATGCAGTCTTAGAGTTTGATTAACTTCTCTTCCAGTAGGTGGAGCTGTGCCCACTGGGCCAATCTTCTTCTCTCAATACGCAGGAACCAATCACTGTGAGGCAGATCCTCCTCCCCCACTGGGCGGCTCTCCAATCCTGGGCGCCCAGGGCCTTTCCTGGTCTCCAGTCACTTCCCCGCTTTTCCTCCAGCCAGGCCCAGCTCATCAGTGACTTTCACCATAAAACTGGCTACACGTCGGGTCTGCTGCTCCCGGGAGCCCTATTTTCTTGAACGACTGGTCCCACTGCCTTTGTTTGCCATTCCTCCAGACTCTAAGGTTGTGGAGCCCGGGGCTAGGAACCGTCAGCTTATTCTGCCTGCCCTCCGGTAGCCACGCCCCCAGGAGCTGGCGCAAGAGACCTGGGTTGTCAGCACTGGTGGGAGCGGTTGTCGGGGGTCATGCGCCGCTCCTGACTCCCTCGGTCTGACAATGGCGCTCACAGGAGAGCTGGGGGGGCCCAGATCGCCACGATGTGCGGAGAAGAGGGGCCCGATGGTCACACACCTGCAGACGCTGGTCTCAATGATGCTATCCCCTCCGCGGAACTCTGGCGAAGTCAGATCTTTGCAATGGTGGTGTCCTATGCGAAGGGCGGCCATTAGTTCCCTTTGCCGGGTGTCCCATGTGAAGGGTGGGTCCGGTCTGGCTCTTCCAGGCCCCATCCCAATCCTGGGCCTGCTGCCTATAAAGGCTCAGTTGGTATCACCTCAGAAGGCTCACATAGGAACCGGAGAGCTGCCCCTCTATTCAGCGGGAGCATCGTAGCTCTGAGTCACGGTGGTTTGGCGGTGAGATGCAGACAATCAGCCAGAAACTGTGCATGGGAAGCCTGAATTCACCCGCTCTGGGCTCCGCGTCGGTTCTGAGGGGTGCAAGCTGCTCACTCCAGGTCCACGTCAGCCCAGCATTGCCCAGTGATCCTGAGCAAACAGCACTCAGTGGGTCCAAGGTTCCCTTTGTTAGCGCAACTAAAGAGGTCAGAGAATTGATCTCTCAGCCCCCGCCGCCATGTTGGATATCCTCATCAGAATTCTTGAGGGTCATCCTTGTTGGTCCAGTCACTGTTCCTAAATCAATAGCAGATATGAGCACAGCAAAGACTCTTCCCTCATGTTGCTGATTTTCCCTGAGGAGAGAAAAAGAAAACAAAGTAAACAATCCAAATACATGATAGGACAGATGACAAAGAAGGGGCTCTGGAGATAAAGAGAAGAGAGGAGTTGCAATTTCAAATAGAAGGAATCCATTATTTGACATTAAAGTTAGCCTGGAAAAGATGAAATATTTCATTATCTTTTTTATTTTTATTTCTGTACTCTTTCATTTTTACACATAAGCCAAAAAAAGTTAACAATCCTTGTTCATTATTGAGACTTATTATAGAAAGCAATAAAAAATACATATGAAGAAAAATAAGAATATTGAAAACATCCGTGTTCCCATGCTTTGGTGTATGTCGGTGTGTATATTCACAAATGATGGATTGAGTATTTTTTTTCTCTCTCTCATCTCTTTATTTTTGTGTTGGTGATCAAACTAAAGGCCTTGCACACTGAACCTGTGCTCTACAACAGTACTATACCCTCATCCCTAGAATATTGTTTTTAAATATTTTTTTTTCACTGTTATTATACCATGGACATCCACAACTTCATTTTGAATGATTAAATTAATACCTCATTGCTGGACATTAAAAACAACCCTCAGAGGAGTAGCCTTGTAAATATTTGAATATATTCACCACAATATATTTTCTTTGGAGAAATTTCTGGAATAGAACTATTGAAACAAATATATATATTTTGATAGCTGATAAGTACTTTTAAAATTGCTCTTCCATATATGAAATAGGTCTGAGTTGGAGGATGATGCTGAGATACAGTCTCAGAGAAAAAGGGGGAAATGGGCACATGGGGCTGGAATACCTTTTGGCAGTAGGTATGGACTCCACTTCTAAGTGAAGATGAGCCTTCAAATATTCTAAATTTGTTTGGCTGGAGGCCAAGGATGTAGACATAGCTAAGGGGACTCAGACAAATTACTGGAATTAGGAAGGGACAAGTAGTTCCTCTTAGATATGTCCTTTACCCTCTCACTGTGACAAGGTACATTTGCCTTCAAGAGGATGCTTCTCATGATTTTGTAAGAAAGACAAAATTACCAGTGTAGCTGGTTTACATATTCATAACTGTCTTTCTGACCACCAGAATCTCTGTGTTAATCACCTCTCTTGAACAAACTTGGTTTTCTTAATAAATGTAATTCTAATATACTTATTTTTGTGATGTCTTTTAAAAGAAAATGATTTATTATGTCGAGATTCCTTTGCCATAAAGATGTAAATAGATCGAGTCTGATAAGTGTCACGAATGACTGACAGGCAAGGTCTAGAGTGGGCAATTCCTATATTCCTCAGAATTGCAAATCAAAACTATCCTGATAGAGTCGATTTTAGAATTATAGCGGTTCTGTCTCTTCTGTCTGGCATGCACTGAACAGGAGGGTAGTGCGTGGGCTTAGGTGGAAGGCACTTTGTTGTCATGGTCACCACTGATGAATTCCTATCCCCAAGGACCTCAAAAGCTGACAAGCTGAAATGATGGTCTTAAAAATATCCTTCTGTAGGTTTCTTTAAGATTAAAGATGACTTTAGTTCTATCTGAGGTTTATATGTGAAATTGCCTCTTATTAACTTTTTACTTTTTTATCATTTTCCTCATGACTTCCTTCACCTCCATTCCACCTCTGCCACTTATCAGCTTTTTGCAGTTTAACCATTTTCTTGGAAACTGAGTTGGTGACAGTGGAACCAACTAACCTGCACTTTGCTTTGAAGGGACATGACTTGAAACACCATATTGAAATGTGTTCCTTCCTTCCTGGCTCTGCTGTGTTAGAGTGAAAGGAGTCTTTGGCTCAGAGAAAGCTGGATCTTCCTATTCTGACTCAGATGACATAAACAGAGAGTGATATTAAGGCATATACTTTCTTTGGTTTCAGAAGTTTTTGTTTTTTTTTCCTGAAAAATTTCCTTGTCTTAAGGATCAATTTGGATTCTTCTTTGTAGTAGCATATCAATTGTAAACTTTCAGAATTCTGAATTTGATAACTGTCATAACTGCTGAAAAAATATTAACTGAGACAGTAATTTTGGGATTTTAAAATAAATCTAAATTGCAATGAAAAAAGGCAGTGATGCAAAGGTAATGTACCTGTTGCTACCTATGATAATTAAAAGATAGTGGTTTTAGTCCATGAAAGTGAAAAGGTCTTGTTTTTTAGACAGGTAAAATTATAAAGAGACAGGAATTAAGAGGAGGGAAACAATGTTTTGAGATTGAAAGTTGGGGAAAAAATAACCAAGAATGGCCTATTATTAATAATATCTCTCTCTCTCTCTGTGTGTGTGTGTGTGTGTGTGTGTGTGTGTCTGTGTGTGTGATCATGAACATCTCTTTGTGTTTATATACAAAGATGTGGTGAAAAGCCCAGCTTGCAGGGCCAGATTGGCTTCTAAACTCAGCTTTCCCATCTGCTAAACATTCCTGAGGTTTCTTTTTCTTGCTGATTTGCTATTCCTCCACCTGGAAAGTAGAAGTGCTAGTAATATCTGGCCTCTGACGGGTTTGAGGAATACAAATGAACTAATGCACTCAAAATATCGAACCCATAGAAAACACTCAAAATTGTTATTAAATTGTCATTATTATTAAGGTGTCAACATGTGCAAGTGTTAGTGCTCTGCCTCCTAACTTCAGCACTGACCCAGACTGTTTTAAGAATTCTTTTGCCATTTATTTCCCCTCTAGGCACCTCCATTTCCTCAGCAGGAAAATTTAAGGGTTAGTTCAAGATAGCCTGGAAAGCATCTTGAGCTTCAAATGTGTTTCCATAACAATGATCAACCATGAGGTTAATCATAAGAAGTTACCAGAAACTTAACAATTCACTGTTTTGGAAACTTAACAATTCCTTCTTATTTAAAAAATTTAAAAGGGCAAAGGTTAGGGGTGTAAAGAATTATGTAGCAAAATTTGTGTGGAGTTGATAGATGGGCATTTAGGACAAACCCACAGAGGCCAAGGAGCTTAGTCTCAGCTCTGTGACTTGCTCATGCAACACTTCTCACAGGTTTAGTCTTGGGGAGCCATTACCCTCCCTTTCAGGAGGATATAGAGTGTCTTGGTCATGGGATCCTGGTGGTTACCAGGTATTATGTTTTGGATCTAAAATGTCCCCCAGAGTCTAACATGTTGAAAGTTTGGTCCCCAATGCAGCAATGTCCATGTGAGGAGCCTTGAGGAAGTGATTGAATTATGAGGGCGTTAATTTCATAATGGATTAATTCATTTGATGGATTAATAATTTGAATGGACTACTGGGAGGTGGTAGAAACTTTAGATAAGGGGCATGGTTGAGGGAAGTAGATCACTGGGGTCATACCCTTGGTGCCTATATCTTGTCCCTGGCCCCCTTTCCCCTTCCCTGCTGCCTTTAGCTGAGCAGCATTCCTCTGCCATGTTCTTCGGCTATAATATTCTGCATCACTCCAGTCCAAAGCACAGGAGCCAGCCATCATGAAGAGACCTCTGAATCCAGGAGCCAAAATACATCTTTCCTCCTCTAAGTTGTTTTTCTCAGCTGTTTGCCACAGCTGACTAATACAGTGGGAAAACTTGAAACAAATATTCCAGTAGAAAGCAGGCCTTATATGTCTTTTTATTTCTCAGCAAAGAGTTGCTTTGTTTTTCTTTTTTTCTTAGTGCTTAAGCACTGCTTTTAGAAATATCTTGCTTTAAACCTTGCAAATGTGAATGAAATGAAAAGAAAGAATGGCAGACACTTCCTGAACATTGTACTAACACTTTGACAAACATAATCTCATTAAATACTAGGGTATTTAAATAATGTAAAAAACATGGAGACTCTGCCCAAGAAAAGGTAGTGATTTTATTTAATAGGTTATGTGGGTAAATGAGACTGTGATCTTTGTAGTTTTTGATGAGAGATAGTAATCTAAAGATATAGCCAAGATTGGGGGTGTGTTGTGTATGTGTGTGTGTGTGTGTGTGTGTGTGTGCGCGTAAGAGAAAAAGTTCTCTTTAGGATAATTCCTCCCTACTATGTTTCATCAGGAGATGTAGTTGTTGTTATTTATTGCTATTTTTATTATCATTTTGCAGTTCTATCAGTTATAAATTAGAAGAGATTCAAATCTAGATGAAAATTCTTGTTTCAGGGTTTGTGGGTTACTGTGGAGAAAATGAGTATATCCATATCCCTTCTTCATCTTCCAAGAGGAACCACCACAACATAATCTACCTTTTACCTACCTCCTTCCTGACACTTATTTCCTCAAAACAGAGAAAAGAAACTTTTAGACTTTTCTAACATTGGGCTCTGGATGCAGAACGCCTACATTCAAATCCCAGGATTATAACTTACTCAAAATTAAAATTTGAGGTAGGCCACTTCTGTGCCTTTGTTTCCTCATCTATAAAATAAGGATAATTGTAGGAATAGCCCCATAGGGTTATTGTAAGCTTAAATAAGTATCATAAATAGATTGCTAAGAGAAATTTCTGGAACATACTAAGCACTTGAATTTTAGTGATTGTTATTACACACACACACACACACACACCATAAAGCAATCTTCACTATACTTAAGGTCCCTATTCTCCCATTTAATTACATATCACATTAAATATAATTATTACCTTTCCTTTGGCAAAGACTTTGTGCTTTTTATATTATTTATAATACTTAAGTGTTTCATATAATTGTGTTGGTCAAAGAGCCAGTACAATGTTCAGGGAGTATCTGTTAATTTCATTTCATCTCATTCTTGTCTATAATGTTCAAAGAAAGATGTTTCTAACAACAGTTATTTCAAATATACTAATAGATGGAAAATATGAAATTATAACAAAATAGAATGTGCCTTCTTATGTGAGTTTTGAAGTTACCTAAATGAACTTGGTTTACTTTCATGACCTTCCGTGCTGTTGTGGTTTTATCTGACAACTCCAAACAACAGACTTAGAGGCAGAATGATGTTTCTCCAAAGATGCCCTTATTCCAGTCTCTACAATAATCTATGAAAATGTTATGTTATATGGCAAAGGTAAATTATAGATGAGATTAAGAACCTTAGAATGGGAGATGATACTGTATTATCTAGGTGGTGTCAATGTAATTATAAAAGTCCAGAGGAGGGAGAAAGGGGATAAGTTAGAGAGAGGCTTGAGCATGCTACACTGCAGGCTCTGAAGTTGGAGAAAGGGGCCATGAGCTAAAGCCTGTAAGTTGTGTGGAGTAGCTGAAAAAATGAAGGGAATGGATTTTCCTCTGGAGCATGGAGAAGGCACACAGCCTCGCAAACACCTTGAGTTTTTAAGACTTCTGATTTCTAGAGTCATATGATAATAAATTTAAATTGTTTAAAGTCATGAAATTTTTGGTATTTGTTACAGCAGCAGAAGAAAACTGATACATTGTAGTGGCATGTTTGTTCACCTGTTTAGAAAGGAATATTTTAGAGATTCTAAAAATTATCATGAAGAACAAAATATTATGGTCAATAATTAAATTTTGTGGGCCATTTAATGTCTCAGAAGATTTTGTTCTTACAATTACAACCTTTTCATCTTCTCCAGGGCAGTTTTATGAAGCTATTTATTTTTTGGATGACCGGACATGTTTAAAAGTCTGTTTCCCCCAGGCATAAAATGGTCTCAAATGTCCTATTTTATGGACATTTTATGGTCTAAAGTGTCTCTATTCCCCCATAATACTAAAGTAAAAATTTACATCTTCTAGAAATAATATATTTTACTGGTCTTTAGAGACGGGCTCATATCCTTAAAGAATATTCTGCTTTTAAAAGGAACAACAGTGTATGATGAAGTATAGGAATTGCTTTCTTTGGATCTCTCCTTTTGCATTCCCTCCTAGGGCTCATGCCTCCCTGTTTTCCTAATCCATTGTAGCACGTGATGCATGATCTTGAATGGTGGCTTTTCCCACTTAGCTGTATGACACTGTGGTCCAGTTGACCCTTATATTCCAGGTACCAGGCTACCTAGAAACACAGAAATTTTTAAGTTAATACATGTTATTGACTATTCTGCATTAGTTTTCTGATCATGATAAAGCCATCTGCAAAGTCATTTGAACCAAAGCTATTGAAACAGAAAAACTGGTAACATATCCCTCCTTAGCTTTGTCTTCTTCTTTTACTTTTAAAATCTCATAACGCAAGTCCATTTTCTTCTTTGTCTCATCATTGGCCTCATGTTATTAACAAACATAGAGATAGTTTTGCAGTCTCAACCTTGGCCTGTTCTGGGTTATAAGCGCACATCAAGTTGGCAACAGAGCTAATGCAAGTACCGAGGCAGTAGCTACTGAATGGTAAACTGAAGTCCTTAGCTCCTCTCAAAGGAGAACTGCTCCTTAGCTCCAGCCAATATGCGTCACTAGTGTTGACACATAGTGATTTTTAGAAAAGAAGTCAGAAATCTGCATTTTTACTTGCTATTTCTCATTTTAATGTCTATTGACTAGTAGCCTGTTGTTATAAGATTATAAACTGATACTAGTTTGCAATGTTTCTATTTTACATTTGCTGTAGCTATATAATATTTTAATGTACTCAGATTTTTCCTTTCTAGGACCTCATTCATTTATTAATTCTTGGAGAATCAGAGGTATCCCTGACTATGGTGTCCCCCAGTAATATCAATTAAGGAGAATCTGGGAATGTCAAGGAATAATTCTTTGGATAAATGTAACTAAGTTGGTATCTGAGGGATAGTGGGAACTGGATCAGTAAAATGGGGAAAGGGATGTGTGTGGATAGAGTTTTCTAAGAAAAACAAACGTGAACAAAGGCAGAGATAAGAGAAGAAACTGTACTTTGAATATGCTGAAGAAGCTCAGCCTGGCTGTTATTCAATGTGAGAAAGAGAGAACCGTAAAGAAATGGCCTTGCAGAGGTGGGTAACAAAATGGGAAGCGCCTCCTGCACTGTGATGGAGTGGTCATGGAGATTAATTTTAATTTAAGATGGAAAGGGCCCATTCAGTTCTCTCCTCTCCACAGCTCACTATTTTTCTCCATGAATGCACCTCTAATTTATTTGTTTTGCTCAAGGCAAGACATGATGGTTTTATACAACAACACAATTCTCAGGTAATTATAAGTAGAGAAATGTTGGGGTTCAGGGTATGAGACAACCTGAGAAGAACTATTGGGGCCAGAGATCTCCGTAGAGGTAGGGACTCTATAATTGCCCTGAGATAAGCCTCCTAGAGGCTCTGTTGTGTGCAATGCAGAAGAGCTTTCCCTGAGAGGAAAAGTCCACTTAGGTATACTGGTTTTCATGCTATTCCCAATGGCCATTAGAGAGTGGACATAGCAATGTAAAATTTATGATGGGATCTGTGGTTTTGGATTTGTTTTGCAAGTTTCACAGAAAAGACCCTTGTACATATGAATTGTATCATCAAGGGATGACTGAAACACTGAAATAGTTCTCACTTATTTCCTAAGGCAAAGAAGAATGGCTTCCAGCCTTTGCCATGACCTGATGTTTAGAGGGGAGGAAAGTGGAGGAAATAGCATACTAGATGACCATCTGAAACATGTAAAGTCAGGTCAAGAAGTAGTTTGGTCATTTCAAGTAGGTCATCTTATTAATAAATAATCGATACTGTTTGTCATTTTAACAGTTTAAGATGCATCATGTAAGTAAGCATTGAGAAAATGATGAGACCAAGTAAAAAAGATCGTACCTATATCATTGAATAAGCTAGCTAGCTGCTCTTTTTCTTTTTATTAAAATAAACAAGAGACATTGGGTGTAAATTTGTTTGAAATTAGCATAATTTTCTATGTTTTTATTTTTGATGTGCGGGAAATAGTATACCAGGCTCCATTATGAGTCACAAAATGATTTCATTAGCATAATTGAAGCAGATGCTATTTCTTGTGATAATAAGTTAATGTGTGAAAAGATATTAGGCTTCTGTCTCTAGATTTTCATTGTGCCCCAATGTGTTTGCAAGCAAACACCTTTGACAATGAATTCCAGGAGCATATAGTCAGAAGAATTATAAAACAAATTTAAAAAATTGCAGCCAACTTAGAACTCCCTTGGGAAGCACCAGGTTGGAAAATTAGTCATTTTTTTGTTGGCAAATGAGCAAAATACAAATAAATTGTTTCCTTGGATATCTTATTGCAATAAGTTCACATCTGTAAATAACTAGAATTAGTTCCAATCCTCTATGTACATCTAAAATGCTTGAATTTTGAAGTGTTAAGGATTTCAGATTGTTTCAGATTTGGGTATATTTGGCTTTAACAATGAGGTATTTTGGGGATGGAACACATGTCTAAGCATGAAATTGATTTGTTTTACATGTACCTAAAACACATAGCCTGATGGCAATTTGATACAATATTTTTAGTGTATCTGTATTTTGACTACAAACTATCACAGGAGGTCATGTGTGAAATTTTCTACTTGTGTCTTAAATGTCAATCTCCCCAAACTTTCAGATCTTGAAATATTTAAGATTTTCAGATTAGGAATACTCAATAAGTTTCATGAACAGACACATTTCTCTAATTAATATAGCAGGAGTTCTTTTGTCATGAATGATATTCAACTTATCTTTAGGTAGTCATGTCTAAATTTGATTCCTCACCTTACCTTTCAATTTCTTTTATAAATTAATACCTTTATCACACATATGAAAATCATTTTGAAGAAAGGCAAATTAGTTATCTCCAAAGAATCTCTCAGTGCTTTGTTTATTTATGATCATTTGGTACATAGTTTCTAATAAACACTACAGACTTTTAATCATATGTTCTAAAAGTAAATACTTTATTACAGATTTTTGGTTACTTATGTACTAGGCATTATATACATGTTAGATTACCACAACAATCCTGAAATATAGGTATTATTTTCCAGTTCATGGATGTACAAAATGAGAATAAGAGAAGTTTAAAAGCATGCTTCAGGGAACATAGCTAATAAGTAGCAATACCTGGATTTAAGCTGATGTCAACATGCTGGGCTCTTAACCTCAGTGCTTCATTCTTACTTAGAAATTCCCTGGTGTTTTGCTACCTTTTGAAATCCCACCTTTAAGGATCAATTCAAATCCTTATTTATTCAAGACACCTTCCTCTATAAAGTCAATAACAAACTTTTACCCTCTTAAGTGACAATGACAGTTGGTCTCAAATTTGTCCTCATGGTGCATCTGCATTTTCCCAAGGACTAATGATATTGAACATTTTATTCATCAGCTTATTGATCATTTGTATTTCTTTATTTGTGAAGGTTTTCTGTTCAAATTATGCTCATTTTATAGAGTTGTTTGTTCTTTGGTTGTTAAGTGTAGGGATTAATCATATGTTCTAAAAGTAAATACTTTGTTACAAATATTGTTTTACAAATATTTCCTCCCAGTCTGAGGCTTACCTTGTTATTTTCTTTAATGGTGCCTTTTGAGAAACAGACATTTGATATTTTAATGAGTATAATGCATCAGTTTTTCTCTTTTATGGTTATTGCTTTCTATATATTGTTTAAGAAATGTTTACCTAACTCCAGTTCACAATGTATCCTATGTTTTATTTTAGGTACTTTATGCTTTTGGCTTTTAAATTTGGTTTATGATTCATCTCAAAGTACAGATGCATCTTGATAAGTTTAAAGTGTCATAAGTCAAAAATGCATCTAAGCTACCCGAGACCAGAGCTTAGCATGGCCTATTTTAAACATGCTCAGAATACTTACTATAGTGTTCAGATAGCCATGATTGTCAAGGGCAGCCTATTTTATAATAAAATCTTATGTAATTTATTGGATGACTGTATCCCCTCACACCCCCCTCAAGAAACAAACCAAAACCCCCCACCCCCCAAAAAATATTAACTATGCTATAGAATACTGGTTGCCCCTTGTTGTTGTGCTGTTGACTGGGAGTTGCAACTTTCTCCTGCTGCCTTGTATTATGAGAAAATATCATACTGCACGCCACAAGCTCAGGAAAAGATCAAAATTCAAAGTATAATTTCTACTGAATGTATATAGCTGTAGCACCAGCATAAAGTTGAAAAAGTTGAGCCATTATTAAGTTGGGACTGCCTGTGCTTTTTTTTATGTACAATACAGTTCACTGCATCTCCCCCAACCCCAATGTGGATGTTCAATCCTTATAGCACCATTTTCAAAGAAAGACTTTCTTTTTCCCATTGAATAATCTTGGTATTTTTGTGGAAATTAATTTATATATAAGAATTGGTCTCTTTCTTGACTCTGTTCTGTTACATTGACCTCTTTGCCTGCTATTAGGCCAACATTACTATATTATAGTATCTTTATACCAGGAGTCAAAGTCAGGTCATGGAAGCTCTTACTATAGTGTTTCCTTCCAGAACTATTTGATGTCTTTTGAATTTCCCATGTAAATTATAGTATCAGCTCATCAGTTTCTAGAAAATACCTCCCCTTGATTACATATGGGATTCATTGAATTCATAGATTTTGGGAAGAAGTGACATCTTAGAAATAACAATTTTTTCTGATTTATTAACATGCTATGCCTCTATCTAGTTCCTTTAAAATGTTTTGTGAGCCTCTGTATCTTCTTTCTGTACTATTGGTCTGCCAGTCTGTTTTGGTGCCAATACCTTGCTGTTTTTGTTACTTTGCTCTGTAGTATAGTTTAAGTCCTGGTATTGTGATGCCTCCTGCTTTACTCTTCTTCCTAAGGATTGCTTTGGCTATTCTGGGTCTCTTATTTTTCCAAATGAATTTCATGATTGTTTTTTCTATTTCTATGGGGAATGTAATTGGGATTTTAATTAAAATTGCATTAAATATGCATAACACTTTTGGTAATATGATCATTTTTATAATACTAATTCTGCCTATCCAAGAACACAGGAGATGTTTCTATCTTCTAAGGTCTTCTTCAATTTCTTTTATTAGTGTTCTGTAGTTTTCATTGTAGAGGTCTTTCACCTCTTTTGTTAAGTTGATTCCCAAGGTTTTTTTTTTTTTTTTTTTGAGGCTATTGTGAATGGGATAATTTTCCTAATTTCTCTTTCAGATGATTCATCACTGATATATAGAGATGCATTTGACTTATGGGTGCTGATTTTTATATCCTGCTACTTTGCTGAGTTCGTTTATTAATTCTAGAATTTTTCTGGTGGAGTTTTTTGGATCCTCTAAGTACAGAATCATATCAGGAGCAAATAATGATAGTTTGAGTTCTTCTTTTCCTATTTGTATTCCTTTAATTTCTTTCATCTGTCTAATTGCTTTGGCTAGAATTTCAAGGGCTATATAAAATAGAAGTGGTGAAAGAGGACATCCCTGTCTTGTTCCCATTTTTAGAGTGAATCTTTCCAATTTTTCTCCATTTAGAATGATGTTGGCCTTGGGTTTAGCATAAACAGCTTTTACAATGTTGAGGTATATTTCTACTATCCCTAGTTTTTCTAGAGTTTTGAACATGAAGGGGTGCTGTATTTTGTCAAATGCTTTTTCTTTGTCTATTGAGATGATCATGTGATTCTTATCTTTAAGTTTATTAATGTGATGAATTGTATTTATTGATTTTCATATGTTGAACCAAACTTGCAACCCTGGAATGAACCCCACTCGAGCATATTTTTTTATAATTTTCCAGAATTTTATTGAGAATCTTTGCATCAATGTTCTTCAGGGATATTGGTCTAAAATTTTCTTTCCTTGATGTATCTCTGCCTGGTTTTGTTATCAGGATGATACTAACTTCATAGAATGAGTTTGGAAGGGTTCCCTCCTCTTCTGTTTCATGGAATAATTTGAGGAGTATTGGTATTAATTCTTCTTTGTAGGTCTTGTAGAACTCAGCTGTGAGTCCATCTGGTCTTGGGTTTTCTGGTTGGTATGTTTTTAATAGTGTCTTCTATTTCCTTGCTTGAAATTGATCTGTTTAAATTGTGTATGTCCTCTTGAGGGAGTTCAGGTTCATCATATGCCTCTAGAAATTTGTTGGTGTCTTCAAGGTTTTCTATTTACTGGAGTGTAAATTTTCAAAATAGTTTCTAATTGTCTTCTGTATTTCAATATTATCTGTTGTGATATTTCCTTTTTCATCACAAATATTAGTAATTTGAGTTTTCTCTCTCCTTCTTTTCATTAGGGTAGCTAAGGATTTGTCAATTTTGTTTTTTTTAAAGAACCAGCTTTTTGTTTTGTCAATTTTTTGAGTTGTTTATTTTGTTTGATTTAATTGATATCTGCCCTGATTTTAATTATTTCCTGTCTTTTACAACTTTGTTGTTGGTTTGTTCTTTTTTTTACAACTTTGAGATGTAATAGCAGGTTGTTTATTTGTTGATTTTTTTCTTCTTTTAAAGAATGACCTTAATGCAATGAACTTTCCTCATAGCACTTCCTACACAGTGTCCCATAGATTTTGATAAGTTTTTTTTTATCTTCTTCCTGATGTCTTCTGTTATCCATGCATCATTCAATAGCATATTATTTAGTGTCCAGTTGTTGGAGTATCTTCTTTTTAATTTTATCATTGGTTTCTAATTTCATTCCCTTATGGTTAGATAGAATGCTGAGTAGTATCTCTATTTTTTGTATTTGCTAAGACTTGATTTGTGGCATGTTACATGGTCTATTTTGGAGAAGGATCCAGGAGTTGCTGAAAAGAAAATGTATTCATTTGTAGATGGATGGAATATTCTATATGTCTGTTAAGCCCAAATTATTGATTGTAATATGATATATCAAGATCATTGTAATGTTTTGAGCAATCAATAAAAAAAGGAATACAAAAAAATTATTGATTGTATTATTGAGTTCTATAGTTTCTTTGTGTAGTTTTTATTTGGAAGTTCTATCCAGTGGTGAGAGAGGTGTATTAAAGTCACCCAGTATTAGTGTGTTGTGGTCTATTTGGTTCTTCTAATTGAGAAGGGTTTGTTGATATAGATAGATGTCCCATTTTATGTCTTATTGATGTATGAATCCCTTAAGCAGTATGAAATGTCCTTCTTTATCCCTTTTCACTAGCTTTGGTTGAAGTCCACTTTATCTGATATGAGGCTGGAAACCCCTGCTTTTTTACATGGTCCATGGGAGTGGTACTTTTTTTTCCACTCATTCACCTTCAATATGTGGATATGTTTTCCTGTGAAATCAGGGTCTTAAAGGCAGAATGTTGTTGGGTCTTTTTAAAAAAAAAAAAATCCAATCTGTCTGTCTATGTTTTTTTCTTTTTTAATATTTAGTTTTGTTTTTTTTTTAGTTGTAATCTGACACACTATTTATTTATTTATTTATTTAGTGGTGCTGAGGATTGAACCCAGGGCCTTGCACATGCTAGACAAGCACTCTACCGCTGAGCCACAACCCCAACCCCAGTCTATTCATGAGTTTAGGCCATTCATATTCAGGATTATTATTGAAATATGATTTGTATTTCAAGACATTTTGGTTTACTTTTTTTTAATTTGACTTGGTTTCTCCTTTGATTGGCCTTTCCTTTAGTGTAGTTTCTCACTTTGCTGATTTTCATTGTTGTTTTTCATTTCATCTCTCTGCAATAGTTGGCTGAGAATGCTCTGTAGTACAGACTTGCTCACTGTGAATTCTTTTAGCTTTTGTTTATCATAAAAGGTTTTCATTTCATTGTCAAATATTGAAGCTTAATTTTGCTGGATATAAGATTCTTGGTTGGCATCCATTTTTTTCAGAGCTTGGTATATGTTTTTCCAGTACCTCCTGGCTTTGAGGGTCTGGGTTGAAAATCTGCTGAGATCTGAATTGGTCTTTCTTTATATGTGATCTGACTCCTCTCTCTGAGGCCTTTAAAATTCTATCTTTTGAAGGGCATCTGGGTTGGTTCCACAGTCTAGCTATTGTGAATTGTGCTGCTATGAACATCGATGTGGCAGTATCCCTGTAGTACGCTCTTTTAAGGTCTTCAGGGAATAGTCCGAGAAGGGCAATAGCTGGGTCAAATGGCGGTTCCATTCCCAGCTTTCCCAGGAATCTCCATACTGCTTTCCAAATTGGCCAGACCAATTTGCAGTCCCACCAGCAATGTACAAGAGTACCCTTTTCCCCACATCCTCGCCAGCACTTGTTGTTGTTTGACTTCAGAATGGCTGCCAATCTTACTGGAGTGAGATGGTATCTTAAGGTGGTTTTGATTTGCATTTCTCTGACTGCTAGAGATGGTGAGCATTTTTTCATGTACTTGTTGATTGATTGTATTTCCTCCTCTGAGAAGTGCCTGTTCAGGTCCTTGGCCCATTTGTTGATTGGGTTATTTGTTAACTTATTGTCTGATTTTTTGAGTTCTTTTTATACTCTGGATATTAGGGCTCTATCTGAAGTGTGAGGAGTAAAAATTTGTTCCCATGATGTAGGCTCCCTATTTACCTCTCTTATTGTTTCTCTTGCTGAGAAAAAACTTTTTAGTTTAAGTAAGTCCCATTTGTTGATTCTTGTTATTAACTCTTGTGCTATGGGGGTCCTATTAAGGAATTTGGAGCCTGACCCCACAATATGTAGATTAGAGCCCACTTTTTCTTCTATCAGACGCAGAGTCTCTGTTTTGATATCAAGCTCCTTGATCCATTTTGAGTTAACTTTTGTGCATGGCGAGAGGAGGGGATTCAGTTTCATTTTGTTGCATATGGATTTCCAGTTTTCCCAGCACCATTTGTTGAAGATGCTATCCTTCCTCCATTGCATGCTTTTAGCCCCTTTATCAAATATAAGATAGTTGTAACTTTGTGGATTAGTCTCTGTGTCCTCTATTCTGTACCATTGGTCCACCCGCCTGTTTTGGTACCAGTACCATGCTGTTTTTGTTACTATTGCTCTGTAATATAGTTTGAAATCTGGTATCGCTATTCCGCCTGATTCACACTTCCTGCTTAGAATTGCTTTTGCTATTATGGGACTTTTATTTTTCCAAATGAATTTCATGATTGCTTTATCTATTTCTACAAGAAATGCTGTTGGGATTTTGATTGGCATTGCATTAAACCTATAGAGAACTTTTGGTAATATCGCCATTTTGCTGATGTTATGTGGCATTTATACACCATGGAGTATTACGCAGCACTAAAAAATGACAAAATCATGGAATTTGCAGGGAAATGGATGGCACTAGAGCACATTATGCTAAGTGAAGCTAGCCAATCCCTAAAAAACAACTGCCAAATGTCTTCTTTGATATAATGAGAGCAACTAAGAACAGAGCAGGGAGGAAGAGCAGGAGGAAAAGAGTAACATTAAACAGAGACATGAGGTGGGAGGGATTGGGAGAGAAAAGGGATATTGAATGGAAATGGAAGGAGACCCTCATTGTTATACAAAATTACATATAAGAGGTTGTGAGGGGAATGGGAAAATAAACAAGGAGAGAAATGAATTACAGTAGATGGGGTAGAGAGAGAAGATGGGAGGGAAGGGGAGGGGGGATAGTTGAGGATAGGAAAGGTAGCAGAATACAACAGTCACTAATATGGCATTATGTAAACATGTGGATGTGTAACCGATGTGATTCTGCTATCTGTATTTGGGGTAGAAATGGGAGTTCATAACCCACTTAAATCTAATGTATGAAATATGATATGTCAAGAGCTTTGTAATGTTTTGAACAACCAATGAAAAAAAAAGAAATAACCTAAAAAAAATAAAATTCTATCTTTATCCGTTTGTTGGGCATTTTCATTATTATTTGCTTTTGTGTAGATCTGTTGTAATTTTGTACATTTGGTGTCTTATAAGCCTCTTGTATTTGATTTTCCAAGTCATTCTGATATTATTTTATTGAAGAGATTGTGCATTCTTTTTTTTAGTCTCTTTAATTTGTAGATCATTGTAATTATGTACAGTCTGAGCTCCTGACATTTCATTAACTGCACTGTCCATGGGTTCTGTTATTATAGTATCTTGGTTTTGTTGGGATACTTTCTTCCCTTGTTTTTTTATGTTGTCCATATGTCTTCCTTTTTTTTGCAGTACAGATCTGAGTTATTACAGTTTCTACCCTATAATCTTATAGTGTCCCTGTAGATTACCTGTACCTCACATTGGTGTTGGGCTTCTAGTGCCTGGCCAGTGTTCCATGATGAATACACTGCAACTAACGGTGGTGTTGGCAACAGTGTAGGTAACTTAAGATAGCAGTGGGGGTGTCCCAAGATGGATGCAAGCACTTTCAGAGATGGGGCTGGAAGTGTGGATTGCCTGTTCAGAGATGTAGCTGCCTATAGGCCCTATCTGTTGTCCCAAGGTTGAGGCTACTGCATGTGGAGGGCTTTGGTGATGGCTGCAGTGTCTCAAGATGGAGGTGTGCTAGGGATAGGATCTCGGGTGGGTTAGTAGGGTGGTCCTGGGCCTAATCTTGGCCTAGGCTCTGGTGTGGGTTAGTGTGGCAGTCCTAGGCCTGGGTCTTGGCTCCAGTGTGGGTCTGTGGGTTGGTGGGGCTGAGACTCTAAATTTTGTTATCATTTCATGAAGAAGATTGATTTTGGATCCATTAGGTTATTTACTTCGTTAAACTCACATTCCAAATACCATATCCTTTGTGATAGAGAGGATCTGAAATATCTGCTCCTGATCTGCTGCATGTTTGGTATTTAGGAGTCAACCAAGAATTGTAGTGGTGTTGGTATGTGCATAGACTTCTGTGTGGAAGTGTGTTGTCTATCTATCTGGATAAATTACTTATGTGGTTTGATTTCTTATGAACTCATTCCTCACTTTTTAGAGAATTTTGTAGTAATGAAACTCATTCTCTGACTTTTTTTTTTTTTTTGGTACTGGGGATTTATTTCTGGGGTGTCTTACCGCTAAGCCACATCCCTAGTCCTTTTCTATTTATTTATTTATGATTTTGAGACAGGGTCTTTGTTAAGTTGCTGAAGGCTTAGGGCTTTGCTACGTTGCTGTGGCTGGCTTTAAATTTGTGACCCTCCTGTCTCAGCCTCTGGAGCTTCTGGGATTATAGGTGTGTACCACCACATCAGGCTCCCGTGACTGGTAAAGCTAGTAAGAATATCTTTTTTTCTTGAGTCTAGATACCCTACTGACTGGGTGTGTCAAAAGGCGAACAAGACACATGGACACAAATCTCACCTACTCCAGCTTCCTTCTTTGAATGTCGATGACTATCTTTTGCCTGCATTTGACCACTGTCTTGTATCTTTAAATAGTTGTGCTTCATTTTTATATTTTTAATGATTTATAATTAAAATTTGTGATAAATAATCCAACATGAGTTACTTCTGCCAGTTCTGAAAGCAGAATTCTGTACATATTTTTTTTTATATTAAAGCTATAGACTTTTGAAGCACAGGTACTGAGGCATATTTTTTTTTTCCAAAGGCCTGAAAGAATTCACTAATGAACAGCCTATACAACAGAATAATAATAAATACCTACTGAAGTGAATGGTTCTGACTAAACTAAATTATTTGCCATATCTTTATAACAATTTAGTATTATTAAAATGCCCCATAATGGATAACCACATATATAGGGGATTTCTAGAAATTCAAAATGTGTAGTATAACCCTCTGTGTTTAAGCAATAACTTAAGTTATGTTTGTCACTATTTGTAGACCCAGATTTACTGAATTTGGCTTAAAATGTTATATTATTTCTCTTGTGCTTATCTCTGATAATCAAGGCATTGCCACCAGCTGACTGTGGCTCCCTGGTGGTAGGAATGTAAGTCAACCAACAAAAGTCTAGGGCCTTAGGTCTAACACTACAGGGGTACCAGTGTTGGCAACACTCCAAAACCAGTGCTAGTGACAATTTGGAGCTCAGTATTTAGAATTATAAGGATGAGTCTAGATAAATCTGGAAAGAATGACATGAGCAATTAGCCCTGTCTTTCACAGACTCTTGAATGAACACTGGTACCATGCCAGGCATTTCTTCCTACGAAGCAGGCTTTCTCCTGCATTAATTATGGGATGCCTAGCCAGTGTTACAGTCCAGTTGTTTTATTTTCTCTTGGCTCCAGAAGACAGCCACAATCAATAGAGCACCTAACCAATGTGTAAATATTCCTTGCTTATGTGAATAGGTAACTGCAGTTTTAAACTTAACAAAACTTGTATAAAAGCAAAAAAAGATCTATTTTTAATTCTTTTGCTTCCCAATAGGATATCTAAGAACACATTATGGTGAAAAATGGGAACTTGCTGCTTGTATTAGGGAGTATACATCTCTGCTGATGCCCTAATTTTATTTGAGAAGGGAATTATTGAAAATTCTTTAGCACAGGCAGAGTAAATTTTCAGAAATATATAATAGCATACACAGTCAACCCTGGGGCTTTGCTAACATTTTTATAGCGTAATGTTGCACTTAAATCTGCTTTTTAATTTTCCAATTATGCATACCCATAGGGAATGCTTATAGCAAACACTGCCTCTAGAGTAAAGGTGATATGACCTCTTTATTCTAAAGTAAATTAAACAATCTCAACATATTTGAAATTATTTGTTTTGTTTTAGGAATTTCAGTTTACACATTCACTTCCTTATACCTGTAGGGATAAGCTGGGATATCCAATTAGGGAGTCAGTCTCTGACAAATTTATACTTGCTTGTCGTTTCCTTGTAAAATTTTTAGAAAAATAAATGTAAAAAATGTTGACATCCAATTAGCTTTGAAACATATACAAAAAAAATAGGAACATGATTACTTAAATTTAACTATTGCAATTGTTCATTTATTAATTTAATTATACAAAAATTTATAGAGCACTAAAACGTGCCAAGTGTTATCCTACAAGATAAGATTAATGCCAAGAGGACTCACAGTAGAGGGGAATGCGTGTATAAACAAGTGATTTCAATGTAACATGTTGCCTGCTATCACAGAAGTTTGTTAGGTCTGTTTTAGGGGTTTGCTTTTCAGAAGGAAATGTATTTGATTTTATGTGTCAGAGGTTTTCAAATGATGCAGAAGCAGATTCTAGCTTCAAGTGAATCTTTATTCAAGATCCCAACAATATCACCATGAACTTGTTCCTCCCCGAATTTGACTCTGCTTCTTAGTTAATGATTCCCAAACTCATCAGCTGTTGGGGCTGTACACTTTTTCATTCACATTGAGGTAGAAAGACTATTTACTTATTCCAACAGCTGAAAAATATCAAGGTGTTGAGTATTCAGAAATCCTTATTGGTCTGACTTGGATTACGTGTTTATCTTTGAATCAATCACTTCATTATGCTGATAGCAAAGGGGTAGGTGAAATTGGAAATGGGTGTAGGAATAAATTTTCTATCCTGAGTGGTTGGACAACTTGAGATGTTTCAAGTTTTTTGATATACAATAAGGAGGCAACTTATGAAAATGTGTTCCATCATGCTTAGAGTAAATTTACTCCCACTCCTAATGTACAGAACTAACCTGACTGAAAGAAGTCCACTCTATGGATTGGCATAAAGACCCTCAAAAAGCATCCAAACTAATGCCAGTTAATTGGCTTTCCACCTGAAGCCAACCTAGTCACCAAGTAAGAAAATAGTTAACTCTGGGGTCAATCACCCTCTTTCTAAATATTAATTGATTGTTTTATTCTGTACTAGGCTGCATACTAGTGCAATAGCACTAAACAGTGTTTAGCCAGGCACAATCTCTACACAGAGTACATTTTCTAATGGAGGAGACAAGAAGGTAAATGCAAAATAGCAATAAAATGTTGATGGCAGAAGTACCTAGTGCTTACGAACATATAGATGGGTTCATTGAACTTGTTTGGGGGCATCAAGGAAGCTTCTCAGAGAACGTGAAATCTGGAAGGTTAAATAGGTGAGCACCATTCTAAGTCAGAGGGAACAGGTGGATTTTTTGCACAATGATCATGTGCTTCTCTGACTAAACACGGTGTGTGTGTGTGTGTGTGTGTGTGTGTGTGTGTGGTACTGGGAATTGAACCTAGGGATGCTCTGTCACTGAGCTGCACCAACAGGCCTTTTTTATGTTTTTATTTTGAGTCAGAATCTCATTAATTTGTGGAGCCTAGCCTAGCACTTGCAGTTCTCCTGCCTCAGCCTCTAAGTCAGTGGGATTACAGGTGTATGCCAGGGGACCAGGTTCTTCTAATGAAACATTTTATGGCAGATACGCAGATAATACTAGTTATCCAAAAGCCATTTTTTGCTTTTCAAAAAGTAAAATCATATTTTATTCCAGACTAAAATGTTCACTTGAAGATATCTAACTCCTAAAACTCCTTTCTGGTCATTCTTCAAACAAACAAACACCAAACCAAACAAAGGCAAACCATACAAAGAAAAAATCCAGAAAAGCAGTTACGGACAATGGAAGATAGTTTCAAGAATTAATTTCCCTGGTAAAGAGATTTTCAAAGTGAGTTTTAAAGTTAAGGAAACAGATTTTAACACAATACTAACTTAGTTAACTGAATTTATATTACCAAAATACCTTTCCCTCATTTTTTTCATCTTTTTACTTCTTTGACTTTAATATTTGCTGGAATTCAGATTCCCCTGGAGAACTTTGCTTATTTTATTCTGACAACTGAAATCCATTAAAAATGCTCAATTAATGCTCTCAAATATTCAAATAAAAAGAACTGGGTTTTCAGTGCTTTGAGTCATAAATTTAGATGATCTCTAAAGTCCATTAAATTCTTGCTATTATGCTTAGTAGGCAGGTCTCCTTTCTACTAATGAGGTTTTAGCAAAGGCATAAAAGGTTAAGTGATTAGCTAGGGAGAGTCTGGGATAATGAAGGTGGGGATTGTTGCTATTCTTTTTATTGTAGGCTGCTATTTGCCTTAAGTCAGTGTTTCTTTGCAATGCAAATAGCACTCCTCAGACTTTATTAAAAGATTTCAGAGGAGTTCAGTCCAAAGTCTTTGCTTCTTATAATTATTGTAACATAATCTGGTCCCCAGTTACTTAATTATTCTTAAAATATGTATATAACAATAATGCAACCTTATACATTATAAGTGATTATATATATATATATTCCATATAACTGCAGGAGCCCTTTATTTGACTTTTCCTCAACAGTTAGATGATTCTCATGTCTGCACCAATCCACCAGTCCCTCCACCAGTATTCCCTTTCTGGGGGACAATGAAATGATGCAGAGTTGTCATTTGTACCTTTACTGGAGTCAGCCTCCTGATTATGCTACCTGAGGGACTAAAGGCTGGTCTCTTACTTCCATTTTGGCTTCTTGCATTAATCTGCTGCTCCTATACCTTGAAGCTCAGTTTCCTCTCCAGTTCAACTGAGTCACTAATGCTGCTATTCCAGATTATCCTATGATTTTATTTAAAACACCTTGTATACAATCTCTTCCAGTTTCTTTTTTTCCTATGCTGAACCATAACTATGTGGATTCATTGACTAAAAGAAGAGTTACTTTGTCTTAGTGGTCAGGCAGACATTGCAGGTTGGAAAGCTGATGGTCTTTGCCCTGCCATGACAAATATTTGGTAAATCCAATCCTGTGATACCTTGAAAATAGGTGTAGGGCTATTTAATGGGTTTAAAAAGTCATAATATTGGTAGGTGAGAAATGCTATTTGCTGTGTTTGAGCAAGCAGAGATGAAAAGGGCACACGTCTGCTCAGGATGGCTTTTCCTGGTGATGGAGTACAGTGAATATTGACTGAGGGCCAGTTGAAAAGCCCAGTTGTTTCCAAACCTCACATATAAGAGATAAAATTGTGATCTCAGCCTTCTTAAAAATCTTCCATTAAGTATTTCTTGGCCAGACAATGGGAGACAACCCAAGGCAGGATTAAAGTCATTGCTTTTGGATTTAAGCTTATTGTCGATGGCCAAGCATAGAAACCAGTGTATGACATACAGGAATGCTTAATGCTAGGTATTGTTGCACTTGTTTTTTGTCCTAATGTAACAATGGCTTTTATTCTGAGAATCAAGGAGCTTTTGTTAAAAAGGAAAGAAATAGTTTTAACCAACCATCATTTCTAGTTGACTATATATTTGAGGATTTATGAGCAATAGACAAGACCTATGATGCTGTTTTCTAGTTATAAACCAATATAAAGAAATGATTATCAAGCACATTGAACCTATGAGGCTCATCAACCTATCTAGGTAGACCAACACTTCACACTTTATCTTAGAATATACTATGTGGAGTGTGTATTAGTTTGTTAGAGCTGCCATAACAAAATGCCGCAAGCTGTGTAGCTTGAACAATAGAAATTTATTTCTCGGGCTGGGGATGTGGCTCAAGCGGTAGCACGCTCGCCTGGCATGCGTGCGGCCCGGGTTCGATCCTCAGCACCACATACAAACAAAGATGTTGTGTCCACCGAAAACTAAAAAATAAATATTAAAAAAAAATTGTCTCTCACTCTTTAAAAAAAAAGAAACTTATTTCTCACAGTTCTGGAGAGAAGTTGAAGCTGAAGGTATGACTTTCTCCTGGGCTTGCCCATAGCGCCTTCTTGCTGTGTCTTCATGTGACCTTTCATATACACACATATGACTACTAACATGATACTAATGGAAAATGTTAATGAATTAGGGCCTAACCTTATGACTTCATTTAACCTTAATTATGGTTTAAAGACTATCTACTATTGTTTTAAAGTCCCAGGAGAAACAAAATTTCATCTGTGAAGGAGGGGATGAAGAGTTCTTTTTTGGGGTGAACAGAGTTATAGAAAACTGTAAAAGAGGCAAACTTTGATATGAGTGTTAAGGAATATAGGACACGATGCATAAAAAGTAGTGAAAAGGGGGCACTTCAGGCATAAAAATGAGTAAGGAAATGTATATATGCATATTTTATCTGCTGAAAAAATGGAGGAAGTCTGAATTGGCTGCTGCAAACTGTACTTACAAAACTAATTCAGAAGAGCTTTGCTGGATACCCTTACATACAGTCTCAGGATAGTACATGGAAAAAAACAATGTCTTCCTTAAAAGTTCATCCCCATCTACTAGGAAAATAATGTGTCAAATATGAGCATGTGGTATTCAGCAAATTACTACTAAGTTAATTATTTAGAGAGTAGAGGAAATTTATAAAGTAATTGAGGGTAAATTTTTAAAATAGACACATAATAAAAGAAGAGAGGAAATCTATTGATGTGTTTGGTGTTAGTGATCAATTATCTTCTTTTTTTATTAATTTTTAATTTTTTTAAAGAGAGAGAGAGAATTTTAATATTTATTTTTTAGTTCTTGGTGGACACAACATCTTTGTTTTTGTATGTGATGCTGAGGATCGAACCCTGATCGCAGGCATGCCAGGCAAGCGCGCTACCGCTTGAGACACATCCCCAGCCCCAATCTTCTTTTTTTTTAATTTGGATCTGATTTGGAAAGCTACTTTCAACTGAGGGACAGTCTACAAATCATCTGAATAATGTTCTTCAAAATTGTCATGGTCATAAAAAAAAAATAGGAAGTGTGAGACACTTAGAACTAGGAGTTGCCTATGGAGATAGGACAACTAAATGTAATGTGATAAGCTCCATAACTCCTAGAACACGATAAAGGACATTAGGTATACACTAAAGGAGTTTGAATGAAATGTTAACTTTTGTCAATAAGAATATATTTATGTTGTTTTAGTAATAGTTAAAAATGGATCATAAATAATAAAGAACTTGGGTCAATTGGTTGATATTTGAATGCTGACAACTTTTAAGTCTTATCCATTCATCTTCCCCTTTTGCCCCACACCCAGGCAAGGAAATAATAAAGGATGGGTGCTCCCTCCTTTGGTACCGGTGGGAGGTTCAAACCACATAAGCTGCTACCTACCCACAGAAAACCTCATCCTGCCTCTAACCCTTTAATAAAACAGACCCTAAGTCAATCTCCTTTCCTGGGTCTCTTAAGCTATTTGGAACTACCTTGTGAAGCTGCTTTTTACTTTCCTAAAAACTTCATTTTACAAGTAATAAACATTTTTACAACCTCATGGTGTATGTGTGGAATCCTTAGTCTTGGTATCCAAATTAAATACTGGATGGGAATCCATTCTGTTTCTTCAGAGGGGCTACTAACATGATACTAATGGAAAATGTTAATAATGTTGGAAAATTGGTGTGGGGTATATGGGAATTCTCTATCTTTGCAATTTCTCTGTAAATATAAAACTCTTCAAAGACAAAGTTAACTTTTAAAAAAGTCTTAGTTTATTATAAGACAGTTATGATATAAACCTATCTTTGGGGTCCATACTACTTGGTGGGACTGCTACTTAAATAGACCATTTAATTTTGCTGGAGGACTCCTGTCTTAATTTTAAGTCAGATTCATTTAAAGCAAAATTTCACCATGAGGTACATTGGATTTCTTTTTTTAAATTTCTTTTTTATTCTAATTGGTTATGTATGACAGCAGAATGCATTATAATTCTTATTACACATACAGAGCATAATTTTCATATCTCTGGTTGTATACAAAGTTTATTCACACCGTTCATGTCTTCATACATGTACTTAGGTTAATGATGTCCATCTCATTCCACTGTCTTTCTTACCCCCAGGCCCCCTCCAAACCCTCCCACCCCTTTGCAGTATCTGGAGTTCCTCTAATCCTCCCATGCTCCCCCTCCCAATCCCACTATGAATCAGCCTCCTTATATCAGAGAAAACATTTAGCATTTGGTTTTTTGGATTGGCTAACTTCACTTAGCATTGTATTCTCTAACTCTGTCCATTTAAATGCAAATGCCATGATTTTTATTCTCTTTTATTGCTGAGTAATATTCCATTGAGTATATATTCCACATTTTCTTTATCCACTCATCTACTGAAGGGCATCTAGTTTGGTTCCACAGTTTAGCTATTGTGAATTGTGCTGCAATAAACATTGGTGTGGCTATGTCACTGTAATATGCTATTTTTAAGTCCTTTAAGTATAGACCAAAGAGTGGAATAGCTGGGTCAAATGGTGGTTCCATTCCCAATTTTCCAAGGAATCTCCATACTGTTTTCCATATTGGCTGCACCATTTTGCAATCCCACCAGCAATGTATGAGTGGGCCTTTTCCCCCACATCCTCGCCACCACTTATGTTGTTTGTGTTCTTCATAGCTGCCATTCTGACTGGAGTGAGTTGAAATCTTAGAGTAGTTTTGATTTGCATTTCTCTAATTACTAGAGACATTTATATATCTTCTCAGAAATGTATATTCAGTTCCTTGGCCCATTTACTGATTGGGTTATTTGGTTTTTTTGTGTTTAGCTTTTGAGTTCTTTATCTACCCTAGGGATTAGTGCTCTATCTGATGTGTGAGTGGTAAAAATTTGCTCCCAAGATGTAGACTCTTTATTCACCTCACTGATTGATTCTTTTACTGAGAAGATTTTTTAGTCTGAATCCATCCTGTTCATTGATTCTTAATTCTTGCACTATATGAGTCTTATTAAGGAAGTCAGGGCCTAATCTGACAGGAGGGAGATTGGGGCATACTTTTTCTTCTATTAGATGAAGGGGTTCTGGTTTAATTCCTTAGGTCCTTGATTCACTTTGTATTGAGTTTTGTGCATGGTGAGAGATAAGAGTTTAATTTCATTTTGTTGCATATGGATTTCCAGTTTTCCCAGCACCATTTGTTGCAGAGGCTGTCTTTTCTCCAATATATATTTTGGCACCTTTGTGTGATATAAGATAACTCTAATTATGTGGGTTAATCTTTGTGTTCTCTATTCTGTGCCATTGCTCTGCAGTCTATTTTGATGCCAATCCCATGCTATTTTTGTTACTATTGCTCAGTAGTATAGTTTAAGTTTTGGTATAGTGATTCCACCAGCTTCACTTTTCTGGCTAAGGATTGCTTTGGCTATTCTGGGTCTCTTATTTTTCCAGATGAATTTCATGAAATTATTTTGAAAACTTGTACTCTGATAAAATAGAAAATATTGAAGGCACTGACAAATTTCTAGAGTCATATAATTTGCCCAAATTGAATCAGGATTTAAACAAATCACTTTCAATAAATGAAATATCAAGACACCATCAGAAGCCTACCAACCAAGAAAAGTCCAGGACTGGATGAATACCAGGTGAGTTCTATAAGACCTTTAAAAAAGAACTAATATCAACATTCTTCAATTTATTTCACAAAATAGAAAAATAGGGAGCACTTCCAAACTCATTCCTTAGAAGATAGAAATATCTACCTTGCTCTTGGATAGAATTAATATTGTCAAAATGACCATACTACCAAAAGCACTATACAGATTTAATGCAACTCCAGTCAAAATTCCAATGGTACACTGGATTTCTTTTTTTTTAAATATTTACGTTTCAGTTGTAGTTGGACACAATACCTTTATTTTATTCAAATATTTTTATGTGGTGCTGAGGATTGAACCCAGGGTCTCTCATGTGCAAGACAAGTGCTCTACCGATGAGCCACAACCCCAGCCCCATACTTTGGATTTCTTTATGATTCATTTTTGTTAGGTAATTATTTAAAAACAAATCAGAAAATAGAGTTTTCTATTCAATTCTTCTCAGAGATGGCAATTTCAGGGGAATGGCTATCTTTTACATAGGCAATACATTTTGTTCTGGAGTATTAGGAGCTTTATGATTATTATTCAGAAAATATCTTAAATATATCTCAGTGAGCATACTCAATTTGTGCTGCTTTTCTAAAGGCATACATACCTCAGAGCAGAGGTCTAATCATCAGGCAGAATAAATTGCTTTCATGGCACATTGCTTGTATTTCTATTAGGACTTATTTATTTGCCTGTTATGTAATCATAATAATAGTAATTTTCCACACTAATACCCAGAGATGTGCTAAGCCTTTTCTGTGCTTTATCCCCTTTAACATTTATATTACTTCAGTAGGGAGTTATCCTGGTTTAGAGATGAGACAACTAAATCATAGGAGAGGGTAAGTAACTTACTTAAAGTCTCCCAGCTAGTAAGTGGCAAAGCTTGGCTCAATCCCATATCTGTAAGACTGCTGATCTTAGCTTTCCCAATAGATAAAGCACTTGCTATTTACATACCAATGTCCCTTAACTAGGTTTAAATTACTTTACATTTTATCCATTTCTGTTTCCACAAACATAATTTATAGCTATACCTTGGAAGTAAGCAATGTAGAGTTTATGCTAACTATCCCAATCTCTAGTTTCTTATTTGCAGGATACAGAGGTTTACCCTGTATTTCTTCTTACTTTTCCCTTAATGTATAAATTTGGTTGACTTAATTGTTCAGTATAAGAATTGTCTTCCCAATTACTCTCAATTGCTTAGATTATCATAACTATCATGGGGAATTAGTACTGCTAGATGCCTGCATTACATAATGTGCTTATAGAATTATATAGAAAAAAACTCATTCCCACTTGAAACTGGATGTTAATTGCATGTACATTGCATTGTGGTCCTGTGTAACGGTGTGGCTCTTACTTTTCCCTGGGCTAGGAAACCCGTGAGTGACCTGCTTCTTAAAACCCAGGTAAAGAAGAGGATGCTATTAAGAGCTATTTTGGGAGACTGTATGAAATTATTGTTTGTCTGAATTCTAAATGATGATTTTGATGTCTAAAATCTCAGTTAAATTGCCATGAGCTATGAGGCAGCTCTCCATCATGAAGGAGCAATGTAGCATGTAGTAACAATTTTATATCTTAAAATAGTTCTTTATCAAGAGCCATCAGGTTAGCATAATGAGAATTATGCCAGGTTCTGTAGATTTATCTGTACTCTACCCTGATGAAATGAATCTAGCCTGAAGTACCATTCTCCCTTAATCTGAATAGATGCTTCATCATCACAGGTGTGATGTGGATGAGATGCTGCTCTCCTGATAGTTGAAAGAATACTCTTCCTTTGTTATAGTAGGTAATGTTCTAAGTGATGTTATACATCTTCAGATTTGTTAAGAACTTTCAGGCACATCCAAAGAATGCTCTTTTGTCCATGGTTTTTCTCACTCTCAGGCCTCTCATAGAGTGAAAATTCATTGCAGCTCTTTGAACAAGTTGAATTAAATTGCTAAGGTCTTAGTGATATCCTTGTGCAATGCAGGTACTCAATAGTCAGGACTCATAATGAAGCTGGTTTCTAAGGCTTGAGTGGGTGCTAGTGGGAAGTCAGCAGTATAGAGATGATGCTAACTTTTCCCATCTCTAGTCTCTGATTTGCTTTAAGCTTGCTTGATGACATTGGATAAGGCTCTTCTTGAAAACTTGGATTGCTCTTATGTAAAATGAGAGAACTAGAATGTGTGACTTCCGAATCTAACTTTTTATAGTTGTAGTATTGCATCATAGCAACACAGGTATGTGAGGTACATCACACTCCATGATTTTACAGTCTGGCTTCATCAGTAATAAATTTGAATGACTGTGGTTCTGAGTTCCAGAGAAACATGACTATCTGAAAGTAATGCATGTATTTAGATTTAGAATTTGTAAGATTTATATTAAGGAGATGTATAAGTTTGATTTTATTAACGGTTTTCATGGAAGCATGAAAGTAATAAAGGAACATTAATAGTAGAAAGCCATAGGAACTTATTGGATACAAAAAATACTTTGGGGCTCAGTTAACATCCTACCTACTGACTCAGTTGACTTTCTACCACTAAATATAGTGGTAGAAAAGGCTGCTACTCAACAACTGCGTGAAAAAGTGCCTGTTTCAGAGGCATGTCCTGAGTTCTCTGTGCCCCTACTTGAAGAAACAAAGATCTGACAGAAGTAATTCTCAGGAAACACCAGACCATTAACATGGGTGTGGCAGAATTGCAGGACTAAGGGGTGTTGGAGGAATGAGTGGTCAGAAAGGTCTTGGAGGTGCTGATTAGATACTAGATTAGAATACTAGACATTGGAATCAAAGACTGAAGGAGATAAGGGAGCAAGCCAGTCAAATATCTGGGGAGAAAGACTTCTAGGCAAAAGGAAAAGCAACTGCAAAGTCCCCAAGATGGCACTACACCTGATAGGGTTAAATCCAGTGGGGTAACCATTGGCTGGAGCAACAAGAGTGTTAGGGAGTACAGCAAAAGATAAGGTCACAGAGAGAATAAGGAGCCCAATAATAGAGGGTTTGGAAAGTCACAAGTTGATTTAGAAGAAAATAGATTTTTAACAGAGAAGGGACATGATCTGAATTAAGTCTTCATAGAAATACAGTGTTGTTATGAGAATAAGCTTTTGGTGTACAAAGGTAGAAGCTCAGAGATCAGTTAGGAAACTATTCCAATAATCCAGGTTAAAGTGTCAGGGTAGAAGCAACACATTGATGAAAGTGATCAGATTCTGATTATCTTTGAAAGTGTAAACTACAGAATCTGATGACATTTTGGATGTTTGGTATGAAAGCAAACAAAAAATTAAGAATAATTTCAAGGTATTGGCATGAAAAGCAGTAAGGCTTTGCACTGAGGACAGATAAAATGGAATTGTCCTTTAAGGAGATGAGAAAATCAATGGATGGAGCAGGTTTATGGGAATTGAAAATCAAGGGTTTGTTTGGGGTACAGTAGTCTCCCTTTTATCCACAGTTTGGTTTATCCTGGTTTCAGTTGCCTACATGGTCAAAAATAATAAATGGAAGCTTCCAGAAATAAATAATTCATGTTTTAAATTATATGCCATTCTTAGTAGCATGATGGAATCTCATATCACCTTGTTCTGGCCGGCCTAAGACGTGAATCATCACTTTCCCTGAATATTCATACAGTATACTCTACCCATCCATTATTAGGTGTCTCAGTTAACAGAATGATTTTCATGATATTTCAGTATTTATGTTCAAGGAACTCTTAGTTTATTTAATAATAGCTCAAAGCTCAAGGATAGTGATACTTTGATTTGAATAAGCCAAGGGAAACTGCAAAGTGCTTCTTTAAAAAAAAAGGTGAAAGTTCACAATTAGGAAAGAAAAATTTGTGTGCTGAGATTGCTAAGATCAATGGTAAGAATAAGTCTGTATGTGAAACTGTGAAGAAGGGAAAGAAAAATTGTGTTAGCTTTGCTGTTTCATTTCACACTGCAAAAGGCACAGCCACTATGATAAATGCATCGTCAAGATGCAGAGGCATTTAATTTGTGGGTAGAAGACATGAACAGAAAATGTGCTCTGATTGACAGCAATATGTTGCACCAGAAAGCACTTATCCTCTAAAAAGACTTAAAGTGATCCCCTGAAATATATCATACCAAGCCATTTACTGTAAATAAGGGATGATTACACAGATTCAGGAATGGACTTGGACTGAAAAATATAAAAAATTCCCTGAGAGGCTGCATTTGCCAATGAAGAAGCTGCCATCACATTTTCAGAAGAGTTCAAGAAGTTGATTAAGGAGAAAGGACAACATCCAAAGTAAGTCTTCAATTGTGATGAGAGCAAGCTCTTCTGGAAGAAGAAGCCCGATAAAATTTGTATTTATAAAAAATGCAAAGGGGGCACCAGGGCATAAAATATGGAAAGCAGATTAACTGTGATACTGTACAGCAAAGCTTCAGAGCATATGATAATGACAGTCACAATGTATACAGTGAAGAATGAGGTGCTTTCAAAAGCAAAAAGCAAAGATAGTAGAATGAATTGGACATAACTTTCCTATGTTCATATATGCATACACTGTCAGTGAAACTCCACATAATGTACAACCACAAAATGGGATCCTAATTAGAATGAGTTATACTCCATGTGTGTATAATGTGTCAAAAGACACTCTATTTTCATGTATATCTAAAAACAACAACAAAAGGCTAGTTGTATTTTTTGTGGAGTAATTATATTCTTTTTATTTTTTTATTTATTTTTATTATTATTAGTTGTTCAAAACATCACAAAGCTCTTGACATATCATATTTCATACATTTGATTCAAGTGGCTTATGAACTCCCATTTTTACCCTGTACACAGATTGCAAAATCACATCGGTTACACATCCACGTTTTTACATATTGCCATACTAGTGTATGTTGTATTCTGCAGCCTTTCCTATCCTCTATTATCCCCCCTCCCAATTTCTCTCTCTACCCCATCTACTGTAATTCATTTCTCTCTCTTGTTTTTTTCCCCTTTCCCCTCACTTCCTCTTATATGTAATTTTTTATAACAATGAGGGCCTCCTTCCATTTCCATGCAATTTCCCTTCTCTCTCCCTTTCCCTCCCATCACTCGTCCCTGTTTAATGGTAATCTTCTTCTCATGCTCTTCCTCCCTGCTCTGTTCTGAGTTGCCCTCCTTATAGCAAAGAAGACACTTGGCATTTGTTTTTTAGGGATTGGCTAGCTTCACTTAGCATAATCTGCTCTAATGCCATCCATTTCCCTGCAAATGCCATGATTCTATCATTTTTTAGTGCTGAGTAATACTCCATTGTGTACAAATGCCACATATTTTTTTAATCCATTCATCTATTGAAGGGCATCTAGGTTGGTTCCACAGTCTAGCTATTGTGAATTGTGCTGCTATGGACATTGATGTAGCTGTATCCCTATAATACTTTCTTTTAAGGTCTTTGGGGAATAGTCTGAGAAGGGGAATAGCTGGGTCAAATGGTGGTTCCATTCCCGGGTTTCTGAGGAATCTCTATACTGCTTTCCAAATTGGCCACACCAATTTGCAGTCCCACAAGCAATGTACAAGTGTACCCTTTTCCCCACATCCTCGCCAGCACTTGTTATTGTTTGACTTCAAAATGGCTGCCAATCTTACTGGAGTGAAATGGTATCTTAGGGTGGTTTTAATTTGCGTTTCTCTGACTGCTAGAGATGGTGAGCATTTTTTCATGTACTTGTTGATTGATTATATGTCCTCCTCTAAGAAGTGTCTGTTCAGGTCCTTGGCCCATTTGTTTATTGGGTTTTTTGTTTTCTTATTGTTTAATTTTTTGAGTTCTTTGTATACTCTGGATATTAGGGCTCTATCTGAAGCGTGAGGAATAAAAATTTGTTCCCAGGATGTAGGCTCCCTATTTACCTCTCTTATTATTTCTCTTGCTGAGAAAAAACTTTTTAGTTTGAATAAGTTCCATTTGTTGATTCTTGTTTTTAACTCTTGTGCTATGGGTGTCCTATTAAGGAATTTGGAGCCCAACCACACAATATGTAGATTAGAGCCCACTTTTTCTTCTATCAGACGCAGAGTCTCTGTTTTGATATCAAGCTCCTTGATCCATTTTGAGTTAACTTTTGTGCATGGCGAGAGAAAGGGATTCAGATTCATTTTGTTGCATATGGATTTCCAGTTTTCCCAGCATCATTTGTTGAAGATGCTATCCTTTCTCCATTGCATGCTTTTAGCCCCTTTATCGAATATAAGATAGTTGTAATTTTGTGGATTCGTCTCTGTGTCCTCTATTCTGTACCATAGGTCAACCTGCCTGTTTTGGTACCAGTACCATGCTGTTTTTGTTACTATTGCTCTGTAGTATAGTTTGAAGTCTGGAATCGCTATACCGCCTGATTCACACTTCCTGCTTAGAGTTGCTTTTGCTATTCTGGGTCTTTTATTTTTCCAGATGAATTTCATGATTGCTTTATCTATTTCTACAAGAAATGCCTTTGGGATTTTGATTGGCATTGCATTGAACCTATAGAGAACTTTTGGTAATATCGCCATTTTGGTGATGTTAGATCTGCCTATCCATGAACAGAGTATATTTTTCCATCTTCTAAGATCTTTTTCTATTTCTCTCTTTAGGGTTCTGTAGTTTTCATTGTATAAATCTTTCACCTCTTTTGTTAGGTTGATTCCCAAGTATTTTATTTTTTTTTTTTGAGGATATTGTGAATGGGGTGGTTGTCCTCATTTCCATTTTAGAAGATTTGTTGTTGATATACAGGAATGCCTTTAATTTATGCATGTTGATTTTATATCCTGCCACGTTGCTGAATTCATTTATTAGCTCTAGTAGTTTCTTTGTAGAACCTTTTGGGTCTGCTAGGTATAGGATCAGGTCACCTGCAAAGAGTGATAGTTTAAGTTCTTCTTTTCCTATCTTTATGCCTTTAATTTCTTTCGTCTAATTGCTCTGGCCAGAATTTCGAGAATTATATTGCATAGAAGTGGTGAGAGAGGGCATTTATTGATTTCCGTATATTGAACCAGCCTTGCCTCCCAGAGATGAATCCTACTTGATCATGGTGCACAATTTTTTTGATATGTTTTTGTATCCGATTCGCCAGAATTTTATTGAGGATTTTTGCATCTAGGTTCATCAGAGATATTGGTCTGTAGTTTTCTTTCTTTGAGGTGTCTTTGTCTGGTTTCGGAATCAGGGTGATGTTGGCCTCATAGAATGAATTTGGCAGAGCTCCTTCTTTTTCTATTTCCTGAAATAACTTGAAAAGTATTGGTATTAATTCTTCCTTAAAGGTTTTGTAAAACTCCGCTGTATACCCATCCGGTCCTGGGCTTTTCTTGGTTGGAAGTCTTTTGATTGCTTCTTCTATTTCATCTATTGTTATTGGTCTGTTTAAGTTGTGAGTATCCTCCTGACTCAGTCTGGGCAAATCATATGACTTAAGGAATTTATCGATGTCTTCACTATCTTCTATTTTATTGGAATATAGGTTTTCAAAATAATTTCTAATTGTCTTCTGTATTTCTGTAGCGTCTGTTGTGATATTGCCTTTTTCATCCCGTATGTTAGTAATTTGAGTTCTCTCTCTTCTTCTCTTCGTTAGCATGGCTAAGGGTCTGTCGATCTTATTTATTTTTTCAAAGAACCAACTTTTAGTTTTGTTAATTTTTTCAATAGTTTCTTTTGTTTCAATTTCGTTGATTTCCGCTCTGATTTTAATTATTTCTTGCCTTCTGCTACATTTGCTGTTGTTTTGCTCTTCCTTTTCTAGGGCTTTGAGATGAAGTGTGAGCTCATTTATTTGTTGGTTTTTCCTTTTTTTGAGGAATGACCTCCAAGCGATGAATTTCCCTCTTAAAACTGCTTTCATTGTGTCCCATAGATTCCGATATGTTGTGTCTGTATTTTCATTTATCTCTAAGAATTTTTTGATTTCCTCCTTTATGTCTTCTGTAACCCATTGATCATTCAGTAACATATTGTTCATTTTCCATGTGATGTAGGATTTTTCCTTCCTTCTTTTATCATTGATTTCCAGTTTCATTCCATTATGATCAGATAAAATGCATGGTATTATCTCCACCCCTGTATATTTACTGAGGGTTGCCCTATGGCATAATATATGGTCTATTTTTGAGAAGGATCCATGTGCTGCTGAGAAAAAAGTATATCCACTTGATGATGGTTGATATATTCTATATATGTCAGTTAAGTCTAGGTTATTGATTGTGATATTGAGTTCTATAGTTTCTTTATTCAACTTTTGTTTGGAGGATCTGTCCAATGGTGAGAGAGGTGTGTTGAAGTCACCCATAATTATTGTGTTGTGGTCTATTTGATTCTTGAACTTGAGGAGAATTTGTTTTATGAACGTCGCAGCACCATTATTTGGTGCATAAATATTGATAATTGTTATGTCTTGTTGGTGAATGGTTCCTTTTAACAGTATATAATGTCCTTCCTTATCCCTTTTGATTAATTTAGTCTTGAAGTCAATTTTATTCGATATGAGGATGGCCACCCCTGCTTGCTTACGAGGACCGTGTGCGTGGTATATTTTTTCCCAACCTTTCACCTTCAGCCTGTGTATGTCTTTTCCAATCAGATGTGTCTCCTGGAGGCAGCATATTGTTGGATTTGTTTTTTTAATCCATGTTACCAGCCTATGTCGCTTTATTGGAGAGTTTAAGCCATTAACGTTTAGAGTTACTATTGATATATGGTTTGTACTTCCAGTCATGTTTGATTGTTTATCTTTTTTTTTTTAATTTGGTTTCTTTCTCCATGATTAGCTTCCCGCCCCCGCCCCCCGCCACTCTCGCTTTACTGAGGTACTTCTCACTGTTGGTTTTGGTTGTTGTTTTTCATTTCTTCTTCAAGATGCTTTGCAATGCTGGTTTTGTGGCTGCAAATTTCTCTCCATGATTAGCTTTTTTTTTTCCCCCACTCTCGCTTTACTGAGGTACTTCCCACTGTTGGTTTTGGTTGTTGTTTTTCATTTCTTCTTCAAGATGCTTTGCAATGCTGGTTTTCTGGCTGCAAATTCTTTTAAGTTTTGTTTATCATGAATGATTTTTATTTCGGTGTCGTGCCTGAAGCTTAATTTTGCTGGATACCAAATTCTTGATTGGCATCCAATGTTTTTCCTATGTTTTAAATAGGTTGTTCCAGGATTGTCTCGCTTTCAGCATCTGTAATTAAAAATCGGCCGTTAAACTTATTGGTTTACCCCTGAATGTAATCTGCCTCCTTTCTATTGTAGTTTTTAATATTTTCTTTTTGTTTTGTATATTGGATATCTTCATAACATTGTGTCTTGGCGTTGGTCTACTGTGATTTTGTATGCTCAGTGTCCTGTATGCATCTAGAATTTTTACATCCATTTCCTTTTTTATATCTGGAAAGTTTTCTAAAATTATTTCATTCACAGGTTGCTCATTCCCTTGGTTTGGACCTCTATACCTTCCTCTATCCCGATGACTCTTAAGTTTGGTTTTTTCATGTTATCCCATATCTCTTGGATGTTTTTCTCATGGTTTCTTACCAGCCTTTCTGAGTTGGCTAGACTCTTTTCAAGATGATATATTTTGTCTTCATTGTCTGACGTTCTGACTTCTACTTGCTGCACTCTGCTAGTGATACTCTCGTATGAGTTTTTAGTTTGGTTTATAGTTTCCTGCATTTCTAGGATTATTGTTTGATTTTTTTATAATCTCTATCTCCTGGTAAAGTTGCTTATTTGCTTCTTGAATCTGTTTATGTAATTCATTTTCAATGTGTTCTTTCATTGTTTGAATTTGCTGTCTCATGTCCTCTTTAAGATTCCATTCCATCTGTATAAGGTATTCCTTGAGTTCTTTATTTGACCATTTTTCTGATGCCTCTAAGTTCTTCTGTAGATTTAGGCTGCCCTGCATTGTTAGTACTCCTTTTCTTCCTTGCTTTTTTATGTTGCTCATGTTACTTCTGGTTCTGTTTGACTGCTGAGTTACTGTTTATTCCTATATATTTATTTTGGTTTTGTGTGTCTCCGGAGTCTCTCCTTTGTGAAGGAGACTATGACTAGAGATGATTGTACTTTAAAGAAGATTCATTCATTTCATAAAATGCATACGGATTCTGATGGCATATAGCGATATGCAGTTTGGTCTTGCGACTTATGTTTAGGTCGAGTGATGTGATGGTATAGAGGTTGGTATATCTTGGCAACCTTGGAAGATTGCTCTACTAATGAGGGATATTAACAGGAGAATGGTCCGGAATGTTTAGTGGTAACTAGGGAATTGGTAGCACTATATGACACTTCGGAACATTTACCTATACACATTTAGTAAATTATACATAAACAGTGTCATAATGCTTGGGAGGAAAGGTATTAGAAGGGGAGGGAAGAAGTCGCTAAAGAGAATGAGAGTAAACAGGTAGAATTCAAGACAAGGGGAATAAGGAAATTAAAAAGAAATGAAAAGACAAAAAAATAAATAAAAAAATAAAAAAATAAAAATAAAAATAAAAGAACAAAAAATAAAAATAAATAAATATAAAAAAATTTAAAAAATGAAGTCTTAGAATTTGATTAACTTCTCTTCCAGTAGGTGGAGCTGTGCCCACCAGGCCATCTCCTCCTGTCAATATGCAGATACCAATCACTGTGAGGTGGCTCCTTCTATCCTACTGGGCGGCTCTCCAATCTTGGTTGCCCTCCTACTCCACTAGGCGGCTCTCCAATCCTGGTCGCCCTCCTACCCCACTGGGAGGCTCTCCAATCCTGGTCGCCCTCCTACCCCACTGGGCAGCTCTCCAATCCTGGTCGCTCACCGGTAACATTCACCACAAAACTGGCTACACACCGGGTCAGCTGCTCCCGAGAGCCCTGTTTTCTTGAACGACTGGGCCCACTCTCTCTGTTTGCCATTCCGCGAGACCCTAAGGTTGTGGAGCATGGAGCTGGGAACCGTCAGCTTATTCTGCCTGCCCTCCGATAGCCACGCCCCCGGGAGCTGGCGCAAGAGACCTCGGTTGTCAGCACTGGTGGGAGCGGTTATCGGGGGTCGTGCGCCACTTCTGACTCCCTCGGTCTGACAATTGCGCTCACGGGAGAGCTGCAGAGGCCCCTTGAGATTTCCCTGCTGTGTGGAAAGGAGGGGCCCGGGGGTCACACACCTGTAGACGCCGGTTTCAATGAAGCTATCCCCTCCGCTGAATTCTGGTGACTTCAGTTCTCTGCTATGGTGGTGTCCAATGCGAAGGGCAGCCGTTCATTCCCTTTGCCGGGTGTCTCATGCGAAGGGTGGGTCCGGTCTAGCACTCTCAGGTCCCGTCTCAATCCTGGGCCTCCTGCCTATGAAGACTCGGTTGGTATCACCTCAAACGGTTCACGGAGGAACGGAAGAGTTGTTTCTCTATTCCGCTGGAGCATCTGTAGCGCTGAGTCATGGCGGTTTGGCGGCAAGACTCAGACAATCAGCCAGAAACTGTGTACAGGGAGCCTGAATTCACCCGCTCTGGGCTGGGTGTGGGTTCTGAGGGGCGCAAACTGCTCGCCCTAGGCCCACTTCAGCCCAGCATTGCCTAGTGATCCTGAGCAAACAGCATTCAGTCGGTTTAAGACTCCCTTTGCCCATGCACCTGAAGAGGTCAGAGAATTGATCTCTCAGCGCCCGCCGCCATGTTGGATCTCCGAGTAATTATATTCCATGTTTTATGGTTATGTCAAATAAACCTGACATTGCCTGGTTCTCAGGAGTAGGGCTACTTGGGATCCTCAGTTCCTGCACAGCAGAACACATGTGACTCTGAAGTGTGAGACATTTCCTGGCTTTCAAAGTTCTCAGCATTCTCCCTGTGATTTGTTTTCAGATTCTGCATAGCTTAGACACCTGGGCTCCGGATCCAGGACAGAAAGCCTATCTAGTTGTATTTTTTTTTAATATTTATTTTTTAGGTTTAGATGGACACAACACAATGCCTTTATTTTTATGTGGTGCTGAGGATCGAACCCGGGTCCCGCCAGTAGGCGAGCGCTCTACTGCTGAGCCACAATCCCAGCCCCAGCCACAATCCCAGCCCCAGGCTAGTTGTATTTTGACAGAGAGAAATAATTCATGTAACTTTTATGATAGCATATTGTTATAATTATTCTACTTTTTATTAGTTATTGTTGTTGATGTCTAGTTTGTAAATTGGAGCCTATCACAGATGTAAGTGCATAGGAAAAAAACCATAGTATATACAGGTGTTTGGTACAATCTGTGGTTTCAGGCAGTGGTTGGGATCTTGAAGCACAGACCCCAGGAATAAACAAGGAATTATGCATTTCAAATTTGTTTGCTTCATAGTTGTGTTTATAATTTAAAATGTGTTTGTCATGAATCCAATTAGAGATTTCTAGGTAGGCAGTTGATTATGGATATCATTTATGACTCCCAACAACCTTGTAAAGTAGGTTTTGTTATTATCCTGGTTAAATGTGGGGTATGTAATTATTATCCTGGTTATAAGTGTTCAAGAACATGTAGACAGTAAGTACAGGAGTAGACTTTGAATCCAGAGTCTTGGTTTCCAAAGTGCAAATGTACTCTTCCCTATTCTTTTCATTTTTCATAAAAAATGTGGAAAATCACTGGGATTATAGAAAAAAATAAATGAATTCACAGATGTTTCCCAACAATTCTCATAATCTATATTCAAATTCTCATGAAATACACAAGAAATTATGATATTTTACCTAAATCTAAAAGTATATTTTATAAATAATTGATAAGGCTGTGGAAGAAATGCTTCCTCAATACATTATATCTTCCAGGTGTTCTGGGGCGGGCTTCATTCACTAACTCAGTCACAGAGTAGACATTTGTTGAGCCCCTGGAGTGTACCAGGTATTGCAGTGCAGATAAAATTGAAGTTCCTTCCCTCAATAAATGTGCACTTTGGTGGAAAAAGACAACATAAATCAAATAAGTGCTCATACAAATGTAAACATCAACTATAATAAGAGGTAAGAATGGTAGATGAGGGATGTGAGGGAAGAAAGTTACAAACAGAAGAAAAATTATATGCAAAGGCCAAGTGCAGAGAATGAGGGAGAAATTTGCAATTTTCCACATACTAGATTGCATGGGGAGATTTTAGAAAGATGCATGAATTATGTCTATAGCTAAAATGTTCTCCCTCTTAGACGATGGGATTCATCCTGTCTTTAATCTTACTAATATTTCAGTATCAAACCCTTTCCTAAAGGAAGTCACAAAATTACATTGATAAGCACTTTGCCTATGGCATAGTCATGACCAGAGTTTTGAGTCCCTTGTCTCTTTGTTTGTCATTATGGAAATAAAACACCAATTCAGAAACATATTACTATCACTGGTTCTTTGATTCTGACGTCAAGCTTATGTACCAAATCTTTTCAACAGTCCCATTTTTTCTTAACTACAGAGTGTCATTAACCAAACTTCATTCATTTATTAGCACATGGGAAAAAAATCTTGGAAGACTTATGAATAGTTGTAGCTTGAAACACTAATAGTCATTTGAGAATGGTTTAAGAGAATGATATGAAAATACCTACACACTTACGTAATAATGTACAGTTTATGACACACCTTCATATACACAACATTACCAAGTCTTACAAAACTCCATGTCAAGGATACTGAACACCAAATGGACAGCATAATTGGTCTAGAGACTTTTAAAATGTTGGGGTGTTTGGGTTCTGCCAAAGACCCAATAAATATTGAGTGGTTCCTGATACAGGTAATTAAAAATTTTCCAGATGTTTAGGAAATGTGCCCAAATTTGAGGAAAGAGTAAAGCAAGTCATACTATTTTCAGGTTATAGATGAGGAAATAAAAACAAAATAATTTTCATAAAATCATATATCTTTCTAATCCAGCGACTCCTTAACTTTTCAGTGTAAATTTCCTTTTTGTAGCAAATTGTCATCCTTTACTATATTGAAATTTATACATTATAATAATGCCTAAAACATAATTTAAAATTTCTGAATGGAGCTCTATTTCCAGTAAAGATGCAGAAGGATATGAAAGACTTTCATCACTGCCAATAAAGCCAAGTAATGAAATAAGCAACAAAAATCACACACCTCAAAAATCAAATATCTGTCGGGTGTGGTGGTACATTCTAATCCCAGCGACTTGGGAGGCTGAAGCAGGAGAATTGAAAGTTCAAGGTCAGTGTCAACAACTTGGGGAGATTCTGTCTCAAGAATAGAAAAAGAAGTAAACAAAATAAAACAAAACCAAGGACTGGATGCAGCTCAGTTGTTAAGTAACCATGGTTTTTACACATACACACACACACACACACAACCTGTGGATGAAAAGAAATATTTTAAAAAATCTGATTCCAGAAAGATAGGCCATTCCTAAGTAAGGAAGAGACAAAGGACAGTGTTTATACCCAAGAACAGTTATTGAGAGTAGCAGGAGGGCAAGCCAAGGAGAAAATCTACTTGCTTGAAGGACAGTCTTTCCTTGAATGGAAACTAGTCAAATTTTGGGTGAAACAAGTTTCACCAAATGTAAAATGTATATTCAAGGCCATCCTAATAAAAATGCTAACATCATTTTTTTGTAGAAACCAAGATGATCTGTAAATTTATACAGAAATATAAAAGCCCTAGACTAGCTAAAACATTTTGCAAAAGAATAGAGTTACATAAATTGTACCACTTAACGTCAAGATAATATAAACCTTCAATAGACAAGATGGCATTTTTATAAGAAACAAAGCAATATAACATAATTAGGAGTCCAGAAAGAGAAATGTATATGATCAACTGATTATTAACAAGCTGGAAGGTAATTCAATCACAAAATCTTTGTATTTTCAATAATGGTACTTGAACAATTCAGTATCCACAGAGAAATAGGAAAGAATGACAATCTCTATTTCATTCCAGGCATAAATTAATTTTAAATATGTATATATACACCTAAATGCCAGAACTAAAGTCATAAAACTTCTAGAAGAGAATATCCCTGGGAAGTGAGGATAGGCAGACTTTTGACAGGATATAAAAAGCCATTAATATAAAAATCATAAATTAGGCCTACCAAGATTAAAAGTCACCTATTCTTCAAAAAGAGTTGCTAAGAAAATAGAAAGAAAAGCCATAAACTGGGCAAAAAATATTTGCAATATCTTATATGACAAAGGATTAGTATCAAATACCAATTAATACAATATGCTACCTATAACGCAAGGTGAAACAGGAAATAATTTTAAATGAAACTTGTTACAACACATAAGCAAAGTAGTCAGAGGCTTAGAATCAGAAGTAGGATTATTTTGAATATCACAGGTTGTACCAGGAAGAGGAATGCCATCTGTAACATGATTTTCTGAAATAGAGAATTATTGAAGAGCCTGAACAAAACCAAGGCTTTATGGTAGCCGAAATCTGGAAAATTTAAATGTACATTAAAATTATGCAAAATATATGTTATGTTAATGTGTAAGATGGAGTTAAGGTTTCACCTTGAGTTATTAGTAACAAGTTTTCAGTCACAAGCAAGTCCAATGATACGTTCAAAAGTTGAGTAAGCTACAATTCAGTGATGTATGAAACTGTTCAACTCATTGCAGGGCCCAACTAATAAACCAACTATGGTTCCTTAATCATTGTGACAATTAAAAAAAATTCCCTTTCAGATTTCTAAACTGTCCCAGGAAAATTGTATTAGTATTTCTGAAGAAAACTACTGTTCCATTAATTCAACCCCCACTACTCTGCACCCCCCCAAAAAAAAAAATTCTTGTGGCTCAGGCAATATCTGAATGGAGAATTCTGGGTTTTTTTTCTTACTTCTTCCATAGATGAATGCATAAAGAAAATGTGGTATTTATACACAATGGAATATTTTTTTTTATATATATTTATTTTTTTTTTAGTTTTCGGCGGACACAACATTTTTGTTTGGTATGTGGTGCTGAGGATCGAACCCGGGCCGCACGCATGCCAGGTGAGCACGCTACCGCTTGAGCCACATCCCCAGCCCCACAATGGAATATTACTCAGCAATAAAAGAGAATAAAATCATGGTATTTGAAGGTAAATGGGTGGAGTTGGAGAACATAATGCTGAGTGAAGTTAGCCAATCCCAAAAAAACAAATGCCAAATGTTTTCTCTGATACAAGGAGGCTGATTCATAGTAGGGTTGGGAGGGGAAGCTTGGGAGGAATAGATGAATTCTAGATAGGAAAAAGGGGAGGGAGGGGAAGGGAGGGAATAAAGGGTTTTAAAAAGATGGTGAAATGAGGTGGATCTCATTTCCCTAAGTACATGTATGAAGACACGAATGGTGTGAATATACTTTGTATATAACCAGAGATATGAAAAAAATGTGCTCTATATGTGTAATATGAATTGTAATGCATTCTGCTGTCACATATAACAAATCAGAATTAAAGATTTTTTTAAAAGGGTCTACCAGTTTGTATGTCTCATAATACTTATTTATTCATTTTAGAAATAAGGATGTTCTAGCAGCCTAATGATGGGAGACCACCTTTGCTGAATCATTGCCTAGCACATATAACAGCTGCTTCCTTGGTTGGTTGCCTATAAAAGCTGACAAAATGAATATTTTCATACTTGACAGTGAATGGAATGTATTTAGAGAGATGCCAGATTAAAAGCTGGGCCCTGCAAGTAGCTTGACACAGATGAAGAGACCCTGAGGTCAAACCCACAAGTCTCATGAGGTTTTGAGTCAAACAGTGCCTGAGCCCCTGATCTGCATCCTGGATTGAAAACTGTCCCCAAACCTCTGTCCTTAGTACTGGCTGTCCACAGAGCCTTTTTATTCCAGAAAGTCTTCTTTCTGGTAAGAATCCAGAAACAGTGCTCCCCTTGTATCTCTTTGGTTTTGTCACTAATGTAAATCTCATATTTACCATCTCATGTGTATTTAAGTTTGAGTAAACCAGTTTAAAAAGTCAGCTTGGCCTTTACAATAGGCTCACAGCTGTCCTAATGCTCTTGATACTAAGCACTTAGGCTCCAGTCTCCAGGCAATGTAGATGGAAGGCTTGAAAGAAAAGGGAAATAGACAATTTCAGAAATACAGTCTACACAGGGCTGGGGTTGTGGCTTAGTGGTGAGTGTTTGCCTTACATGTGTGAGGACCTTGGTTCAATTCTCAGCACCACATATAAATCAGCGAATAAAATAAAGGTCCATCAACAGCTATACAGATATTTTTTATAAAGGCAATACACTCTATATTATTCCAGCTACAACCCCTGCTTTGGACCTTCAGCATTAAAAAAGAAAAAAGTGACTCATCTGAGATTGTATTCTTGGGTTTTTGCAGATATTGAAGTCTCAGTAATATGTGTCCAAAAGGGTCAAGCTACCAGTAAAAGGATCCACAATGATGGTAAAAGTCCTTTTATCTCATTCCATCTGGAATCAGAAAAAAGTGGTGATTTTAAAACCAAGTGCATATGCCTTTTACCAAACAGAATATCTTCATTTCCCTTTACACATTAAAAACATGTTCACAGATGGATTGAAATTCAGGGATATAGGGGTCCTTTGGGTGTGACTTAGTATAACTATCTAGTGTGATAGTTAAATCTTCCTGCTATCTACCATAAAGACTGAAAGAAGTTTCTTCTTATTTGAGAACATGTGAGATTTATTAACAGGACAGATCTTTGGAGACCCTGATAAAGATAGAACCCAAATAATTGCATCTCTAAAATGTGTGCACATAAAGATTTAGAATTCTTCTTTGGTCTTGTTTCGTGTGCTTTCCAGACTCCCTACTACCGTGTTCATTTTCCTTTGCATGGGAATCCATTTGTCCACGTCTTTGTTCTCAAAAATTGACTTTTTGAATTGAACATAGCTCTTCTAGGTCTGACTGATAAATGACAGAATGGAATTTTAAAGATTTTTTTGTTTTGTTTTGGGTAGACCCATGTTCTTTCCTTTTAAGTTTAAGTGGCAAATATTTATTGAAGAAATACTCTGAAGTCAACACAAATGCAATAAAGCAGATGGAGTTTTGTAAGGCAGGTTTATAACCAGTCTTTGCTATTTCTTTCATGTTTTTTTCTCTACCAGAAATGAGTAAGAGGGACCAAGAGAAAGGAGTTAGCAATGAATTTCTTTCTTTTTTCTTTTTCAGTATTGGGAATGGAACCAAGCACCACTTAACCACTGTATTACATCCCCAGTCCTCTTTATTTTGTGACAGAGTCTCACTGAATTGCTGAGACCTGCCTCAAATTTGTGATCCTTCTGCATCAGTTGCTTGGATTACATACAAACAATGAACTTCTTTAAGAAGGCACCATAGACAAGCTTTAGCATTCAAATCTTCAGCAGTATGTCATTGTGTTAACTGACCAAGGGCCACAGGTACGGTGCCGCATGCCTGAAATCCCGGGAGGTCGAGGCAGGAGGATCCTTGAGTTCAAAGCCAGCCTCAGCAAATTATTGAGGTGCTAAGAAACTCAGTGAGACTCTGTCTCTAAATAAAATATAAAATAGGGCTGGGGATGTAGCTCAGTAGTTGAGTGCCCCTGAGTTAAATCCCTGGTACCCCCCCCCCAAATACCCACCAAACTAATGAGTCAATAGACCATGGAATATCAAAAATGCCATCAGAAGGTGTCTGAACATCAGAATTTAAAAAAGGCAACAATCCGTTAAATTTTATCGGATAATCTCATTCACGTTTGCATATATACCCGCAGGAGAGAGCCTTTGCTAAGCAGTACTGTCTCCTGAGGTTGCATTAATTAGCAAGCCTGTTTTTGCCTTGGTCATGCTACAAAGAACTGTGTCTGGATTGAAACAGTGTAAACCCTCGGATGTGGGGGAATTAATTCCGTAAAATCTTGGTTTGTTATGGATAAAGCATACCAATGACAGAGAAAGTTTATTAGATTAGATTCAGTCTTTTGTTCTAGTCTCTAATCTTACATCAGAAATGGTTTGTCATTATATGGCATTTTGATTTTGTTATTGCAAACCCTCAGGGTTATGGAATATGTACACAGTTTGTATTTCTTTCTTTTTTAACTCTTGGAACTCAGGCAGAGAGTGGATCCTAGTCTTTAGTACATATAACATTATCATAATTGATTTATGCAAAGCTTTGTGCCGTTTTGTTTTTTCTCTTTCTGAATGTATGTATATGTGACACATATATGTACCTATTTATATGTTCTCTATTGATAAATATAGTTATGCACTACATAATGATGTTTGGATCAAGGATGGAACACATAGTCCCATAAGACTATGATCGAGTGATCCCATAAGGTTATGTTGGAGCTGAAAAATTCCTTAATATGTCATATCCGTTGTAATGTCATCATAGTAGGATACATTACTCAGTGTCTGTTGTGATTCTGGTATGAATACATCTACTGTGTTGCCAGCCCTATAAAACTACAGCGCATATAATTTTATATAGTACAAAATACTTGATAATGCTAATGAATGACATATTGGTTTATGTAGCATTATAATTTTATTATTTTTTAGACTGTACTCCTTCTACTTATAAAAAAAATCTTAGTATAAAACTGTGTTGTGTATGCCAGCAGCCTTATACACATGATGTTTGCTGTGTCTCTTCTTTGCATCAAGAGACTTCATCCTCTTGATGCATCTGTAGCATCGGGTTTTCATAAGTATATTTGCTAATGTTCACACAATGATTAAATGGCCTAATGGTTCATTTCTTAGGCTCTGTCCCCATTGTTAAGGGATGTATGACAATATATACATACCTTTGTACAATATATGGTTTTAATTTGATTGTGTTTGCTTTCCATTTAGGTACATAGTATTGCACTATAAATCTCACTCTAATCCTTCATTCACTTCTTACAATGTCTTTAAGGTCCTTGAACATTATTATAGTTTGTTGCTTCTTAAAACTACATAATAGTCCATGGTGTGTAACTTTTACAAATACTTTGTCTTAGAAATGGACGTTGAGTATAACCCTTATTCCCATCATTATAAACAATGTCACAATGTACTTACCCTTCTGAGAGAACTTTCTTGGAATACAATTATCAAGGAGTGGGATCATTGCTTCATAAAACATACAAATATTTGATCTCTCTGAACGGTGCCATACTGCCTTCTGGCCTGGCTGGCTCAGTTAATTATTGTTCCCATTTGCAGCATACATGTGTTCAGTTCTATACCTGCCTAGCATTAGATTTTATCAAACTGGGTGTAAATTTATATATATATATATATATA
>NW_025999945.1:7303788-7354111 GCF_001458135.2 Marmota marmota marmota | reverse complement strand
TATATATAGCATTTTGCTACTCATTGTGATTCTGAGCATCTTACCAGGCTTTGTTATTCAAGTGAGCGTTCCTTAGTTTCCTGCTGTTCTTTCTGCATTTTTTTGTTGTTGTTGTTGTCAGAGGTCTTTTAAAAATATAATCTAAGTATTATTTCCTTATTAGTTTTCAAGTTTGCAAATAGCTTCTCCCAATCTTCCCATCTGCCCATGGTTTATAAATATTCCTTAGGAAATCCACGGTTTTGATGAAATCATATTCATTTTTTTTAAACCTTACAGTTTTTTGAAAAATCATTTCAGATTTTCCTACAAACTTGGTCAAAAATATATTCTCTCACATTTTCTTTTGTATGTTTCTATCTCTCCGTTTGGGTCTTTATTCATGTAGTGCTCAGCTGGCATGAGATTAAAAAGGAAAAGGCCCTGCTCCATTTTCCTCCATATGGCAAGCTAGTTTTTTATAACACCATCAATGATACAAACCATATCTTCTCTCTCTCTCTCTCTCTCTCTCTCTCTCTCTCTCTCTCTTTTTTTTACTTGCAAAAGGGCTTTCAATAGGAGTTCATTGTAAACTAACAGATTTAGCCTACGAAGCTAAAAGCATTCAGTGTGTTTTCATTCATTTGCTCATTCATTTATTCATTTGATAAATATTTATTTGCCCTTCTTATGCAGTAGGCAGCATTCTAGGCACTTGGAAAACAGCAGGGAATAAACTGCAAAATAATCCCTGCTGTCAAATACCTCATATCCTAGTTGGAAGAGAAAACAGGTAAGTGAATTATATAATATCCTTGATAGTAATAAGGACTAAGGAAAAAATAAAGTATAATAAAACACAAAAATAAGGATAGGTAGTATCAAGGAAGTTACACTGTTTATTGGATGTTTGAAATAAGGCCTTATTTAGAGAACATTTAAGAAGCTATATGAAGAAAGTGAGAGGGGAAGCCAGTCAAATTTCTGAGAGAAACTGCACAGGCAGAAGATGTCAGCAAATAGAAGATGTCAGCATTTGCTGACATCCTGAGGGAGGAGAATGTCCGGTTCATTCTAGTTATAAAATAAAGGGTCAGTGTTTTAGGAGAACAGCAAGCCAGTGGGAAATTGTAGATGAGGTGATAGAGGGGTCAGGTAGTTAGCGCAGTTCCTTGTAGGTCCATTTGTTGGTTTTTAGTCGGAGATAAATTAAGAAGCCATGGGATGTTTCAGGCAGAAGAATGTCATGGTATGATTCACATTTTAATATTTTGGATTTTTTTAAATTCAGAATAAACTAAAGCTGGGTATGATGATGCATACCTGTAATCCCAGTGATTTAGGAAGCTGAGGAAGGAGGATCACAATTCAAAGTCAGCCTCAGTAATTTAGTGAAATGTCAAGAGCCATCCATGGACTATAGGTGGACTAAATCAGCATGAAAGCCCACAGAGTAGGAAAATCTGGTTTTGAGAACTTCCAGCAGCAATCCTGCTGGTAAGATCTCCAAAATACATGTGAGTCTATTCAGCTTTGCCAGGTCCCACACAGCACTGGAGATGGGTTGGCCTGCTGTAGTCACACAGTGCCTCTGAGATCGATGTAGCCTGCCAAGAAGCCAATCAACCTGTTGACTGCAAGACATCATGAAGCAAGACTCCACCCCGAAACCTTATGCCTGCCTTTGATGTACCCCCTTAAATAAACTACCAGAGCCATTTTTTAATTGTTCTGTTGTAGCTCCTAACAGGACTGGAAGATCCTATCAGGAGCTCTGCTTTTAAAACCTATTTTTTATGCTGTCTTTTATTTCTTCACTAATTATTTCAGACTCTATTTTCTCAGGTGGTTTATCTTCCCTACCTCCCGAGCAGGAAATATTACCCTGGTGAGGTGCTGGCCACCTCGTGATAATGAGATCCTGTCTCCATAAAAAATAAAAATGGGCTGGGATGTGGCTCAGAGGCAAAGTGCCCGTGGGTTCAATCCCCAGTACAATAAATAAAGAAATAGATAAATAAATAAGAATAACAAAACAAAGAAAAGAAATGAATTGAGTGAAGAGAGTCAGGGGTAGAAGAAAGGAGACAAGACAGTAGAATGTGGCAATAATCCAAAGACAACAGAAGGATGGCTTTTACAAAGGTGGTGAAAGTGGAGGTGATGACATGTAGCTGAATTCTAGATGCATTTTTAAAGGTAGAATCTCAGAATGTTTGGTATTTGAATGCGAACTGTGACAGAAAGAAGACATGATAACTCCCAGATTATTTGACCAGAGCCATTAGGAGAAGCTAGTTACTATTTATTGAGATGAGAAATAATTTTGGGAGTCATAGTATATAACATTAAAAATTATGGGGCTAGATATGGTAAATAGAAAAACATAATGTCTCCATCTCTTCCTTCTTGCTTTGTAGGACTAACATTGTCATATATCAAGTTTTCATATGTGCGTGGTTTGATTTCTGATTCTTCTATGTTGTTCCACTAAGTTCATTTTCTCTTTCTGGATCAATGTCATATGTTTTTGAAAATCACCATGATTTAGTAATATGTTAATATCTGCTGAGAATCTGCTTCCTTCTTGTTCTTTTTCAAAGTTGACTTAGCTATGCTTTGTCTTTTATTCCATATAAACTTTAGAATGATTTTGTTTTATCCCTTTAGTTGTGCTTTCTATTGCTATCATGTTGCATTTACAGATTAATTTGGAAGAAAATTGACCTCTACTGTATATTAGCCAGCCCATGAATATACATGGTGTACCACTCAATTTATTCAAATTTTCTGTATTTTTGCCTTTTAGTATGCTTAAGATATTTTCTGTGAAAGGTTTTATGTGTTCATTGTTGGGTTTATTTCTATATTGCTGCTGTTCGTGATATCTTATTTTGAGACTGAGTATGTTTTGTAAAATGAATCAGGTAATGTCCGAGAGTCTTTGGACTCTATTTGGAAAATGTCCTGCTGGGAATAAACATCATCAATGTTTATTATCATTGTATCAGTGATAAACTGTGCTCCATAAATATTTATAATTCAAATAATAATAATTTAAAAAATAGATGCTGGGTTGGTTTTATATGTGGAATGACATGCTTTGCACTGATAATGGCTCTGCAAGGATCAGTTATGTCCATTTTGCTGGATTTTTTAATTGTCACCCAGGACCGACCACCCTTCTAATCTAATGCTAGGGCCTATGCTTTCCGAAATATCCTTTTAGTGAGAGTAATTCACTTGAGATTTGGGAAGAAGAAGTAAAGCCGATGTTGTTATTCTCACGAGGTCATGGCAGTTAGATGGATCTGTGGACAGACTCAGTAGCTTTGACAGTCCTCTCTGTTTTGTTGATTTCTCCAGAAACTCGCACACCATAGTCTCACTCTGGTGGCTAAATGCCTGAGCTTTCTTAGGCTTCCCATCGGCTCTGACTTTGGTGCCTTCTGTATCCATGCTTCAATCCCTTAAGTCCTTCACTCCCTTATCAGTACTCAAGTTCCCATTTCAAACTCCCATTTCTGTCATAGTGACTGTTTCCCCGACTGAACTCAGATTGAAATAGCCATAGTGACACATTTTATTTGAATGTATGAAGGAGTTCTTGAAATGTATAAATTTTTTTTTACAAATATATAGTGTTTAATTAAGAAATAAAGTTTCCCAGCCTTAGGCACTAACCAATTTGTTCATATTTTTCATGATGAGAGAAAAAAATGATCGTATTATTTGAAAATGTTTCTATTACTGTGTCACAAAAGGATAATTCTAAAAATCATCCATTTAATAAATTGGATTTTTGTATTTTATAAAGCCAAACGACATATTTAGAAGGATACACTGTGGTGGATAGAAATATTGGCTCAACATTTTCACTCTTTCCTGTATGCACAGTCTTTGCCATGTGAATATGCAATTTTCTCACAAAAGTGAGCGCACTTCCCTACCTTTTGACTTAAAGTTCTGCCATACCCTGTTTTTCGATCAATGAGAATCTGGTAGGGATGATGCACAAGGACTTAGAATGAGTATATGATAAATCTCTTTCTTGCCCTTCTATCATGTTGTTTTAGTCAGCTTTCACATCTGTGACTGAAAGACATGACAAGAACAATTTTAGGAGAAGAAAAGTTTACTTTGGGGCTCAGTGTTTCAGAGGTCTCAATCCATAAAGGCCTGCTCCATTCCTTGGGGCTCGAGGTGAGGCAGAACATGATGGTGGAAGAGTGTGGTGGAGAGAAGTGGCTCACATGATGACCAGGAAGCAGAGAGATGCTCCACTCACCATATACAAAATATATACCCCAAATACACGCCTTCAGGGACCCACCTCCTCCAACCACATCCTACCTGCCTTCAGTTACCAGTCATTTTATCCCCTTCAGGGGATGAATTCACTGATTGGGTTAAGGCTCTTATATCCAATAATTTCTCCTTTAAACTTCTTGCATTATCTCACATGTGAGCTTTTGGAGGATACCTCAAATACAAACCACAACACATATGAAGGGCAAGATGAGTACTTTGAACCAGAGCCCTTTGGCCAGTTCATGGACTGATAACTTGATAGAGCTGCCCAGCCCAGCTCAGCTTAAATCAGCTGACCTGCAGGGATAGCCACAAGCCAGCTGAGGTCAACAGAGCTATTCTACCAGTACCTTCTGAACAGCACTTCCTCAGCCACCCCAGCCACCCCAGCTGACCTACATCCCAGAAGTGTGAATTACACTGCTTTGAGCAAATAGGTTGGGTGGTTTGTTAATGTAGAATGATTGTGCTATTATATTAACTGATAATACACCATGATAAAAACTGGATGTTTAATGCAATTACCAGTTTGATAAAGTTCTTGAAAATAATGTCTCAAAATAAGTCATACAAAATCAATTCNCCACCCACCCACCCACACACACACACACACACACACATATATAAAACGTGAGATCGGCTTTAAATGAAAATATAGCATTATACCTTTATGACCTAAGTTCAGGAGAAGGCTTCTTTAACAAGACAAGAGTAATATAGGTAATTACATAAAATTTTAAACCTGTGTGTATCACAACATATAAATCAATAAAGCCAGAAGTCAAGTACAGACTGGGAAAAGTATTTGGAGTCTATTTTTCAAAGGATTAGTTAGCTTTTAGAAAATTTAAATTAAAAAAAAATACCAAAGGGAGAAATTGGCAATGATTTGAGTGGGAAATTCACAAAAGAGGAGAAATACATGGTCTACATACACATAAAAAGATGTTCAACATTTACTAAGGATCAGGAAAATAACACACACCATATTGCAACTACAGCTATCAGATTAGAAAAGTGTTGGCAAAAATGTGAAGTAATGGGAACTCATACAATGGTGATAGAAATAAAAAGCAGGTAACCACTCTGAAGAGCAACTTAACAAAAACTAGGAAAGATGAAGTTGCATGTCTCCTTCCAGGCAGCAGTTGTTTCTGGGTATACACCTGAGTGAAACTCTTGTCACAGGTATTTTTAAATATTCATAAATTGAAAACAAACTAAATTTCACCAAGAAGAGAATAGAAACATTTATATTGCCATACTTACATAATGGAGCATTATTCAGTAGTGAAAATGAATTAGAGCTATGCTTCCAATATGGATATGAATATAAAGTAGAGTGAAAAAACAAAGTTATAGAAAGCTGTGTCTATTATGACATTATTTATATAAAAATCTGAATATTTTGCTGAATAGTATATATTATTTAGGAATACATAGTTATGCAGCATGGTCCAGATATTCATGGAAAAGAGAAGTACCTAATTCAAAATAGTAGTTAATTGAATGAGGGCTAGGGATTTGAATACAGTTGTGGGGGTATAGTAACAGGCTTCAAGAATATCTGTCACCTTTAATTTCTTAAGTAGGTTGTAGATAATGGGGGCTTAATTTTTAAAAATTTCTAAAACATTTCATGATTAAAAAAAAAGTCCCAGTAAAAGTCAACTGTTTCTGGGGTTAGACTGATAAAGTTATTTATCCTAAAGAGTCCTTCTTGGGGGAAATTTTGGGATGTATTTTTTTTCTATACAAAAGGGTGGGCTGCTTGAGGATAAATCAATTTCTATTTTTTCACTGGCCTATATGAATTCACCATTGCAAGAATTATGTCTCATTTATATTTGTATCTCTATAACCTACTAATTCTTACAACATATTTTATGAATGAATGAGATGAACATATAGGCTAGAAACTATGGATATGAAATCCCAAGTATTCATGTACCAGCTCAAATTGTTTTGGCAATCAAGTAGTGGTATCATTCCAATATTTTCTCTCATCACTTTCTACAATTAATCACATTTTTTCCTGTAGGTAAATCTGACTTGTTACTCCTGAACAATTGTTATTATGATGTGGTTTTTTTTCTGTGTTCCACAGAACACCATTGTTATGGGAATATTTATAGTTCTAACTCAAACAAAGAACCTCATGATCAAAGAAGTTTGGCAAATGTAGAATATAAAAAACAAAGATGATATACAAAAACCCTACAGCTAACATCATACTCACTGTTGAGGAAATGGAGGCTTTTCTCTTACAATGACAGCAACCAAAAGACACCCTCACCAGTCTTATTTAACATTGCACTAGAAGCACTAGCTAGTGTCACAAGACAATGAAAGGAAACAAAAATAATTATATTGGGAAGGAAGAAGTAAAATTATCTTTGATTGCAGGTGGCATGATTACCTGTATTAGAAAGCCCACAGAATAAACAAAAATCTAGAAAAATTGAGTGAGAGTACCAGGGCCACAGTTTGCAAAGTTGGTATGCAAAAGTCAGTTCCTTTCTTATACCAGTGATAAGCAATTGGATTTGAAATTTAAAAATTGTATTCATAATAGCAACAACAAAAACAACAAAAAGAGGAATACTTGGCTATAAATCTAACAAAGTACAAAATCTATATGGAGAAAATTATGACTCTAATAAAAGAAATCAAAAAAAGATTTGAATCAATGGCAAGTTATTCTGTGTTCATAGATTGGAAGATTCAATATCATTAAGATGTCAGTTCTTCCCAAGGTGATCTATAGATTTAATGCAATTTGCAGACAACATCGCAGCAAGCTGTTTTGTAGTATTGGAAAACTGATTCATAAGTTTATAAGGAAAGGCAAACAACCTAGAATAGTCAACATGATACTGAAGAGTAAAGATGAAGTTGGAAGATTTATGCTCACTGATTTCAAGACTTACTTTCAAGCTACCGAAATGAAGGCTATATGGTATTGGTGAAAGGATAAACACATAGATCAATAGGCAGAATAGAAAGCCCAGAAACAGACCCACAAAGTTAAGTGAACTGATCTTCAACAAAGGCTGTTAGATCAGTGGAGAAAGGAAAACTCAGCAAATGGTACTAAAATATTTGGACATCTACATGCAAAAAAAAATTGATCTATATAACACAGTAGGGTGTTGATAGTCTACAAGAATTAATTATTCATTTCAAAATAAATAAAGGAGACGTCTAAAGGATCCCAACACATAGAAATGATGATGTTGGAGGAGATGAAAATACTAACTATCCAGATTTGATTATTGTATATGGTATACGTATATTGAATTATAACATTATAATCCCCAAATAAGTACAAATATTAGTCTATTAAAAATAAATCAAAAATTAAATCTAGACATAGGACTTATATTCTTTCAAAAAATTGACTCAAAATTGTCATAGCCCATAGGTACTAATTGAAAAACTATAAAACTCCTAGAAACTATCATATGAGAAAATACAGTTAATTTTGGGTGTTGTCATGAGTTTTTAGATACAACCTGAAAATCATGACCCATAAAAATAATGATAATTGATAATTTGAACTTTATTAAAATAAAAAAACCCACCTTTATAAAGACACTGCTGTATGAATGAAGGCCAAGACACAGATTTGAGGAAAATATTTGCAAATGCATATCTAACAACTTGTATCCAAAATATACAAAGAACACTTAAATTTCAATGATATGAAAGCAAAACAACTTAATTAAAAAATTAAGGACTGACAGACACCTGGCAAGAGGAGATATATAGAAGGCATAAGGAAAGATGTTCTATATCATTTGTTATTTGAAATTTCCAATTGAAACAAAAATAATATACTGCTACATACCTATTATAATGATCACAATACATGGTAACTGGCAGAATCCATTGCTGGGGAAGATGCAGAGACACAGGGACTCTCATTCATTGCAGATGGGAATGCAAGATGGCATCACCACTTTGGAAGACATTTTAGCATTTTGTTTCAGAATTAAACATGGTCTTACCAAACATGCCAGCAATCATACTTCTGGTTTAAAAAGGTATATCTGCACAAAAACTTGGACACAAATGCTTATAGTAGCTTTATTCAGGGTTACCAAATACTAAAAATAAGATGCCTTTCAATGATGAGTGGATAAATAATAATACATCTGAACAATAAAATATTTTTTCACTGATAAAAATAAATGTGCTATCAGATTATGAAAAAACATGGATAGAACTCAAATGCATATTTCTAAGTAAAAGCAGCTAGTCTGTAAACCTGTCACTGTATGATTCCAACATTCTCGTAAAGCTAAATTACAGCGATAGAAACAAGATCTGTAGTTGCTAGGGGACCAAGAGGAAGAAGGGAGAGTTTGGTAGGTGGAGCACAGGACATTTTTTTAACTGTGGTGAAATTATGCTGTATTATATGGTAAACATATTCTGCCTTTGCCAAAACCCATAGAATTTTATAGCACAAAGATTTAATTTAAATGTATTCAACTAAACAAAAATTATTTAAGGGATCCAGGTCCCAGAGAAGAATGTTTTCTCTGACAAGAGAAATTAACCATAAAATATATTGTTTTAGTCACCTTTTGCGTCACTGTGACCCAAATACCTAACAAGAGCAGCTTAGAGGTGATAAGTTTATTTTGGGCTCACTGTTTCACAGGTCTCAGTCCATAGATGGCTGACTCCAGGCCCACGATGAGGCAGCATATCAGGGGGAAAGGTCATGGCAGAGGGAAGCTGCTCCCCTCTTGAAATCAAGGAGGTACAGAGAAAGAAGGAAGGGGCCACAGATAAGTTGCATCTTTCCAGGGCACACCCCCAGTGGCCCACCACTTCAGACCATGCCCCACCTGCCTATAGTTACAACCCAGTCACTTAAACTAGGCTCATTATATATAGCTTTCACAATCCAATCACATTGCCTTTGAACATTTCTGGGGATGGGGTATCACTTCAATCCAAATCATAACATGTATCTCCACCTTATTGAAGGAAGGTGGAGAGAGGGAAACGTCTAAGCTATGCAACTTTGAAAATGATGGAAACTGTTAGACTAAATGCAAAATAAACACAATCATTGTACTCTAGATGATTCAGTTGTTTCTATGGGAGTCCAGGCTAGCACTCGCAATGCTCTTACATATGTGCTAAATAAATACTCTCTCCTTGATCAACATTAGTTAGGCTTCTCTGACCCCTCTTTTCAACTAGACTTCAACTTTGGCCTATAAAAACTGCAGTTTGTTAGCACACATTATTTTATCCACTTCCTATACCATCTACCCATTGTGACGTGTGAGCAAACACTAGTATAGTTTCTAACAACTCAAGGCTGTATGCAAAAGATGATGTCTCCAGCACCCTTAAGTTCTTATCTGGGAAAGAGCAAGGCTGTCAAAATAATTTATTGTTTGTCTCATCCATCACTGGAAGATAGAGCCTCTGATTCCAAGAATCTGTGGGAGAGCAAAAATCTAATACCAGTAAGTGCAGTTAGCAGGCCCTAATGACCAGTCCCCTTTCTGCCTTTTATAAATTTCTAATTACCCAACTCTGTTGGAACCCCGCTGATTCTCCTCCTATTTCTTCATTTTTTTTTAAATAGCCATTTACTTCTGCACAAATAGGAGTTGAATTAAGTTCACCCTCTCTTCCCTATTGGAATAGTTGGTACTGAATAAATCTGTCTTTACTGCTTCAACTAGTGTCTGGCATTATCATTGACATACGTATACTATAGTTGAATAACTGAGTGAATGAGGTGGTAGGCTGAATAATTACTTCCTTTTAGCCTAAAAGTGTTACATCATTTGGGAAGTTCTAATTGCAGATGTAGCAAGTTAAGGATATTTAGATGGGAGAGTATCCTGGATTATCCAGGGAAGTCCAGCAAGGTTAGGGAGTATTGCTAAAATACCTGGACAGGATTCTTGAAGGCAGACCAGGGTGATCAGATGCGAAGGGTTGGAAAAAAGGAATCTGACCAGATATTAAGGGTGATCATCAGATTAAGGGTGGAAGATTTCCTCTAAACTAATTTAGGATTCTTGATAAAACTGGGTGATGCAGGTCAGACAAAGACAACATTGAATTCCAAGTTCAAAGCCTACTTGAGAAGAGGGCTTGAGGAACCTGAGTAAAGTTTGGTCAAGGAGTCTTTGTCAGTACTAACAAATCAATCATAGGGCAAACAGGGTTTGGATTATGTGGGGGCTCTCTGTAGTATCATCTCAATTTTTCTGTGAGTCTAAAACTTTTATTTAAAAATTCCATTAAATGTTTTTAAAAGTCAAAATGGGCTTTCTATGACAAGTCTCTCAGAGATGTCTCTGCCAAGGCAGTGTTCTGCGGCCTTTTCAAGGAAGTAAGTTTGGGAAATGTGGCACTCTGATTTTCCTCGCTCAGTTGAGGGTTGTTCCATCAAAGTCAATTCTGGAATATCTGTGTTCCCAAATAGAAATGACCCATGCTGCAATAACTAAAGACATAAAAGACATTTTTGGTCTCGTATATTTATGTCAAAACTTTCTTCTAAATCATTTCTTTTGTTCTGGTACTTCCTCCCTTTTACATAAAAAAGAGAAAGACCAAGTAGCTAAAAATAAATTAAATAAAGCTAGGATAAAACAAGCACTTAGAGTAAAGTCTTGCAATTATGGCCTGCACACCACCCCAATGGAGGTGCTTTATGTGAGTTCAAAAGAGCTAAGGACAGTACAATGCTCTGCAGAAGCAAATCTGAAGATCTCTGTTGGGCAGAATTCTCAAAAGGAAGGTATGCTGCAAAGTGGCAAGAGGGTGAGGACTCTGACCCCCTTAGAAAAGTTGTGAGTCTTGAGGCTCTCACCCTTCTCCTGCCACACTGCTGAAGTGTTCCTCATGCCCCCTACAACCAGGAAGAACACTGCAATCAGTGGTGGCAGGTTTAGCTGCTGCCTTACAAGCAGCTCTTCTCCTCATCAGAGATAGCTCACCCGGACATTTGCCCTGTGAAGGTCCAACCAGGGCTCCTGAATGAGTAAATGAACTGGGGGTGGGAGAAGTGTTCCTCTGTCTGAAATTAAATCACCACTGGATCAAGTACAGAGTTAAGATGCATTTTTATTTCCATTTTCATTCTTTGACCGGATTTGTACAGAATGGCACAAACTCTGCTCTTACGACAGGTTGAAAGATATCCTGGCTGGAGGAAAGCAGCAAGGGAAAATATGGTGAACGAATTTTGCTTTTATGTAGTCTACCTTAGAAGGTATTTATTGAGTACTTACTATGTTCCAAACACCATATAAAGGGTTTTGACTTTGTCATTTCACTTAATTTCACAAACGAATGAGTTAAGCAACACTTCTGTGCCCATTCAAAGGAAGAGAAGCAAAATGACCCAAGTCACAGAGCTAAGGAGAGTGGAGGCAGAGTTCTAATCTAGGCAGTTTGCTACCAGAGCCTCACTCTATCATCATATATGTCTTTTTGTACACTTTGGGTCCCAGTTTTCTATTTTGAAGAATAAAAACTAGGAAAAAACAATTGAGATGTAGTCTTAGTTATGCTACATAGTAGAAAAGCATAATCGTAACAATCATGAAGTTGTGAGGGAAATGAGAGCTAAAACTATTTTTTTAAATCAATGTACTGTATTCTACTTGATATTATAGAAGGATTTTATTGCTACTAAAAGAATTAACCACGTAGCAAACCAAAATCCCATTACGCATTCAAAGAGGCTTTGTGTCTTGCCCAGAATGTGTTCATCAAGAATTATGATTTGCCATGAAAATCTAAAACGAAATGTACTCTCCTTTTCAACAACGATTATGATTTAGTTGACATCACTGGTGAATACCTAGGAAAGGCTGAAAAATGCAGTGGGTAACATTTTAATCTAGATAATCTCAGAGTGAAGCAGCTTCTTAGTGCTAAATGTAAAATTAATCAGTATGCAGGAAAGGGCCAACTCTTGTAAGATAAATGACTTAGGGGAATTTGATTACTGCTAGGGAGTAATTGGGTGCATGTAATTAATGGCTGAAGAATATGAGGAAAACAGGACATTATTTAAAGTTGGGCCGTGTCAAGGAAGACAGGATGTGGATAAGTCAGAATTCAGGGACATGTAGATATTTTCCAGCAGAGCCTATCCACAGAGAATTATTATTTTTTTTCTTTTGCAGTGAGTAATAAGGAGTTCCGTGAAGACTGCTGGTGGGAGCATAAGCTGGTGCAAACATTTTGACTCTTTTTCCTTTTGTTCTTCTCTTCCCGTTCGTAGACATATTCCCAATAGATTGTCTTAATCTTCTTGTCAGTGCATCAGTAATATTTGATACAGTTGTTAATTTTCTCTTCTTTAAGCATCTTTATTTGTTGGCTTATAGAACATACTTTCCTACATCCCTGAGCTTCCTGCTGAGTCTTCCCTATTGCCTTGAACTTGTGTAAATACAGCCTAAGGAAGATTATAGTCTAATAATAATAATAGTCTAATAGTTCTTAAAAGAAAGATATTCTTTCTCTCTCTCTCTCTCTCTCTCTCTCTGTGTGTATCTCTCTGTGTGTGTGTCTCTCTCTCTCTCTCTCTCTCTCTCTGTGTGTATGTGTGTGTGTGTGTGTGTGTGTGTGTGTGTGAGAGAGAGAGAGAGAGAGAGAGAGAGAGAGAGAGAGAATATTTAAAAATGTAAAATGAGGGTATTCATGGTTGGGAACTATTCTATATGATTTTTCCAGCTCATTAGGGAAGTCGTAAGTACTTCTTGGGAAGTGAAGTGGTACATTTGGAGATATGGGCCTCGTGATGAACGTGTGAGTTCATGTAATCTTAGGTTCATGGACTCCATTCTAAGATCTAACTTTCTTAATTTGCATTCACTCCCAAAGTGATGTCATCCAGTCACGTGACTTTATACATTATCTATCTTCCTATACACAGATGATGTCAAAATTTGTATCCCCAATCTTAATTCCAAATTTTATTTTCCTAATTCCCAATTCCCATATCCATCTGCCTAGTTGACATCTCTCCACATGACTTCAAATGTTTAGTGAGACTTCCATAATCAAACATATTATATCCATCCCGTTCCCACCTTCTTTCACTAATAGCCCCATGGCAGGATATGGAAGCTTTATCCTTTCCATTCTCCAATTCAAAACCTTAAAATCAACTTTGATTCCAATTTTTCCATCATACTTGACTTCTAAGCAACCACCAGATGTTTACATCTCTTCCTGCTTTACATGTCCAGAATGACCCATCTTTATTGCCTACTACCTAAGTCTGTGCTATGGTCTTAGTCTGTTTGGGCTGATAAAACCAATTAACATAGACTGAGTAGTTTATAAATAACAGAAATTTATATTTCATGATTGAGGAAGTTGGGAAGTCTGAGATCAAGATGCCCATAGATTCAGTTTCATGAAGGTCCACTCCCTAACCTAGATGGCACAAGGGACAGACAAGCTCCCTCACGCCGGTTTTATAAGGGCCTTACTCCCATTCAGAAGGGCTCTATCTTCATGACCTAGTCATCTCTCAAAGGCCTCCATTCGTCAGCTTTCCATTACTATAACAAATAGCTGAGATCACTCACTTAAAAAGAGGAAAGGTTTATTTTTGTAGTGAGAAGGTACCTCATTATAGAGCACATGACAGAGACTGCTCACCTCACAGCTAGAAAGTTAGGAAGAGCTTGTATCCCAAATCCTCTTCAAGGGTACACCTACAGTGACCTAAAACCTCCTTCTAGGCCCCACCTCTGAAAGGTTTCTATCACTCTCTTATGTATGAAGTTGTGGCCCAAGTCTTTAACACAGGGCCTCTGGGAGACAATTCAGATCCAAACTCTAGTAGGTCCCACTGATCATGCATCATCCTTTCTTTTCTAGGTTACAGTAGCCTTCTATCTGTTCATCCTGTTACTTTACTATAATTTATCCCTCAAAAATCTCCCAATGGTCTCTCTAGTTATTTAGAGTAAAATACAAATTATGTCTATGATTTACAAGGTCTGTACTACCTGGGTCCTGATTCAGCTCTGTACTCCCTCCTAGATTCTATTGCTAGATCACTCTGCTCTAGCTACCTCAGCTTCTTTGCTCTGTCTCAACAAATCAGCTGTCTTACCCCTTAGAGCCTTTGCATTCTTCATTGTTTTTTTGCCTACAGTGACAAAAAGCTTGTCCCCCTACCTGTTCATGCATTTTATCTACTGCCCCATCAAGAATAGAAATGCCCTGTTCCCATTCCTGTTTCTCTTCATTTTCTCCTCATCACTGATTACTGTCTGTTTTGTTTTATTTTCTCCTTAATGTTTATTACTATCTAACAATTTTACTTGTGCATTAGTTGTGTATTAGTAGTTGTCTTCCCTTACTGGAATATTAGCTTCAATTGAGCAATTGTGGGACCTCTCAGGTTGTTTAGCCATTCGAAGACTCAGTGTTCTCATCTATAGGGTGTCATCATAGCTGCATAAGGATGCTGGGAGGGTTGAATGACAGGATGCAGTGAAGCACTGAACTCAGTGTTCGCAGCATGGTGTGCACTCAGTAATTAACCGTGGTTGCTGGTCACTCACCCACCAGCAGGCAGCCATGTCCTAATAACCTGGTCAAATCTACAGAACAGTTCTGGTGATGTGGGTAAATCTCTGTATAATATTGACCAATTCTGGGGGGAAGCCATCTTATACCCCATATCTTCCTGGGGTTGAATCGGTAGGTTTATTTTCCTAAATGGGACAGTATATTTGAAGACTTTAATAAACAGTGAAATATAGCTACATCTGTATTGCTGTCTTGGCTTGAGCTAAGTTATAAGCTGTAAAAATTATATTGCCAATCCACAAGACCGATGTTTTGGGAGCCCATTGTGTTCAAGGGAACAAACATTTCCAATTTGATATCTGGCCTTGAGGGCCGGAGACTTGTCACAGCCAACTCTTTTGATTGATTGTTAATGCTTTGCATATCCTACTCAATTAGATGAGTGCATTCAAGTATATTGGCTAGAGCCTGAGAAGTTTGCAAGGATACATTTATTATTTTTGTTTTTTCAATAACATAGTTTCCTTTGTTTCAGTGAACCTCCTTATTCTGCCACTCTGAATTTTCTGACCTAGAATAATTTTTTATTAATTTTTTTATTTGGTTTAATTAGTTGTACATGACAGTAGAAGTCATTTATGCACTTTGATATATCATACATAAACAGGTATTAATTTCTCATTTTTCTGATTGTACGTGTTGTAAAATCATGTTGGTCTTGCAGTCATAGGTGTACATAAGGTAATAATGTCTGTTTCATTTTACTATCCTTCCTAATCCCATATCCCCTCCCCTTCCTTCACTCTCCTCTACCTAAAGTAACTCTATTCTTCCCTAGCGCTAACCCCCCTTATTGTACATTAGTTTCTGCATATCAGAGAGTAATTTTTAATTTATTTGCTTAGGTTGCATTCCCAGCAGGGTGGTGGATCTTCTTTCTGTACCCTGATCCCTGAAACACACATAAATAACATCTAGGCAACTCAGACATTAGTATTCATCTATCTCCCTGTGGCCTTAAATATTCAATGGAAAAAATATACTCCCGTTAGATCAGCTGGCCTACCAATTTTCTGGTGTCTTCTTTGGAAGCAAATTAGACTCAAACCCAGCCAGTGTTCTTAGCAGGGATGTTAGGTGATGACACATGGTTGAGGGTGAACACCAGGAAGATCCAGGGGGTACTAAACAAGTGGCTGCTCTACCTTTCTTGATTCTCCTTTGATGAACTTCTCCTTTCACTGAGTTTCATACCCTTTGTGTACACCTCTCTTATCATCCTTGTACAAGCATGTGAGCCACTTTTCTGCTCTAGAGGTTCCTTGAGGGAAGGGACCATGTCCATTTCATCTTCATACACAGTTCCAACGATGGAAATCCTTGTTATGCAAGTGTAGACTTCAAGTTGCTTGACTTCACAGGTGTGGCCATGGGCCACAACTCTTTGGGTTCTGTGACCGAATTCTAACAATGAGAAAAGAAACAGCTGCCACTGTGTTCACTTGACTTTTCCACTGGTTTCGTTTGCTGAGGAGGTGCCAGGCTGTCTTGTGCCTTCATTTTCTTTGGCCTGTCCTTTTTTTTTTCTAGAGTCCCAACAATAATACTCCTTGTCACAGCAGCTCAAAGACCTGCCTTCTTTCTGATCCTTTAGTTATGGTTGAGGATATTTTTATCTTGAGGGTCAAGAAAGATAATCTAGGGGCTGGGGATGTGGCTCAAGCGGTAGCGCGCTCGCCTGGCATGCGTGCGGCCTGGGTTCGATCCTCAGCACCACATACAAACAAAGATGTTGTGTCTGCCAAAAACTAAAAAATAAATATTAAAAAAATTCTCTCTCTCTCTCTCTCTCTCTCTCTCTGTTAAAAAAAAGAAAGAAAATCCAATCCTATGGGTCATATCCTTAAAAATGGAAGCACAATAAAGAATCAACATTAATGCCCATTAACTAAAAATATGCTTTAATTTTCCCGCTATAGAATTTAACTTCAATCAGATTCTTTATTGATTTTTGAAATTTTTAATTTCATTTGATTCCAAATCAATACTCTCCATCAAATGTATAATAAAATAATTCACTGTTGGTTAACAACTTCTGAACTCTTTGTAATATCAAGTGATATGAAAAAATTACTGAGGAAGAGGGATGTTTCACCTATTTAGTAGGTTTTACAATATAAAAGTTGTTACGTATTTACTGTTGGATGACAACTATAAATATTATGCTCAAAATTATGCTCTCTGGCAGGGGTTGTGGCTCAGTGGTAGAGCGCTTGCTTAGCATGCATGAAGCACTGGGTTTGGTTACCACCAGCACCACATAAAAAATACTAAATAAAGGTATTGTGTCCATCTACAACTAAAAAAAATCATAATCTCTAACTTCCATCTTCAGATGTTTGACAGTTTTCATGTACAATCATCCACTCTTTCTGAGACATTGACAAAAGCATTTAATCCAGCTGTCATTCTGCTTCTGAATGCTGTTTCAAGTATATTGGCATCAAAAGGATAGGAAAAGCATCACATTCTTTATTAAGTTTAATCTTAAATCAGAAACTATAAAAGACAAGTGATAAAGTAAGTGGAAAAGTAAGTGGATGCTATAAATAAATTTTGAGTCCATCTTCTTGCAAATAACCTCCAAGAAGTACAGTTTCTCAGAATACATTTTCTCTTTCATTCTCTCTGTGGACTTTTCCCTATTAACTTTCTCTTTTTGCTGTATTATTGAATATACTTATGGTTTGCATTCTGTCTTCTTTTTTAAAAATCTAAAACTCTTTAATTTCTTCCTTACCCCATGTCAGCCATTCCAATTTGATATCAGTTTCAATGTTGCCTCTGTCATCAAGTCATGGACCATAGTAACTTAAAAATCATTTAAGGCAGTCATGTCTTCATTGCAAATCTTTGAACATCAATCATTGAGATCCATTCTGATCTTCTTTAAGATAAGACTTTGTACCCATAAACATCTCTAGTTTCTTAGATTTTCTTTATGTTAAATCCAAATCTTTTTGCCTGCCATGTATATCCATTGCTCCTAGTGGGGCTTTCTGGAGCTACAAGGAACCAGTCTAATCCCTCTTCCACAAAGCTTCATATTTTTGCCATATAAAATCCTCCTTAAATAATTTTCCAATTCTTGTGTCCTAGTGTCTCTAGGTGGCTGGCTGAACACAGGTTCCTAGCACATTCCTCCACCTCCATTAAGAAAAACTAAAGGAGCAGGTGTATATATGCATTTTGAGTTGAGTAGAATGCTAGAACTTAGCAATAGAGAGACTGGAACCTTGTAAGACTCAGAGACCTGGGAAGGCAGCATAAAAAGAGGAACAATGTACCTGTAATTGTGACCTTGATTTCCCAGCAGGGGAGGCTGGCCTCAAGTCCAGGGGAACAACCTCCAGTCTGCATGGTAACTTAGCTTTGGAGAATGAACTCACATTGTCCATCTGCCAACACCAAAAGTCCAGGCTGCTAAAGCTAGGCAACATCTTCATAAGGTAGTTTTTGACTCAATTCATAATACCCTAAGGGACAGAAACCCCTGCAATGTTCCTGTCTCTGGGACCCCACAGATATCACACCACACAAGCATATGGGGCTGCAGCAGAACAACCATGACCAAAGACCTTGAGCCTACTTGTGTCCTGCTCTACAGGAAACAGGTGTTTAAATTGTTTTTATAACTTAGTTCTATGATCCTTAATCAGTAGGTCACTGTTTTGCCAATGTCACCCTAATGTAGTTCAACATTCCAGGTGTTATTTAATATGTGCAAAGCCCCAAGGAATTACTAATTTCCTTAATCTAAAGCCCCTGAACTTTCCTTTGGCCTAAGATTACATTAAATTTCTTATCAACTGTGCCACCTTTCAGTTCATAGAAACCTTTGTTCATCAAAACTTACTGAATCTTTTTTTTTGAGAACTATTTTTGGGTATTGCTTTCCTCATGTTATTAAATTTGGTAAACTTAAGTTTTGAGACAGAATTTAGGAATTTTCCTTATGTTAACTTGGATTCATCATTCCAGACAGTGAAGGTCATTTTGAAATCATTTGTCATTCAACTTCAATTTTTAGCTTTTTATTTTGAAATAGCTAACCAGGAAATCAGACTTTTACATACAAGTACCTACTGTTGAACTTTAATTCAACCTCTTAATTTTTCCGCAAAAAAATTAAAATGCAAGTGAACAAGAATGTTATTTTTTGCTGTACATGGAACACAAAATCATAAAATCTTTGTTTAAATATGAAACTTGATAGTTATTTTATCTTACCTCTCTGTGACTGTGGGAAGAAATGTGTACTTAGGATCTTATTCTTCATAATGAGGATTAATATGTATTTATACTTTCCATAAAATAAAAGATCAATTTGAATGTTATTTTTGGATCAAGGCACTACATTATTGTGTAATACAAGTAGGCTGGATATCTTCATTAGCCCTATCAAGTCAACTTGTCAGCAAGTTTCACATGATTTGTGTGCTCCAAAGAGACTGACCTGTATAAGCTACATCAAGGGCGGTTTGTCCTTTGACTTCTGGTTAAGTTCAAGGGATGGAACTACCAGCAAGACACTGATACTATATAGAGATAAAGAGTGTGTGCAAGGTATTAATTCTTCTGGCACTCTTTCTGTTTGGTTGGCAAGACTTGATCATACTTGTCTACCAAAGATCATAGTTTTTTTTTTTTTTAAGATTGTAGTAATAGCAGTCTCCCCAATACCTCCAAACTTTTCACCATTATATGCTGTGGGACAGGAGATTTCGTCTCTCTCTCTCTCTCTCTTTTTTTTTTTTTTTTTTTTTTGCTTAACCTTGCTCACACCTTTGTAAATAGTCTCTTCAGCAGATTCTCCTCTATTTTCCTCTTCATTGTGCCATCTGTTTCCTGGATCCTGAATGGCATAGCAATCCATCAGAATGATAGATTTTTAGAGATTGAAGGTAACTTTCATGAGATATAACTACTGTGCCATTCTTTACAACTAACATGACTTTACCAACATTTGTCATGGAATGACTCAGGTCTCTTAGCCTTTTCTCTGTTCACACTGTTGGAATCCATTGGCCAGATTACCCAACCTCATTGGCCTTCACTTGCCAGGAACTTAGTTGTAAGTACTAAAGCAAAAATGAACATTAATAAACTGTAAAGTACTCATCCAGCTGATCCTTAGTATGTGATTCTATCAAAATGAAAGGAAAAATTATGCCTACAACTGTAGACCCTGAGAAAAAGACAATTGAACTCAGATGTCCATGAATGCCCAGTTTGAGGAAGACTGGCACAGTGAATAAGCATATGAGCTTTGAAAACTTGTTAATGGTCAAATCTCAATTTGGCTGCCTCTAACAGTGTGACATCTCCTAACTCATTTAATGTTTCTGAATTTCAACTTTCTAATCTGAAGCATCTGCTTTGTTGTTTAATGCATTCCATTAGATTTTACTTGAGAAAATTTCAGTATAATATGCTATCTTGAAAACCCTAAAAAATATTTATTCAAAGCAAGAAAAAATTTTTGATAATGAGATGAGGTCAACTAGCCATACACACATCAAAAGCAGACACTGGTCTTCAGTTTCTTCATCAGTAAAAAAGGAAATGTTCCATAAGAGTGAAAGAGAGGCTAAGGGACTGGTTACCAAATTTTGAAAACAATAATGAGCCACTTAGATTGGACACACAGTCTGATGACTCACCATTGCATTTGCTCTCAGTCATCATGGAAAAAAACCCTAGAATCAAATTTTGAAAAATGTAGAGAAATCTAACCAGTAAAAAACAAGTGATCGATAATTTTTAAAACCTTTGTTATCCTCTAAACATATTTATTGATGAAAGAAGAACAACAATTGAAAACCATATCCAACTTAATGCAATATGATTTATGATAAACTAACAATATTAGCTCTGCCTAAAAATTTCAGGAATTTCAAAATCTGTGTTTACAAACTTACCAAGTAGGTAGCAGACTAATTGTTCAGCAGATGATTCAATAAATCCTAATAATGCTTTGGTCTTAGTTTACAATTATCCAACTTATAAATCAAGGATTACTAATTTGCTTTTGCTAAGTGTATATGGATTTGCTCATTATTCTAGACTGTTCTGCCAGTTTGTTGCCAATGTAGTAACTTTTACAATTTTAGTAGGATATAAACTAAGCTTTGGGCAGCATTGCTTTGAGGCCACCTTTTGCACTAACACTTTGTGAATTTACTTAAGTCATTTTATTGCTTCCATTATAGATGCATCTAGAATACCTCTCTATCAATTTCTTACGGCTTCCACAGCAAAGAACAATAAATTGGATGGCTTGAATTAAAAATTTATCATCTCATAATTCTGAAAGCTAAAGTCCAAAATCAAGTTATCCACAGCACTGGTAACTTCTGGGAGTGTAGGGGGGCTGGATTTGGCTCATGCTTCAGTCATAGCTTCTGGTGGTTTGTGAGCAATTCTTGGCAGCCCTGGACTTGTAGGCATATCACTCCAGTCCTCCACCTTCCCATGGTCTTCCATCTTTGTCTCTTCATATCATCTTCTCTTTGGTTGTGTGTCCCTGTTCAAATCTCTACATTTTATAAGGACCTCAGCCATATTGGATGAGTGCCCACCCTTATGACTTCATCTTACCTTGATAATATTGTAAAGAACCTATTTATAAATAATGTCATATAATTAGGTATGGGATGTTAAGATTTCTGTGTGCCTTTGGCACACTGTCTGTCTGAAGTCGTCTTTGTGTTGCTATGAATGAAAGACCCAACAAGAACAACTTATCGTTTATTTTAGCTCACAGTTTCAGAGGTTCAGTCTATGGTTTACTAGTTCTGGGCAAAGTGAAGCAGAACATCATGGCAGAAGGGTGTGGCATTGGAAAGTAGCTCTGGACATGACAGCCAGGAAGGAGGGGGGGGAGAGAGAGAGAGAGAGAGAGAGAGAGAGAGAGAGAGAGCTCTCTCTGCTCACTAGGGACAAAATATAATCCCCAAAGGCATGTCCCCCTCAACCTACATCTTCCTGCCTTACCTGACCTGACTATAGTTGCCACCCAGTTTATCCATTAATGTGGACTAATCCACCAATTAGTTTACAGCTTTCACAATCTAATCATTTCACTTCTAAACATACTTGCATTGTCTTACACATGAGCTTTTGCGGGGACACCTCATGTCCAAACCATAACACTGCCCCAAACAGTTTCTGGTAAAAGGTGAGCAGGTCTTTGAGGTTTAGCATGTAACTTGCCTTAGGCAACTTGTGTCATGGAAGAAATATTTCTGTAAACCAAGGGCTAAGCTGTAAAGATGATGAAGAAGGTACATTTACTGTATATCATTAAAGTCTGCCTCAGGAACAACTTCTGGCATTCAGATTAGGTCTCTATGTGAAGAAAAGTTCCAGGGAATTCTCTCAAAAGAAGGTTCTCTAAGAGACAGTTCTGCTGCTATTGAATGTCCCTTTCTCTGTCAGGTGGCTATGACAATGCATGAGGTAAATCTACTCAGCCCTAATTTACCAGGGAAAAGCTGTTGGGTCTTAGTCTATCACAGCACCTGACCTTGTTCCCCATAGGTTACTCCCAGTCAACCTGATGGAGACAGCAATACTGAAGTAGGCCCATTGATGGGGGAACATGGACTCTCATACTCCAATGTTTTTGGTGAAACTTTCTTAGATACAAGGTGAATTAGGACACTTTCACCAGTTTCCTTTCCTCTTTCCTTCACTCAGGGCCAGGCTTGCATGGTGGTTGGATACCTTTCCCAGTTTCCTCCAACTCCTTTCCATTTTCTATCCAAAGTATTTTTCCTATCAAAAATTCTTTCATTTTAATGCTGTCTTTTGTTGTTTAGGAAATCTTTTTTACTTTGAAAACATTTCAAACTTATAGGAAAATGTTAAGAGTGGCACAGTGAACTCCCACATAACCTTTGATCATATTCTCAGTTATCCCTATGTTGGCACTTGCTTCTATAAGGACCCATCCCCAAATACCACAAACTCAGAACTGTTACCATTTTTGACCACACCCTTAAGACATTCTCCCTCTTTTTCTCTCCCCTTTCTATCTAATTTTAAGAAAATAGTACACAATTATTCCAGAAGATGATCTTGAAATAGTGTTAGGAGCCAATCAAACTGTTAAGTGTATATGTAACTTTCTTATAGATCCTAACTTGTCTTCAAGAATTTATTTTGACCTTGTTCTTAGACTGTAATTTGAATCACTTTAAAACCACACTAATGCATTCAAAAAATGAATATATATCCCTTTCTGTTTAATTGTTACACGTTCCTTGAAAATAGCTTTTAAATGGCTTTTATAAAGCTTTTAAAGCTTTATTTCAGATAAAACATGTGCTTTGTTCAATTGTATAATCCCTACCAAAAGCAATACCAATGTATTTTGAGGTTATAATTTTCAAAAGGATACTTGAAATACAACTTCATTCTGATTCTAAATGAAAGGGACTAGGAATAATATTTGCACCACTGAACAGAACATTGGGACGCGACTGTAGCAGTCTTATAGTTGAAACTTGAGGAGCAGACTCCTGCATTCCAATGCAGCTCAGTATGTGAACACAAAATATTAAGTTAAGTTTTTAACTGCCACAACCATTCCAAAGCCTATGAATCTTCTTCAGCATGCCAAACATGAGGCACTCATTCAATTTATCTGGATAGCAAGTGACCCACCAACTGCCCCACTGACATTGCAGGACTTACTGAACTTGTTATCAACCTAGACTTCTTGTGGGGGGAGGCAATAACAGCTTTTGTCCCTCAATTTACTGTGTTTAATATCTACTTCATAGAAACATAACACAATGGGGGATGCTTTCACAGACTTATAGGAGATCTCTGTCAAATTCTTTTAAGTAACTCTCAGTGTTACATCAAACTTTATAATGGGACATTGGACTTGGATATAACAGCCATCTCTGTATCCACCAAAGTTCTCCTGAGCATCTCTACTTTATATGTCTAACTTAACAGACCCTCTCTTAGGGTGGAATACAAAGGGTAGACTTCTATACCCAGGGTGGCTATATATTTCTTTTTAAATTCACTGGTCCACTGATGTTCCATGAATGTAGATTTTCCAGTACCGTATTCACCACCACCACACAATACAAGTTTGAACAAATCTTGGGGGCTCTCTTTGGACAGGCATTGTGACTTTCCTTTCATAAATGTTTCTGTGCCCATCTGACTGAGGCTCTGAAGTCATTTTTTTTTTTTTTTTGGTACTGGGGATTGAACCTATGCATTCAAGCCAAGCACTCTACAAACTGAGCTATATCCCCAGCCCTTCAGTAAAAAATTATAAGTCTTCTCTTACCAGATGCTGAATTAAAGATCTTGGCAATGCAAAATAAAATTGGTTAAATTAAAAATATATATACCTAGAGTTCGTCTACTCCTCCCATGCTCTCCCTCCCTATCCCTCTAAGAGTCAGTCACCTTTTATCAGAGAAAACATTTGTTTTTTGGGGATTGGCTAATGTCACTTAACATGGGCAGAGGGGTGGGAGGGGAGGGGAGGGGGCAGAGGGTTAGCAGTGATGGTGAAATGTGATGGACATCATTATCCAAGGACACGTATGAAAACATGAAATGGTATCAACATTCTTTATATACAACAGAGATATGAAAAATTGTGCTCTATATGTGTAATAAGAATTGTAATGCATTCCCCTGTAATACATTTTAAAAATAAATTCAATTAATTACACACACACACACACACATACACACTCTTAAAGTGGTAATGGAAAACCAGTCTCATAGTTTCAATAAAAATGATTAAAAACACATGAAAAACTTGCTCTCTGTTTTACGTTCCAAGGGTGGATAGGTCTGGTCTTATTTTCCTGAGTTTAATTCTTTAATTAATTTACCCTAATGATTTTCTGGAACACTTTCTGCTTTTACTTTAATCCAATTTTGACTCTGTATTCAATCTTTACAGTGATATCTTCCTAAATTTGTTAGAGCTGCATTTGTCACAACTGCTATCAATTTGATCCATCACTTATAAGAGTTAACAATTAAATTTGGAGCCATTCTATTTGTACATTGCATTGTTGACATTTCAGAAGCAGTCAATTTTATTTTCTTATAAATAACTAGTTTTGCAACAATGTTTTACTTGTCTATTAATCAATGTGTCTCAAAAATTCTTGAAGGTGCAGAAGGAAAGTTGGATTAACATCAAAGCAATTGAATTAATCACAAAATTAATGCCTGAGGTATTGCTTTAAAAATTAGTGACTGGGCAAAATATGAGGTGTATAGGAAGGAATCTAGTGAAGCACTTGTGTTGCTATGGGGACAGAATTTGTAGGTGACCTTAAAAGAGAATTAATTTGTTTGCATACTTCTTTTGTGCAGCTTCATTCTGTTTGTCCGTGGTCAAAGTTTATATGTTTGACAAAAAATGGCAAGTTAGAAATGATTATTCTAGTATTTATAACAGTCTTGGATGGATCAGATTAAAAAAAAATCACACTGGTGATTTGGTTTACACTCCAAACAAGCCGCCTAATATAAATTGTATGTATGCATGTGTGGCATTTTTTAAATTGTTCAAATGTCAGACCCCAATTTCCTATAGTGATGAACTAAGTTTTTAGCCTAGACCATCCCCCTTGATGATCACACATCTCTCTCTCACACACACACACACACACACACACACACATACACACACATACCATTTCTGGAAAAATGCTTTTAATTTTTTTTACTAGAAACATCCAAAACTCTATAAAAGGCAAATAATTACCTGGTGAAGATAGAAGAGCAAATGATCATCAAAGTTGCTCTTGCTCGAAGAGAATTTGCCAACTTAAATTTTGATGTAAATAACCCCAAAGGAAAGAAATCAAATTCTAGAACTCAGATATAGAGCCTAACAGAAGACTTTCTTTACATTAAACTGAAGCCTCCAAATACCTATAACACAGAACAAGAGTAACCTGGAAACACAATTGACTTCCATCCAACTCCAAGTCATAAGGCTGCCTTGTAATTGATCAGAGAAGGGCAAATGATTTTTGAAAACTGTTCACTGACCTGCCCTTGCAAAGATTTTTAGGCCACTTTGTGTTAACTGATGAGTTGAGAAATCCTCAACTTAAAGTTCTTTTACTGTGGTCACAAACTAATAGTATTCCTAGAACTGGAGACAGCTATAGAAATTCTCTGGAACAATGCACCTTCATTCTAAGTTCAAAAAATTCTTTTTTTTTTTTTTTGAGGTGTTGTCTTGATTGTGAAAAAGCATTTTTATTCTCCATTTTTAAAATTTATATATGACAGCAAAATGCATTACAATTCTTATTACACATATAGAGCACAAATTTTTCATATCTCTGGTTGTGTACAAAGTATATTCACACCAATTCATGTCTTTATACATGTATTTTGGATAATAATGATCATTACATTCCACCATCATTTCTAACTCCATGCCCCCTCCCTTCCCCTCCAACCCCTCTGCCCTATCTAGAGTTTGTCTATTCCTCCCATGCTCCCTCTCCCTACCCCACTATGTATCTGCCTGCTTATATCAAATAAAACATTTGGCATTTGGTTTTGGGGGATTGGCTAATTTCACTTAGCATTATCTTCTCTAACTCCATCCATTTACCTGCAAATGCGATGATTTTATTCTCTTTTATTGCTGAGTAATATTCCATTGTGTATATAGGCCATATTTTTTTTTATCCATTCATCTATTAAAGGGCATCTAGGTTGGTTCCACAGTTTAGCTATTGTGAATTATCCTGCTATAAACATTGATGTGGCTGTGTCCCTGTAGTATGCTGTTTTTAAGTCCTTGGGTATAGACCGAGGAGAAGGATAGCTGGGTCAAATGATATTTCCATTCCCAATTTTCCAAGAAATCTCCATACTGCTTTCCATATTGGCTGCACCAATTTGCAGTCCCACCAGCAGTATATGTGTGTACCTTTTTCCCCACATCCTTGCCAACACTTATTGTTGTTTATATGTATATTAGCTGCCATTCTGACTGGAGCCAGATGAAATGTGAGAGTAGTTTTGATTTGCATTTCTCTAATTGCTAATGATGATGAACATTTTTTCGTATATTTGTTGATTGATTGTATATCATCTTCTGAGAAGTGTCTGTTCAGGTCCTTGGCGCATTTATTGATTGGGTTATTTGTTATTTTGATGTGCTCTATCTGATGTGTGATGGGTAAAGATTTGCTCCCAAGATGTAGGTTTTCTGTTCACCTCACAGATTGTTTCTTTGGCTGAGAAGAAACTTTTTAGTTTGAGTCCATCCCATTTATTGATTCTTGATTTTAATTCTTGAGCCACAGGAGTCTTATTAAGGAAGTTGAGGCCTAATCCCACATGATGGAGATTAGGGCCTACTTTTTCTTCTATTAGACACAGGGTCTCTGGTTTTATTCCCAAATCCTTGAACCATTTTGAGTTGATTTTTGAAAACTGGTCACTGACCTGCCCTTGCAAAGATTTTCAGGCCAGTTTGTGTCTACTGATGAGTTGAGAAATCCTCAACTTAAAATTCATTTACTATGGTCACAAATTAACAGTATTCCTAGAAGGAGAGACAACTGAAGAACTTCTCTGGAAGTGTTTGACTTCATAATGGCTGCCAATCTTACTGGAGTGAGATGGTATCTTAGGGTGGTTTTGATTTGCATTTCTCTGACTGCTAGAGATGGTGAGCATTTTTTCATGTACTTGTTGATTGATTGTATGTCCTCCTCTGAGAAGTGTCTGNATGCGTGTTGATTTTATATCCTGCCACTTTGCTGAATTCATTTATTAACTCTAGCAGTTAATAAATGAATAATAAGACATATATATATATATATATATATATATATATATATATATATATTTTTTTTTTTTTTTTTTTAAGAAAATGGAATGGTACTCATCAAAGATAACATTTGTTTTGCTTTCCTGGAAAATGTCTCCATTTTATCATCAATCTTGAAATGTATTTGTTCCTGGGTTTAGAATTTTGGATTTTTTTTTAAAGAGAGAGAGAGATTGAGAGAGAGAGAGAGAGAGAGAGAGAGAGAGTTTTAATATTTATTACTTTTTAGTTTTCGGCGGACACAACATCTTTGTATGTGGTACTGAGGGTTGAACCCTGGCCACACGCATGCCAGCCGTGTGCGCTAACGCTTAAGCCACATCCCCGGCCCATAGAATTTTGGATTTTCACCTATGTACTGCCAACTGATTTACTGTATAATTGGACTGTCTTCTGACTTGTTGCTGGTGAGTTAGAGTGTGAATTAATGACAGCCTCTTTGAAAGTAATATCTTTTTTTAAATCTTTGGCTTTTGGTTTGTAATTAGGATTCTACATTTCACCATAACATAGATTTCTTTTCCTCTACCTTGCTCTGGAAGTCTTGGGATTTTTGAATCTACACATTTCCATCAATTTTGGAAATCACTTAGCCATTTTTCCTTCCATTATTGCTTCTACTCTCTCTCTACTCTTTCCTTATATTCTGAAACTCTGATTAAATAGATATTGGGCCTCTTCATTTCCATTAGGTCATTTTTATATTGTCTTCTTACACACATATTTTCAAGTTTGTATTTCCTCAATGTCTTAAGCATAGCTGATTTGTAATCTGTTCATCTACTTCCATTACCATTACATGTGGCTCTGTCTGTGATCTCTTCCTTCTGTGACGCTTGCTTGAGGTAGGTACAAGGTTTCCATGTGCCCTTTTGCTTAATTCCTTGTCTTTGAAAGTATTTATTTGCAATGGTCTCTGAGGCATTGTATGAAGACTTATTCCTCTAGAAAGGATTTTTTTTTCTTTTCCCATGAGAATTGGGGCCAATTCTACTCTGGGATCACTTTTTAAGGGTTTATTTTTTTTTTCTTATGACCAAATCTTTATGACTTGTGAATGCAAATCTGCCTGACAACTGACCTACAGTCATTTGCTCTTCACTGTGTTATTGATTTTCTTCTGTGCCCTGAAACTTCCCCTGTTGCTAAACAAAGTTGTCAAACCTGGAGTTTAAAGTTTCTATATTTGTTAAATGCCGTAGGAACAAATGTAGTTTCAGTGTCCAGTTTCCTATTTTTCCTTAGGATTTAAACTGCTAGTATCTAACTGTCTCCCCATTGTTTTATGCTCTTGAGGCAATTCTAAAAATATATATATTTTTTAGCTTTTCTTCAGCAAGAGATGTTTGCTCATTTATCTCACTGTTTTCTCTGAAATGAGACATCTTACTCTGAATTTTTATTATAGTTCTAAAAGAGAAATTTGTCCTTTTCCACCTGAATGGTCTTATTTAAATTCATTTATTCTTTTCAATTTAATATCAGAATCCTAATAAACTAAAAAGAATAATAGTCTATTCTTAATAAGTGGGGCTTTGGTACTTTTCTGGTGGTATACTTTTTTCTTTTATTGTTATTATTAATTATTATTGCTTATATTTGACAGGTTGATTTAGAATCTTGTTACTGAAAACTCCATCACCAAGTTCATTTAAATTAAAACAAGAATCTACAGATGTTTTCGTTAGTTGGATTATAATGATTTTTCTTTCTATTTGAAGCAAATCATTCTTTAATCAGCAGGCAGCACGAGGAATAGTTATCAATTTACAGTATAATTTGTGGTAAGGAAGAGACCTAATTTCTTTCACTAGGGAAAAAGAATTTTAAGTATATGTGGTCCTTTTTAAATCATATTTTCTCTTCTACTTTTTTTTTTCAGTACTAGGAGTTGAACCCACAGGCACTTAACCACTGAGCCACACACATCCCCAGCCTTATTTATTTATTTGTTTATTTATCTGTTTTAAAACAGTGTCTCACTAGATTGCTTACAGCCTTGCTGAATTGCTGAGGCTGGCCCTGAACCTGCAATCCTCCTGTCTCAGCCTTCCTGAGACACTAAGATTCCAGGTGTGAGCCACCATACTTGTCTTCTATTTAAACAGCAAATCAATAGTATTTGGAGCAAGAAATCAGTATCTCTCTCTCCATACATTGCTTTTTTTTAACATCTTATTTACTTTTATTCATTTCTTAGGTGCTTTTTTTAATGATTTTAAAAAAATAAATGGCAGCGGAATGCATTACAATTCTTCTTACACATATACAGCACAATTTTTCATATCTCTGGTTGTATATAAAATATGTTATCCCCAATTTGTGTCTTCATACATGTACTTTGGATAATGATGTCTATCACATTCCACCATTCTTGCTAGTCCCCTGCCCCCTCCCTTTCCCTCTGCCCCCTCTTCCCTATCTAGAATTCATCTATTCCTCCCATGCTCCCCCTCCCTACCCCACCATGAATCAGCTTCTTTATATTAGAGAAAACTTTCAGCATTTTTATTTTGAGGATTGGCTAACTTCACTTATCGTTATTTTTTCCATCGCCATCCATTTACCTGCAAATGCCATGATTTTATTTTCTTTTGTTGTTGAGTAATATTCCATTGTGTATATATGCCACATTTTTTAATCCATTCATCCACTGAAGGGCATCTAGGTTGGCTTCACAGTTTAGCTATTGTGATTTATGCTGCTATAAACATCGATGTGACTGGGTCCCTGTAGTATGCTGTTCTTAAGTCCTTTGGGTATAGACTGAGGAGAGAGATAGCTGATTTCCAAAGAATCTCCATATCGCTCTCCGTATTGGCTGTACCAATTTGCAGTCCCACCAGCAGTGTATAAGTGTAGCCTTTACCCCACATCCTCTCCAACACTTATTTGCCGCAGTCTGGCTGGGCACAAATGCCGCAGTCTGGCTGGGCACACAATCACGAGCCACCACACAGCTTGTAGATTCAAACAGCAACTCTTTATTCCCGAACTCACACCAGCCGTCTACAATCACGTTCTGGGGAAATCCACGTTCTCTGCCCAAATCCACCTCCACTGGGCTTCTGTCTCCCAAAAAATACTCTAAATCCCGTGAGAACTCAAGGGGAACTCAGGCAGCAGGATACGCCCTCTTCCCAGCAGGAATAATCTTAAACCTTAAACCTGGAACCTAAACCGGGAACGCCCTAATCCGCCTTGGTCCTTGAGCAAGGTCACCTACATTCAATGTCACTGCAACATGGGGTATGCTGGCAAGGAAATTGTCATACCTATTTGGCTAATGGCTCCCAGCACTTATTGTTGTTTATCTTCGTAATTGCTGCCATTCTGACTGGAGTGAGAAGATATCTTAGAGTAATTTTGATTTGCATTTCTCTAATTGCTAAAGTTGATGGATGTTTTTTTCAAATATTTGTTGATTGAGTATCATTTTCTGAGAAGTATCTGTTCAGGTCCTTGGCCCATTTGTTGATTGGGTGATTTGCTTTTTTGGTGCTTATATACCAAGTTCTTTATATACCCTAGAGATTAGTGCTCTATCTGATGTGTGAGGGGTAAAAATTTGCTCCCAGGATATAGGCTCTCTGTTCACCTCACGGATTGTTTCTTTTGCTAAGAAGAAACTTTTTCATTTGATTTCATACCATTTATAGATTCTTGATTTTAATTCTTACACTATAGAAGTCTTATTAAGAAAGTTAGGCATAATCTCACATGATGAAGATTAAGGCCTACTTTTTCTTCTATTAGATGCAGAGTCTCTGGTTTAATTCCTAGGTCTTTGATCCACTTTGAGTTGAGTTTTGTGCATGGTGAGAGATATGGATTTAATTTCATTTTGTTGCATATGGATCTTTAGTTTTTCCAGCACCATTTGCTATCTTTTCTCCAATGCATGTTTTTGACACCTTTGTCTAATAAATAAGAGACCCAGAATAGCTAAACAATCCTTAGCAGGAAGAGTGAAGCAGGTGGCATCACTATACCAGACCTTAAACTATACTACAGAGCAATAGTAAGAAAAACAACATAGTATTGGCACCAAAATAGACTGCAGACCAATGGTACAGAATAGAGGACACAGAGTAATCCACAAAATTATAATTTTCTTAGGTGTTTTTAAAAAAAGTTTTAAAGAAGTGTTTCAAAACCTCTTCCATGAAAAATATTAATATGCATTTAAATCATATTTGTGCACTCTAAGAATCATTTTATATTCACTCATTTATCAATACCAAATATTTAACATATGTCTACTAAGCACTGATTATGTGAAACCCTTGGTCTTTGGGAGTTCAGTGTAGGCAACAGGCTCTAATTGAAGACAAACGTCTATGAATAAAATAAAATCATCTAAAATACTAATTTGATTAAACTTGTAAGTACAAGTTCTTTCAAGTCATTTATCCCTTATTGAAAATATGTCCTTTTCTTTCCCTCTGTTTATTGGTGCTTTGATCTGTGTTGAAAACAAATATCAGCAATTCAAGGAGCAGCTACATTTATGGCTTCATTTTTTTAAAACTATGCACTCTCAGGAAAGTTTTAATTTTGAATGTGTTTTGGGCTTGCAGTTTGTTAAGCCATCCTGGGGGACCAATTCTAAGTTAGGAAAGTGCACAGTTATTGGAGTCTAAGCTTCAGTTTTAGCTCCATCATTTCTTACCATTATCTGAGCCTTAATGGTTTCATCCAGAAAAGAAAAGTGGGCATTTAAGTTAACCAGGTCAGGATCAGTAGGGTTTGTTAAATTTCACCTAACTATCCTAGACTTCATTAATTGGAATCCCTGGGAGTGTGCTCTAGGTGAAATGAAATTTATACACATACACACATATTTCTATACTTTGATGAAGTCCTTTTAGGTCCAAAAGCCTAGATAGCCTGTTATTTAGTTGAATCCTAACAATATATTTGATGTTGGGTTTCAGTATCTCTATTTCCCTATTAAGGAACTTGAGTGTCAGAGAAGTTTAGTGATTTGCCCAAAGAGGCAGCTAGAAGAGGAAGAGTCAGGACTCAGAGCCATTTTCACTTCCTAGATGCAGACTCTTCCAACTACAACAGAAGTATATCCTGCATGTTAAGCTGTGGGCACATCAAGAAAGACTACAATAAGGGAACAAAGGTTATTACAAGTAATCACCAATGTTTTCAAAATTACAGTTTCAAACACATTGGGATAGAATAATATACTTCACTAAAATGCATATTCTCGCCTATGTATTGATGGCACTGAGTAGCTGCAAAACAAACCCCCCCCCCCAAATCATCATGTTATTAAAGCCATCCCTTAAAAACACAATCTGCACAATGTTACATGGCTTAAATCATGTAACAGTTGGCTACTGAATATAATTTAAACTTCTCATCTTATAATAGGAGCCGATTTTGATCTGACCTTGCCTCTCAGCCTCATTTATATTCATATAAATTGCTCTAGGCATACCAAGTATCTCATACCTTTTAAAAATTCCTAGCCTCTGTTCCTGCTTCTTGGAATACCCTCCCTAAATATCCCTTCACAGTTCCACATCCCACTGACACCCTCCCTTTCCTGTCCAGTGAACTGCTGTTCTTAATTTGAAGCTGTCCAAATGTCACGTTAGCTGAGAGACCTTGTCTGACTATGTAGACACAATTTCCCAAGCCTCAATTCTCAGATGGTACGACATTTCCACTTCAGTGAAACTTTAGCTAACTGATAGAAAGTATTTCTTTGTATTCCCCACTGGATTCTTTGTTTTTGAAAGTAGAGTGCCTTATTCATATCTGTATACTCAGTGCTTAGCACTACATAAACGCTTAAATTAATTAATTAAAATCATAAAATATGCACACAAGAGTCAGTTCTTTTATGTGATTAGAGATTTGAAAGTTTGACCCTCTTTCATCTATTCTTTTCCTTTCTGTACCTTCATGCCATGCCTAGAGCTGCAGAGGTGAAGGCTCGCCTTCTACTTTGGTCCCAGCATGGTTGTAGAAAGTGATTTTTTCCAAGGAAGTAAATTGTTGTGACTGCTGTTGTGGAAGGTGATATAAATCAGATTCTAAAACAAGTTTGCATGTACTGAACTGATGGAAGACATGCACTGTGTTTAGGAAAGCATACTGTGTCTAGATTCCTTCTATAGAGTTAGCCAGGTTTTGAGTACGGGAACAAGATGCTGTGGGGTGGCACAGGGTGCTAGCGTACAATCCTGAAAAGAGTAGGAGAAGGCTTTGGTGAGTGACTATCCAGAGCGTTGCGTATGGGAGGAGGCTGGACTTCCTAAAATTGGTTTCATAAGCAGGTGTATGTCTAGAGCAAAGATTCAAGAGCTTCCTTACATTTCAGTATAATCTCCATGGATCATCTAGTTCTCCTGCCTTTATTTGGCATTTCCAAGAAAGCCTTTAAAGCTTATTCATTTTCCTAAATAGACTTCCCTCTAGGCACTTCCACTGACCATTGACAGGAGCATTAAATGAGATCATTGGTAAAAAAGCCTAAAGCTTAATGTTTGACATGCAGCTTGCTCAAAACAAATGGTAGCTGAATGTGAATCACTGTAAATTAGCAAATTGATCCTCTGGTTTACAAATCAGCCTAGGGAGAACTTGAGCACGACTTTAATGAGGCAACCTGCCAGGCTATGGAACACAAGAAGGCATGAGACCACAGCCATAGGGAACAGACCCTGCAGCTCAGCCTACACAGCCTTCCTGTACATGGCAAGGCAGGGCATCAAGTCATGACAGAGATTAAACTTGGCTCTGCATGCTGCCCTTTAGCTCATAGCAAGAACTCCATAAGAAACTTCTGGTATCCTGGGAAAACAAGTCATTTCTTTGCCCTCTGCTTTTGTCTGATTTTAATCTCTTTATCCCCCTCAAAGGGATATTGGGAGCATGTGCTCTAAATAAGGAAATTTGGAGTACTGGAAGTGAAGTGTCAAGGAGTAAAACAGTAAAATCATAGAAACTAAAAAGTTGAGGGAGAATTGCCCAGTCCAATCCTTAAAACTCTCCCACTGTTAATGAAATACAAAGGACGACTCAACACTGTAGGTGTGTGTCTCCTACTGGGATTATTCCAGGTATTTACGTCCATAGAATGCTTCATGTTTCCATATTTCCATTTTCCAATAACTGTGAAAAATTCTGGAAGTTTGATCAAACACCCTTTCCATCCATTTACACCATAAACCTTAAGAAACAAAAGACTACTAGGTTAGTCATATGTATCCTGAATACATTCAAATTCTCTAGCCCTCTGAGGGCACCATCTTGTTTGACAACTCCAAGAAGTAATGCAAGTTTCCAACTTAAATAACCAGGACAAATTCAAGACATTTCTTCAGGCTGGCATGGGCTTAAAGATGGCTTCTGCTTCCATCATGGGGAGCTTCCCTCCATCACTACATCATGGATGCTGCCCGATCCAGTTTTGCCTCACCACTCTGTCCTAAATGGAAATGAAAACTCTTCTCTTTCACTCCTCTCAGAGCAGTGCTGAGCTAACTCAATGTTAATGTGGTGCTAGATTGTCCTGAACATTTGAAGGCAACAGAGGGAATTTCTTCCTTAGTCCAGAAACAACTAAAAAGTACCAGTGATGCCTGTTCTAAATTTTTCTCCCCTTCCTATAGTAATTAAACTGCTCTCTTCTTGGCACTTGTCTGAAACTTCATTTCTTAGTCAGCTTGCCACACTGAATAGATGATACATAGAGAGAGAGATAGATATTTCTATTTATATCCTTATTTCTCTGTCTCTGCTATCTGCCTAATTATCTATGTATCTATCAACAGAATGTCTTCTATGCCTTTTTCCTGTATCTTGGAGGAATTCCAATGTGACAACAGTAGGTGCCAGCTCATTTGAAGAGGAAATGCTAGGGTTGTGTTTGACCACAGGAGAGTGTAGAAGAGAGAGGAACAAGGTATTTAACTTTGATTCCACAAGTACTGAGAAATGGTTCAGGAAATCCCCTGGAAACCTTGGCCCCTGCTCATTGGCATTTAGGAACTTGATCTTTTCCCAAACGTTATAAACAAAAGAGCTTAAGTGGAATCATTTGTGGACTGAGAGAAGGAAGAGACATGGGCTATAGAATCTCCTGAGAAAGCTAGTGGCGGCCAACACAGCATCACAAGTGACAGTAGAGCAGCAGGTGAGATATTTTCCAAGAAAGTAAATTGTTGAGATTGCTGTTATGGAGTGGAGAGTAATGGGTGCTTATGAAGACCCTACGTAAGCGCCCCAAGAGAGACAGAGAAAGGGAAAAACAATGAGAAGACAAAAGTAGGAAACCGATGGAAAAGAGAAGAAGGGCTCTCTCAGTGTCCACCCATGTTAGAACAACCCTAGCAGTCAAGTAAAACCTTCTCTCTCCTCTCTTCCTTTTCTTGAACTCTGAAATAACCAGAAACAGCCTGGGTAGTAGCAAAGGAGAGAACAGGAACAGATTTTGATAGTTGACCAAGCTCTTTCTCTACTGCACATCTCCAAACCTATATCAAGCTTAAGATGCAAGATGATAGGAAAGGAGTTCTGATTTATACCAGAGAACAAGACTGTCTTATTAGTCTGGACCAAACTGGGTGTTTTACATGAAAAGGGAATATTCAGTTATATGTGAGAGTGATGGGTAAAGCTAGTTTATGCTTTTGAGATTCAGAGGTAAGAAAATAATTACAAAACATGTTGGAAGGCAGAAGCTCAGGACAACAGAAAAGGCTAATTTATATTTTCAACATTCTTGAGTACAGATCAAGCAGTTTTTCTGCCTCTACCTCTGTCTTAAGTTTCTGTCTCTGTCTCACTCTTTCCTGCTGTTCCCCCTTCCCCCATGTCTTAGCTTCTGCCTTGAAGAAAAGCCTAGGGCTTTTCTTTTTGTAACCTAAATTGCATAGACTTGTTTATTTGTTTACGTCTGTGTTAAAAAGGGCTCATGTTCCCCTCTTACATGAACTGCCACAGTTTTTTCCCCCTCAGGGATTCTTCACTTTTTACCCTTTTGTTTCTCCCTACTACATGGCTACTAATTCCTATCTGTGTGGGCATGTACACGGGATTCCCAGAGACATTTCTTCACGAACCTTAATCTAAATCTTTATAAAACTTTGATATATGTTCTGATTGTGGTGGAGGCCTCAGAGTGAGTCTGCTCTCTGGGGCCTTACAAATGAAGATGAATTGGGTTCTTATCCTGGCCCAGCACTCAACGCATGCTCATAAAGTAATACCCAACCCCTTTTCTCTAACTCACAGCACATAGCAATCTCAGGGTTTGGTAGAAATCATCCAAAATGCAGTCCAGCAGAAACATGCATTGCTGTTCTCTTTGCCTGTGTCCTTGGAAATTGTGCTGAATGTCACAGTTGCTACTTTGAAAAAATTTATGGGCCATCCATCTTTGCAGAGTACTTGGCTGGCTTTTTTCTGCCTTCTAAGCCAGAGAAAGCCTTCTGAGCCTGCTGGGAAAAGTGACCATCCTTTTTATTTATCCCGTTTTTCCTGTAATGGTCAGCTTCCTTCCTGGCCTATTTCTTCTAATTAGTCCTCGGCAGGTCTCTCAGTTAACACAGGCCTCATTCTTCTTCTTAGAGCTTTCTTGTGTTTTAGCCTTTGGAATATTCATGTCCATGTGTGATTGGCTGCAGCATGCCTGTGGCCCCTTTTACCAGGAACTGTCTCCCTTTATTGTGACAGAGAGAATCACTCCGAGCAAATATTTGGTTTAAACAAAGGTTGCAAATAGGCAGGCATGAACCAGAGATATCTTTTGTTTCACCCACACAGTAATTAATGGTTTTCAAATTTCCGAATGCCTGAAAATACCATTCACTCTCTAATTTGCCTCTGTTTTCACCATTCCTTGGTTGGTTTCATTTGTTTACATTTACCTGCCTGTCTTCTATAGCATTTGAATTTGTAAATGCTGGAGTAAAGTCTTTATTGTAGAGTTTGTCTGTGCTAGACAGAATACTTTTCCCCTAAAGATGTTTGTGTCCTAATTCCCAGGACCTATGAACACGTCACCTTACCTGGTATAAGGCTCTTCACAGACGTGCTTATGTAAAAGACCTTGAGATGGACAGATTGCCCTGGATTATCCAGGGTGGCCCAACACCATCACAAGGAGCCTTATAAGAAGAAAATAAGAGAATCTAAATCAGATAAAAAAAAGATTTAACCATAGGAACAGACATTGGAGTGGTGGGTTTTAAAGAAGGAGAAAAGAGTGACAATCATGGAATGCAGGCGGCCTGCAGAAAATGGAAAAGACAAGGAAGGAACTCAGGCTAGTCAATAATAATAGTCTTAGTCCCATAAGACTTATTTCAGACTTTTGAACCCAGAAACTATAAGTTCATAAATTTGTGTTGTTTTGGTCAGTAATTTTGTGGTGATTTGTTACAATAGCAATTGGGAATATATACACTATCTAAGAGACAGAAAACAGCCACCTCATTTATGCCAGCATCTTTCCCACTTGATCCTGATGGAACTACAGAAACAAAAGAACTGATTCTGTGGAGTGAGACTCAACAGTTAAAAAGTTGCCTCATTCCTAAAAACAAATGACCGTTTTTTTCCCCCTTCCATCTTGATTAAATAATAACTCAAAAACTGAAATTCAGTAAAGCAATGGATTTCACAGACTTTAGACTTTACACTCTTTGTGTTCTTTCATCTAGTTACCAGCCAGAAATGGATGACCCTTTTGACAATCACTGTTTTCCTGGGTATCCACCTTATCTTACATCAGAGGGATGATTGCTTTGTCTCTTTTTGCCTTGCCGTGTGTCATGTTTTTTCTTGGTCATCTGTCCCAGATGAGGGTTCAGAAGAAGCTCCCCATGGCCATTTTTTAAAAGTTGCTTTATACGTTAACAATGATAGCAATCAGGTTAAATCAAGGAGGTACATAGGCAGGCAGGTTGGATGTTCCCCAACATTACCAAAGAAGCTATCTTTGCATTGACTCTTCTCTCATTTCTTTCAACTGCCAATGCTGAACTGTAATTTGATCTGGAGTGTGGCAGGAAAGCCATGAGACAACAGAGATGAGTAAGTCTGGATTTTCTTCCACATTTGCAGATCAACAACAGTGGGCTTGGATTTCGAGGGAGACAGTGGTAACAGATGCCATCCCTGGAGGATCTCCAAGTGAACCAGGTGTAATGGCTAAAAAAGAGACATGAAATAGAAGTGTAGGATGAAGCACCTGTTGGTGTGACTCCTGTTGTTGTTGGCTGCTCAAGAGTTTAATTTGAAATAATCAACAGAGTTAGATAAAAACTGGGTCATTTCCCATCGTCAGGTATTTAAAACATGCAGGAGGCAGACTGTATGAATTCAGATGAACATTTATCATTTGATTTCATTATGAGAAAAATATGTTGACTTATCTTGGGTTCTTATACAGCACAGATGCAGGCAGTCACCTTCTTTCCTCTTTGCTTTCCATCATATAGACCAGGTTTGACCAAACAATGGAATGTCATAGGGCAAAGAGCCCAAATCAGAAGCCTCAGCCAAATCAAATCTGGGATGCTTTACTTTGGGTAGCCTAGTCTTTAAAAATACATGATTGCCATTAGGTAAGGCAAATGCAGTACACAAAATTCCCTCCTTTTTTAGAAAGCTGTTTTGCTATTTATGTTATATCACCTATTATATACAAAAAATGGTTTCCCAGGTATGTTCATGTGACTGTATTACCTTACATGGCAGAAGGGTCTTTGCTGATATAATTAAGGTAAGGAATTTGACATAGAGAAATTATTCCAAATTTTCTGAGTGAGCTCAATGAAATAAGGATCCTTATAAATGAAACAGGTGAAAGAAGAAAACAAGACACAGTTAAGGACATAACAGAATGAAGAGGCAACCTGTAGATTGGGAAAAAAAATATTTGAAAGTCACATATCTGATAAAGGATTAATATCTAAACTATATCAAAAACTGATAAAAATTCTATAAAAATAATACAAATAATTCAATTAAGAAATGATCAAGATACCTGAAAAACATTTCTGAAAAGGAAATATGAATGGCTAAAAGAGAAATGAAAAAACTCTCAGCATCACAAATCATAAGGAAGATGAAAATTAAAACTAAAATAGACATCAGTTTACACCTGCTATGATGACTATTATCAAAAAGACAAAAGATAAAATGTATCTATGAGGATGTGGAGAATAATGAACCCCAGTACATGGTTGGTGGGAAAGCAAATTAAAATAGCTGTTATGGGGTTCAATATGGATTTTGCTCAAAACTAAATATAAAATTTCTATATAATCCAGCAATCTCACTTCTGGGTATTTACTCCAAATATTTGAAGTCAGTATTTTGAGTAGATATCTGAACACCCATGTTCAATGCAACGTTACTAACAAGAGCCATGATATGGAATCAACTTAAGTGTCCATCAATGGATAAACTGATAAATAAGCAGCCATATATGCCCTATATAGCCTTAAAGAGGGAAAAAATTATGTCATTTGGTATGTCATGGATAGAAATGGAAAATATTATGCTAAGTGAAATAAATCAAATACAGATGGGTTGGGGATATAGCTCAGAGGTAGAGCACTTGCCTAGCATGTGTGAAACCCTAGGTTCAATCTCTAGTACTGTTAAAAAAATACCACATGTTCTTACTTACATGTGAAATCTAAAACAATTCAAGTCATAGGAGTAGAGAATAGAATGGTGGTTCCTACAGGCTGGGAGGTGGGGGAAATATGAAGGTGTTGGTCAAAGGTACAAAATCTCAAACAGGAGTGATAACATTGATTTTTGTTTTTTAGATCAATTGTACAGTGTGGCTAATATAGAGAATGACTAAGCATTTTACATTTCAGTTTCACTCTGAGTAAATTTCAAATGTTCTCATGAAAAATGTTGAATATTTGAGGTGGTAGATATGTTAATTAGGCTGTTTTAATCTTTCTACATTGTACTAAAAAATAATAGCATTGTTTTTTACCCCAAAAATATATAAAACAGTTTATGATCATTGTTTTTCAAATATAGATAAAGAGGATGTTTTATTTAGCTTTTTTTTTTCTTCTTGCTGCTGTAACTAGCAAGAACAATTTTAGAGGAGGAAATGTTTATTTGTTGCTCAGTCCTTAGGCGGCCAGCTTCATTGCTCTGGGCCCCGGGTGAGGCAGAACATCAAGGTAGAAGTGTGTGGAAGAGGGAAACAGCTGACATGTCAACACAGATGAAATATATGTTCCAAAGGCATGCACCCAACGGCCCTCCTGCTCCAGCCACACTCTACCTGCCTTCAGTTATCACCTACCTAATCCTTTTCCATGGATTAATGCTAATGGATTAGGCTAAGGCTCTCATAAAAACTCATTTCACCTCTATGCTGTCTTGCATTGTCTCACACATGAGCTTTTGAGAGACACCTCACATCTAAACCATAATGGAGGGACTTGGAACTTTAAGCCTATCATGATTAGAGGAGTGGGAGTTGCATGACTATAGTTATTCAACTCCCTTAACTGTATACATAAAATCAACGTTATAAGTAAATCATATCTTGGCAAAACTGATTTTTATAAAGAGAAAAAAAGAGGAGGGCAGGGAATCAGAGTCAGAGGGAGATAGGGTCATACTATGCTGCTGGCTTTGAAGATGGAGGAAGGGGCCACAAGTCAAGGTACACAGACAACTGGAACAGTCTGGAAAACATTCTCACCTGTAGCCTCCAAAAGGAAATCAAACCTGCTTGTGTTTGATTTTAGCCCTGTGAGAACTTTAAGATATATGAGTACTGTTTCAAGCACTAAATTTGTGGTATTTGTTATAGCACTAAAAAGCAATGCACTGTCTAACTGTTCAGTTTTTGAGTTTGATAAAATAGAGAATTATATAAAATCCATACAGTAACAATAGGGAACATTGATTTCTACGTATTAATCCATTTACTCCCCAAAGCAATTCTATAAAGTTTGTATTTCTTAAGTGGCAATTAATGACCAGAAAGAATCACTAAATTTCTCAAAGTCTGATGTCAATGGTAGTTGGGCTGTAAAACTCATGTCCAGGTATGCAGTCTCTATTTTAGTGAGTATGAGAAGACCTGGGCAGGTTCAAGTCATCTGACACCATCTTGATGAATTATTCAGTCTTTCTGAACCCCAGACTTCCCATGTATAGGCTAAGGGAGTTAGAATAAACTAAGGTTTTTAGAGAGAATTATCACTACCAAATGAAAACTTGTATGGGATTTTATTATTAAAGCAAAGGAATGAACCAGAATAAGGGATGCAGGATCTGACTTCCCCGGGTTGAATCCCTGGGCTATCACATCAGAGTCCTTGATCTTAGAAGAAGCACAGATCTTTGTGTTTCTGAGGTCTTTTTCTAGTATAAGCAGTATCAAATTTTACATGTGACATCTTAGAAGTGGTAAGATTTAGGAAGCCAAATAAATAAACGGAGTAGCCATTTAAATAATATGGATGCTCTACCCTGGCAAGACAAAGGGTATGGGTCACTTTGCTTTTATTTCATTTCATATCTAAATTTTTAGACTTGTTCATGTGCTTTTGGAAGCCTTGCATGTGGGGGCATCTAGTCCCAGACATTTTGTATTGTTGTCTTCCAGGGTTGACTTGGATCCTACAGAGGCAAATCTCCAGAGTAAAGGCAGAAAAAGGAGCATCCAAAATTGGAAGCTAATGCATTTTAAACCCTGGGTTGGCTCCTACCTTCCCAGGAGAATGCAGATTTGCTTAATGTCATTTTCTTTACTCAAGTCTTTCTTTCTTCTTACTATTCATGACATCTAGCCAACTGTTCTGTCTGATAAATGACCTAAAGTAAGTCATCTGTGCTAACACACATTTGCTTTAACCATTGACGGACCCACACATGATGAAACTGAAGGAGACTTGGGAAGTGATCAAGGCCAGACCCACTTTTGCTTTGCCTACATCTGTTCTTCCCATTTTGTCCCAGCTACTTTTTACAGGAAATGTCATAAAACTGCCCTTAAGGCATTTAACAAAAAGGCAGGTTGCAAACACCAAGTTTCCAAGGCAACTTAGGCTACTGGTAAAAGGGGTGGTAGTTTTAGAAAGTCGTTAAAGTAAAAATAATTCCTTATTTTCTTTAAATTATCCTCATGCATATATTTATTTTCCCAGTCATCTACGAATTCAGTGGATTAACAAGAAGAGGTCAGGATTCTATGAAAAGAACTACCTAATGTGCATAGGCATGGAGATATGAACTAGTGAGTGAAGACATTTTCTGAGAATTGGAAAATAAAGTGTTTATGAAGTATGGGAGAAGGCTTAAGCCTATAAGAAGGCAAGAAGCCAGATTCAAGAGTCTTGTAAGCCATGCAAGAAAGTTTAGATCATAATCTAAACTTGGATGAAAGCCATTAAAGAATTTTGAGTGATAAGATTTGTGACTTAGAAAGATAAATCCTATAATAGTACAAGCTACCGAATGGGAAAAGTGGCATGGCTAGAAGAAGTAAAATAATTATAAAGAGGCTGTAACTTATTCAGATGAGATATGATAGAGCCTGAACTGGGGCAGTGCAATTGGTAATGGACAGGCAGGAAGTATTCTCAACATTTTTAAGTCACAGAAGAACTTGAACATGAACAAAATATGAAAAGCAAGGGGTTAAAAAGACTCCAGATACTTCTTGGCTTTTGGTCTGACATACTGGATGCCCCATCAAAGAAGCAGAGAATCTGAATGGAAGAGTGGTTTCATTGAGGACAGGTTCCATTTCAAATGTGTTGATTTTGAAGCATTTGCCAGATATCTAACAAAAGAATCTCATTCTATTCTTAGATCATACAACTCAAAAATGAAATTTGTCAAAAACTTCAGGTTTTAATTTTATCAGCTTAGAGTAGGTTAACCCATGAGCATGGATGTGATGTTCCAGTTTCCAGAAGACCTTAAAAAATAAGGCTAAAATATGTATTATTATCTTTTATGAATATGGGACCCAGTACAAGTATGTTTTCATTGGGGTGATGAAACGGGATGGTTGTAGTAAAAAGGGTCAAGGATTTAAAAAAAAGTAATTTTGTCAGTAGCATAGTTGATAAACATTGTGGTCTTCCAAAACACACACACACACACAAAACAAAACAAAAAAAACTTGTTTTCTTAACAGACAAAAACTTATAAAGAGGTGCCTCAGGATTAGTCAGTAACTTCTCTAGGGAGTCCAGTAAGAATTGTACTCGGTACCTAAGAGATGCTCAAACAGGATTGTATTAGTGCTTTTATCGAGGAAAAGTATAACATCTAACAACTGTAAGTAATTCTGCATGAGAGAGGTCTCAGAGGTGCTACTCCAAAAACTACCTTGCACCTGTTTAATTAATATAAGGGAACAACATAATTGGGAATTTTCACTTCACAGAATCTGCTCAATTCTTCATTTCCCCTGTATCAAAAAAAAAATGTCATTATAAGTCAGTCTGAAAGTTGATGTTTTCATTATTGCATTTTATATTTGCAACAAAAAACTGTCACTGAAGGATGTGGTTAGGTTAAAAAACATGGACTATTTTAGCTGAAAGGTAAGATCTTATACCTAGGAGTTCAAAAACATTGGCAGATGACATGATTTTCTTTTGATTTGGTCATGACTCATGTGAATTGCTATAGGATTTCACTGGCTAGATGTGCCTAGTTAGTCGGGCTGGAGCAACCGTGCAAACTCTAGTCTCTAATGCTGATGCCTGGAGACTAGCATCACTACCATTATTCCAGTGTAGGTTGATAAATGTTTCTTTTTTAAGATTACCTCATTACTGAGTCTATCTCTTATAAGAATTTGGGATAATAAAAAAGAATAAAGAATAAAATAAAAATCACCTATGCTTTATTGAAATAATTACTGTTTAGGGAACAAATAAAAAAATCTTTCTTGGCTTGGAGTATTGTTTTTCTCCCTTCTTATATAGCTAAATACTAGTGATCTTTTGTGTTTTAGCTTAAATGCTTCTCTCTTTCTCTTTTTACCAACTTTGGCTTCTCATTCTAGAATTAGTGTGTTCTCAGATAACTTGCACACTCTGCAGTAGGGTTGGGAAAAATGTGGAAGTGTTGCCCCCAACCACACCATGCTATGTTCCAAGTATCTTGTGAATAATGGGTACAGATGAGAAACATGTGGTTGGATGCATTTCTCTGTAGCTCAGTGGTGAGATCAGGCCTGGAGATAGGTCATGAACTTGGATGAACTCTCCAAATGTGGGGATGCAGATAGAGGGGAGCACCAAGACTGAGCAAAAGGCAGATTTGAACAAAGGCCAAGCCTGTACAGTAAATTGCCAAGCGTGGCTGGTGGTGTCATGAAATCCAAGCAGGAGGATGTCCAAGTCTTGCCAAGATTGTAGAGAAGTTGAGAGATAGTTACAAAAGATTAAGATTTCTGGAACTCTCGTCTGCCTCCTTTGCTAATTCTAACTCACCCATTTTTTTTCAGGTGAGTACCATTCCTTTCAGTAAATTTCTTTTTGCTACTCTTTGATTATCTAAGTTACTCCTAAGTACTCTACTTTTTCTAAAACAGTTCATGTTATTTTGATATCCTGTATGCTTCTGAAGGAGTAGGGCCACATCTTTCTGGTTTACCATTGTAGGACTTTGTATGCAAATGGCACATAGTAGGTACTAAGAAATGTTTGCTGACAATGAACAAACTAGACCCCTATTTAAATTCCCCTTTTTTTACATATTTTTTTTTGTTCCAGAGTCAAGAGAGTGTATAAAATGGCCCTCTCTACTACAGTTAACTTATATTGTTTAAAAGAATCAATGCCCAGCACTCCCCTTGCCTGGGATGATTGACATCTCCCATGTTTCCTCACTTCCTTTCTCTTTACCTTTTTCTGACAAGATTTGTGCTTGCCTCAAAGAAAGCCCTGATGTTTAGCTGATAGTGTAACATCTGGGCCTTGCTTATATTCTGCTTTCTTCTTATTTTCATGTTTCTTCTCTCTACATGGCTCAATGTGTAGAATGCGAGGAACCCTAAAATAAGAAGTGAAAAGCACCATTTTAAATTTCAGCTCTACCAATGACCAGCTGTATCATGTGAGTCAGGACTCTAGGCCTGCTAGTTTCCTCATCTATGGAAATCTGTAAAAACGTCTTCACAGTCTATTAAAATGTCTGTGTCTTTTTATTTTTCTCATTCATGCCTTAGCATCTGTTGAGTCTTCTCTACTCTACTCTGCCCACAAAGGACATTCAGCTGAAAATGCTTCAGCTAAAATATTCGAGAACTAGAACTACAGTTTGTTTGACTTTATAAACTTGTAAAACTGGAAATTATCTTTGAGGTTGGTGAGTCCAAATCCTTATGCAAGGTACAAACTTTTTTATAGCATGTTTAACACTCAGCTTGTGAAGAATGAGCCTGAACTCTCCCAATGACAGAAAACTCATTATTTTATTTTTATTCTGTTTATCTTTAAGAAAAATTTCCAAATGTTTAATAATCATGTTTTATTAAACATGTATTAAAAATTCAAATACATTTATAATTAATGTATTTTACTAGCTCTTCTATCTTTGAGGACTGTAACAACCACTAATGTCTCTACTGTAGTCTATAGGTGATGGCAGTTCCTATTTTTTTTTAATAGTTTTTTTTAATAATTTACATATTCATTTTCATTCATGTATTTAAACTTCTTTTCCCAAATAATATTTTACATTAAGTAGGATAATGACTTTAAAATAACCATGCCACCTTCATAAAATTTATATTTTAATAAATGTTAAGAAATTAGTTCCCATTTCCCTGCAAATTCTATGATTTTGTCATTTTTTAGTGCTGCATAATACTCCATGGTGTATAAATGCCACATTTTTTTTATCCATTCATCTATTGAAGGGCATCTGGGTTGGTTCCACAGTCTAGCAATTGTGAATTGTGCTGCTATGAACATCGATGTAGCAGTATCCCTGTAGTACGCTCTTTTAAGGTCTTCAGGGAATAGTCCAAGAAGGGCAATAGCTTAGTGAAGCTAGCCAATCCCTAAAAAACAAATACCAAATGTCTTCTTTGATATAATGAGAACAACTAAGAACAGAGCAGGGAGGAAGAGAAGGAAGAAAAGATTAACATTAAACAGATACATGAGGTGGGATGGAAAGGGAGAGAAAAGGGAAATTGCATGGTAATGGAGGGAGTCCCTCATTGTTATACAAAATTACATATAAGAGGTTGTGAGGGGAATGGGAAAATAAACAAGGAGAGAAATGAATTACAGTGGATGGGGTAGAGAGAGAAGATGGGAGGGGAGGGAGTGGGGATAGTAGAGGATAGGAAAGGTAGCAGAATACAACAGTTACTAATAGGGCATTATGTAAAAATGTGGATGTGTAACCGATGTGATTCTGCAATCTGTATTTGGGGTAAAATTGGGAGTTCATAACCAACTTGAATCTAATGTATGAAATATGATATGTCAATAGCTTTATAGTGTTTTGAACAACCAATAAAAAAAAAAGGAAAAAAAAAAGAAATTAGTTCCCCAAATAACTTCCTCTTAAAGGGTTTGGGTGCTTTTTTGGGATACCTAATCTGAAATGGGAGCTTGATAAAATATGAAATATCCAAAATACATTTGCTGCACCACTGGGGTTCTTTCAACAAGTTTTTTTCTTTCAGCATAAACTCTTTTCTTTCTAATAAAGAGCCTGTATTCATATTCATTGGTTGGCGATTCATGCCAATGATCTATATGCTAAATATAAACTTTAATGGTTTGCAGTGATGAAATTGTTTTCAGGTTTCGCAATCAGAGAAAAGATGTTTCATGAGAATTATCTAGTCAGTCAATGATAGATTGAAGCATTTCAGACCTTGGAAGAGATTTTCTTGTTTATCTTTTTTCTTTTTACAGTTGACAAAAGTTGAGGCCAGCTCTCCTAAATTTAATGCTTTTTCCCCTCCTTGACTATTTATATGAAATAGAAGACTCACACATAAAAATAAGGCTTTGTGTAAGGGCTTTTTTTTTATCAGGGGTCAGTAAACTATGACTCACAGGCCAGATTTGAGCTGCTTCTGTTTTTGCAAGTACTTGGACTGCAACACAGCCACGCTGAATCTTTTGCATGTTATGTGTGGCTGTTTGCCCCTTGCTGCAGAGTTGCCTAGTTGCAGAAGAGACCCAATGGCCCCTTAAGCTTAAAACATTTACTCCCTAGTTCTTTATGGAAGTCTGCCAAACTCTGCTCAACAGTTCATGAAGACTTCACATGCATTACTTTATTTCTACCTTCACAACAAACTGATAGTTTGTAAAAACTTCAATTCTTGCAACTCAGTAGTTCTGAGGGAGGAAAGGGGACAATGATGGAACTGTTCAGGGTATAGTACATAAGATCAACTCTGTTCTGTTGTTTGAGACTTTTGATGTGGCCCAAGGAGTCAGGTGGCTCTCTACAGAGTATGTACAAGTAACCTTGGTCTGAATTCTTTTTCTTTTCTTTTTTTCCCCTTTTCTTCTCCCCCCTTTTCTTCCTTCCTTCCCTTTCTCTCTATTCTCTGTTTTTCTTCTGCTTTCTTATTTTACACATAAAAGTAGGTTCACAGGGCGTTTCAAAGGTAGTGCACAGAGGACCTAATATATCCTTTACTAGTCTCTTTCAATGTAAACATCTTACATAATCACAGAAATCTGTAAAACCAGGAATTGGACATGGGTAGGATTTATCATTCTGTTCCATGAATGGACTCATTTCTCCACCACAGAATTCACCACAATCATTGGTGATCCTTGTGCTTCCCTGTTTACAGCTATGCCTCCCCTCCCCCAAGCATCCCTCTCCTCTGGACACCACGCTGCTCCATCTCTACAATTTTGCTATTTTAAGCATGTTACATGAAGGAAAACATTAATATTTTGCTCTCACTGTACATAACACCCATGCGATTTGTACAAGTTGTGCAGATATAAATAGTTTATTCCTTCCCATTATTAAATCATAATGTTATGGTATTGGGATACTACAACAGTTTAACTGTGATATTCAACTATTAATTGATATTTTGGGTGTTACCACTTTTTTGGTTTTTGTTTGTTTTGTGTTACAAAAAAAACCTGAAACAATCATATGCAGATTTTTGTGTGGAAATTTTTATTTCTTTGGAATAATTTTCAGGAGTATAATTCTTGTTTTGTGTGGTAAGCTGTGTGTGTGTGTGTGTGTGTGTGTGTGTGTGAAAACTGGCAATAGATTTTATTGAGTGGCTTTCCCATTTCATATTTCTTTCAGCTATGTGAGACAGTTCCAGTATTTTCACATCCTCATTTGAATTTGGTGTTATTTTTAAAATATTACCTGTCAAATAGGTATGTAGCCATATCTCTTTGTGATATTAATTTCCATTCTCCAACAGTTGATGACATTGAACAATTTTTTCATGTGCTTATTAACCATTCATGTATTTGTTTTGTGCCTTTAGCCCATTTTAAATTGTTTTTTTACTGTTAAATTTTAAGAGTTCTTTATATACAAAAGGTATGATTCCTTTATTAGATATATGGTTTACAGCTATTTTCTTCCACTCCATAGTTCTCTTTTCACCCTTTTAGTTGCTTCTTTTTGCAGGAAAGAAAAAGTTTTCAGCTTTAATAAAGTCCAAATTATTGGATTTTTTAATACAATTTATACTTTTGGTGTCATGCCTAAGACTTTGTCATTAACCTTTAAGTCCTCAAAATTTTCTCCTGTTTACTTTTATAGTTGTATTTAACTTTTAAATATCTGATGCTTTTTCAGTTCTTTTTTTTGTGATAGGGTTGATAGGTTTTTTTGTGTGTTTATAGGTTGAGCTTCAGTTTTTTGCTTACAGATATCTGGGTGCTATTGGACCAACTGTTAAAAAGATTATCCTTCCTACTTTTAATTGCTTTTGCACTCCTGTCAAAAGTCAGTAGACTATACACGTGTGGGGCTATTTCTTGGCATTCTGTTGTCTTCAGTTGGTTTATATGTGTGGTGAGCCGCTTCTGCCGTTTCTGCAGACTATGGTCGCCATTACAAGATGGCGCTGGCTCCGCTGTGGTCTGTGACAAACAACTCCTTATTTGGGAGAGTTGGCACATGATTTTTCACCACCCTATGAGAAAGCTCCACGTGGCAGCTTTGCATTGGGGCTTGAGATGCTTTATTAAGGCTGGGAGGGGCATCCGAGGGGTAGAAGAAGAAATATCAAGGGCCTGAATAAACTGCTGAAAGAAGATTCCTGAGTTGCGTCTTCCTTGCGGGCAAGGGGTCGTGACAAGTGGTGCCGAAACCCGGGAACCAGAACTTTCAGCAGTCAGGGGTGGTGCACCGGTTAGTCCCAGGTAAGTGGGATCCGCGACCAAAGCGGGGTTAGTCCCAAGTAAGTGGGATCCGCGACCAAAGCGGAGCAGCTCCTCTGTAAAGAAAGAGAGAGCATTACATTTTATTGCAGCTGCATTGTGTACTTTCGCTTCTACTTTCGCTTTTGTTTTCTGTGTTTCTTTTGTTGTGTCATTTTGCTTTTGT
>NW_025999945.1:7198224-7300748 GCF_001458135.2 Marmota marmota marmota | reverse complement strand
TCGGATCTGGGGAATGGCCCTCCTTAAGACTGAGCCATACTATGCAGCCACTTCTGCACAGTGGGATAGGACCTCTACTCTCGCCTGTATTGTTTTAAGAAAACAGAAAGGGGGAACTGTGGTGAGCCGCTTCTGCCGTTTCTGCAGACTATGGTCGCCATTACAAGATGGCGCTGGCTCCGCTGTGGTCTGTGACAAACAACTCCTTATTTGGGAGAGTTGGCACATGATTTTTCACCACCCTATGAGAAAGCTCCACGTGGCAGCTTTGCATTGGGGCTTGAGATGCTTTATTAAGGCTGGGAGGGGCATCCGAGGGGTAGAAGAAGAAATATCAAGGGCCTGAATAAACTGCTGAAAGAAGATTCCTGAGTTGCGTCTTCCTTGCGGGCAAGGGGTCGTGACATATATGTCTATTCTCCACCAAAACAACATTATATTGAAGACTGTATATAATGAGTTTTGAAATGGGGTAGATTTCATTCCTTTTAAATCTTCTCAAAGTTTTTTTAAATTATTCAAATTGATTTTCCTTACCATACAAATTTAGTATAGTTTATTTATATTTAAAAAATAATCATCCTGGGATTTTGAAATGAATCATATTAAACCTGTAGATAAATTTTGGAGAAAATTGACTTGTTTAATACGTTAAGGTTTTCAATTCATAAATATCATACATCTTTGTTTAGATTTTCTTTGATTTCTTTCAACATAATTATGTAGTTTTCAGGACGCATGTCCTGCACATATTTTGTTACATTTACAATGAATTATCTCATTTTTTGAGTGATTGTTAATGATTTATTTTTCATTGCTAGTAGACAGAAATATGATATAACTAATTTTTGTATCTTGCAACATTGACAAACTTACTCATGACCTCTAGCAAGGGCATTTTAAAATTTTTTAAATTCTTGGTGACGTTTTACATAATAACTAGGCCACCTACGAGTAGAATGGTTTTATTTCTTCCTTTCTATAGTGTATCTTTTATTTCTTTTCCTTTTCTATTTATAAATTTAATTTCCTTAATAGTTTAAGGCCACTTAAATGATCTATGATCTTTGTGTGTGTGTGTGTGTGTGTGTGAGAGAGAGAGAGAGAGAGAGAGAGAGAGAGAGAGAGAGAAGAAGAAGGAGGAGAGAGAGATGCCTATTCCTGCTTCACTTTTCTCACTTAGTAAGAATTGCTTTCGCTATTTGGGTCTCTTATTTTGTCAAATGAATTTTATATCTGCCTTTTCTAGTTCTGTGAAGAATGTCATTGGAATTTTGATGGGAATTGCATTGACTCCTTATAGTGCTTTTGGTAGTTTGGCCATTTTGACAGTATTAATTCTGCCTATCCAAGAACATTGGCGGTTTTTCCATCTTCAGAGGTCTTCCTCAATTTCTTTCTTTAGTGATCTATATTTTTTTGTAGAGGTCCTTCACCTCGTTTATTAGATTGACTCCCTTAACTATTAGTGTTCTGTTCATTCTCCATTTCTTCATAATTCAGTGTTGGTAGAATTTTTGTGTCTAAGAATTTATTCATTTTTTTCTTTAGTTATTCAATTTACTGACATGTACTTGTGCTTGGTAGTCTCTCATGAGCCTATGCATTTTTTTTGTTGTCATTCTATTGTCCCACCCTTCATTTCTGATTTATCTATTTGAGTCTTTTCTGTTTTTCTTCGTCTACCTAAATTTTATCAATTTTATTTATCTTTTGAAAACAGTGTCTTAGTTTCATTTTTATTGTTTTCCTAGAGTCTATTTCATTTCTGATTTTATTGTTTCATTCTTTCTATTATATTAAACTTAGTTTTTTCCTTTATTCCCTAGTTCCTTGAGATACTATATTAAGTTGCTTATTTAACTTATGATCTTTCTTATTTCCTCATGTAGCCTTTTATTGCCATAAACTTCCCTCTTAATACTGCTTTTAATGAATCCTATAAGTTTTGTTTCCATTTTCATTTGCCTCCAAAAAAAATTAAATTTACTTTAAAATTCCCTCTTTAGCTCATTTTGGTTTTTTTTCCTTATATCCTGCATTTTCCATTTCACCCTTACTATTGATTCCTAGTTTTATGTCATCGTTGTCAAAGAAGATGCTTGACATGATTTCAATATTTTAAAATTTGTCAGGGCTTTGTTTTGTGTACCAATATATAATCTGTCCTAGATAATGTTTCATTTGCACTTAAAAGATTATGTATACTACTATTGTTAGATGGAATGTTCTGTATATGTCTATTAAGTCCAATTTGTCTTAAGTGCAGTTCAAGACCAATGTTTCCTTATTGACTTTTTCTCTGCATGATCTACTACTGAAAGAGAAATATTGCGTTCCCCTATCATTATTGTGTTGTTGCTTTCTTCTTTCAGATTTGGTAATGTTTGCTTTATACAGTAGGGGCACTGATGTCAGATGCATATATACTTATTATTATTGTCGTAATTAATTGACCCCTTTATCATTTTATGATGATCCTTGCCTCTTGCTGAAATTTTCTACTTATAATCTATTTTGTGTAAATATAGCTATCCTGGCTACCTTTGGGTTCCATTTTCCTGGAATATCTTTTCTCCATTTCTTAGCTTTCATTCTATGTGTTTCCCAATGGGTGAAGTGCGTTTCTTATAGGCAGCATATAATTAGGTCTTGTTTTTTTATGCATTTAACCACTCTTTGTCTTTTGATTGAAGAATTTAATCCATTTACGTTTAATGTTATTATGCGAACATAAGGACATATTACTGTCATTCTGTTCATTTTTCCTTGCTATTTCCTTTATTTCTACTGTCTTCCTTTGTGTTTTTATGATTTTCTATAGTGCTGTCCTTTATTTCCTTCTCTTTATTTTTTGATCATCTACTCTGGATTGCTTTATAATTACCACAATATTTACATTATACACCTTGCAGTATTATAATCTAATTGAAAATTATAACAACTTAACTTACATCACATATTTGCTCCCTCCATCATATTTTATGTTTTTTCTCATTTATATGTTGCATAGCCATTAACAAATTATTGTATCTATATGTATGTTTAATATTTTTGTCTTTTAACCCTTGTACTAGAGCTATAAGTTATTTGCACATTATCATTATAGTATTAGAGTATTCTGAATTTGATATATTCTTAACTTCTTTGACACACTTTAAACTTTCATATGCCTTTCATTTCAGCTTAAAGGGTTCCATCTAGAATTTGTTTGTAAGGCAAGTCAAGTGGTATGAAACTTTATTATTGTCTGGAAAAGTCTTTATTTCTCTATTTCTGAAGGAAAATTTTGTTGGGTAAAGTAGTCTCTGTTGCAGGTTATTTTTCTTTCAGTACTTTGAATATATTGTCCTGCTCTCTCCTGATTTTGTTCTCAATGTATATAGAAGAAATAATTTTCAGACTATTTTTACAACTGTAAAGAGTAAAATGATGTAGAGTGGGGGGAATGATTTCTATATTTCAAACTGACAAAATGTTGACAATAGTAGACTCCAGTAAGTTATGTATATATGAATTAATACCTAGAGCAACTACTAAAAAAGCTATACACAGAGACACATTTAAAACCACTTCAAATAAATGAAATGTGTATCTAATCAAAATCAAACCACAAGAAATAAGGAAAAGAGAAACTATAATACAGAGATAACAAAAAATAAATTGGCAGCCCTAAAATATCAATTATTTCAGGAAAATAAAGTGATCTAAATGCACAAATTAAAAAAAAACAGATGGGGATGATGACATCAGTAAGATGATAGAATAGAAGTCTTGTACTGTAATCTGTACATACAGCCTCTGATTTTGACCACCACCCATATAGGAGAGTGTTTTTATGGGGGTCAAAACTATGAGAACAAACACACAGAAATAGTTAAGAAGTGCTTTGCTTTACCCCTGACACTCTGCTTTTCTGGCAATAGAGCTTAATGCCAGGAGAGACCCCTTTGGTTGGTACTTGTTCCTCCAGGAGCAGAGAACACAGTGAGTGAGTATACAGCTACCCCGGTTATGTGGGACTCTGCCCAAGAGGTTCACCTTTTCTCACTCTGCCTAGAACACTGAGGTGATTTGTAGGGGTAAATTCTGGGAAAGGTTGGGAAGGGAAGCTGTGAATCACCCCACAGACTCTGTCAGGAAGCTCACCCAGTGCTGCTTAGGATGCTTTGCTTATGGATGTTCCTTTCAACTGATCCTTTGCCACCCGAATGCTCTGCCAGCCTTATCTCGTTCCCTCCAGCCTGATAGGGAAGTGTGACCCCACAGTGGCCAGTTACAAGCATCATCCTGACAGCTGGCTCAGCTTTGTGCGATTGGTACAAGGCACACAAACTTGAGCATTTCAGGGTTCTATGATAAGGAAAACACATGGGAAGCTCTCAGCAACTGACCAGGCTTTGTAGAATTCAGAGGATAAGTAACCTTCAAAATCCCCCTACTCCATTCCCCCAACTCCCACCAATAAGAACAAGAGATAGGGACATCCACAGACAAGGTCTGAGAGCACTCAGAATACCTACCCAAGCTGATTAATGAAGGCATCTCTCCCAAAGCCAGTCGGTCACAACTGCAGGAGGTGAGTCCATCTTAAAGTGCAAATAGTAATGCGCAAGTGCAACCTCAAAGGAACACCAAGAACCAAGGAATCCTGACACCTAGGAAACTCAGAACTTTGTTCTTCCACAGGTGCCCATCTCATTTCCCTTCTTCACTTCACGTTTCAGAGTCTTCTTATGTTCATATACATTAGGTCAACCATTTTTAGCTGCAGTTAGTTGGAGGAATAGAAAAGTACATCCTTACTGTTTCATTTTGCTTTGATTTGTTGTGTTTGCCCCCTTGTGTCCTTCTGTAGGGCTCTAGCCAGGATGGTGTTCCCTTGCAGTGCTTTGCAATCTCCCTGATATAAATCAGTAGACTTGAGTCACACAAAGTTCTCTATTTAAGAAAAGTTCTGATAAATGAATTTAATCTAAAATATTAATGACTAAATCTGAATTAACATGCTGTGCATCCTAGACCTATTCTCATTTTAATAGATAATATTTAATATTTCTAAAGTCAAGTAAGGTAGTTTCAAGTGCTTGAAATGGTGGCCCCATGGTAGGCCCATCTTGCTAGTTTTTATAATCAGAAATATATTCTTTTGGTAACTTAAGTCATTTTCCATTTTGTCCATGCATATAGATAACATTGCTTTGTAATATGACCCAAATCCTTAGTTTCAAGATTAAACTTGTATCCTTTGTCTATGTCTGAAAACTGATAGCTTTACTACTAGCACTATAACATCATTTTTCAAACATAGCTGCTTTGTTGGCCAAATATTCTAACTAATATTGCTGTAGAACAGTTATAAATCAGCAGTTTTAATGAATATTTTTGACTCATGGGAAATGACATTACTCCATTTCACTGCCTATTAGACATATTAGCTGAACATTAGCAACTTTTCTTTCTTACTTGCTTTCTCAGGGAAAATTAGGCCCAGAAAAATAATGGAAATAAAATGCCTATGGCAAATCTTGTCCCAGTTTAATTTTCCACAATGATAACTAGGAACCCATAAATGTGGCATAATTTGAAGACTTCCTAGGGAGTAGCCCTCATCTGGAGTGCATAGAGGTGGGTTCCTTGGAGATAAAAGATTTGACAAAATATTATCCTTTGGTAGTACTAGTGCTTCTCTCTTTGATCTTCCTTTCTTTTTTTCTTCAAAGAGATGAGCCAGATACAGGCTCTAATGCAGTGGAGCTGGGGAAACTGATTTGGGGGTTGATAAGGGGCTAGACATAGAAAGGCTGGAAGATAAACAACCAAATGGTTCTGTGAAGCACTGAAACCTTGAAAGAGATAAGCAGGCATCTCATTACATGGGCCAAGAACTTTCAGGGCCAGTTTGATATTGGAATAGGATAAGGAGAAAGAAACGAGAGGAAAGTTCAAGAAAATTCACAAAATGGAGCTGAGAGGATGTCTTAGTCCATTTTATGTTGCTACAATGGACCATCATATACTGGGTAATATAAAAAGGAAAGAAGTTTGCTTACCTCACAATTCTGTAGGACCTAGAGCATAGTACCATCATGCGGCTCTGGTGAGAGCCACATGACCAGTAGCATCACATGGTGAGAGAGGCTATTGGGGAGGGGCCAGATTTTTCTTTCATAACAACCCATTCTCTCAGGAATTAATCCAGTCCTTCAGGTCCCTTAAGAAAAGCAGTAATCCCTCTCAAGATCCCCAACACCCATCAAAGAAACCACCTTCTAACAGTTCCCTGTTGGAAACCAAGCCTCAGCTGGAGTTCAGCTGGTCCTCTCCAGTGTTTTAGCCATAGTAAAGGATGAATTTTATTTTTCATTGGCTGTTTGTGGTTAAGCCTAATCCAAATGTTCAGGACAAAATTCTGTTTGAACTTAAATGTGTCCCTGGAGAAATATTCAGACTTCTCCAAATGTAATTTTGTGATTGTGTGTATGTGTGATTGTCTGTTAGTGTATGTGCGTGTATATCTGTGTGCACATATAAATGTTTGTGAACATCCACATGCACAGGTATATGTCAAGGAAAAGTGCAGTAGTAGTGATAGAGATAAGAGACTGATTTTAAAAACCAGAGAAACTTTATTTTAGCCAGTATTTAAAGCAGGATTTTTAAAAATTAGAGATTTTTTAGTGCTTGCTAATTAGGTGTATTTAGATGAAAGGGTCATAATCAAGGGTTGTTTTAAGTGTAAGGTAATATAATGATTAAATAAACAGATATTTTAAGTGGATCACAATCTACTAGTACATCATGATTATATGCATAAAATATGTAAAAATAGAGTAGGCAATCTTCAAAATTACCACTTCTACTATAAGATAAAACGAGAAAAGAAATAAACCAGAAAATAATGATTTAAAATTTTTCTAAATATTATAAATGATTGCTTAGATTGAAATCATTCCAATACCAGTTTGCTTAGCAATAGTTCAAAAATTAAGCAATTTGTAGTATGCAGCAAATTTTCAGTGAAATTCTGGTCTTTTGACTGACTGAAGCATTAAAAATTTGAATTTATGATTTAAAGGTGCAAAAATTGAGTGGTTGCCAATATCAGAATTATCTGTCCTACATCTGGACCATCAAGCTGTTAGTTTGACACTTGAATTGAATGGTATTGTATTTTTCCCCAGTTATTTCTTTTTAAAAAAATATTTTTTTAATATTTATTTTTTAGTTGTAGTTGGACACAGTACCTTTATTTTATTTATTTTATGTCATGCTAAAGATCGAACCCAGGGCCTCGCACATGCTAAGCACAGGCTCTACTGCTGAGCCACAAACCCAGCCCCTGACACCAGTTATTTCATTGCTAAATTTTTTAAATTACAAAATAAATGTTCCTCCTAAATAGCTCCACATCTGTAAATCTGAACACTGGAGAGGACCATGGATCAGAAATCACAAATTCAGATTCACATTCTGGCTCTTTCATTTGTTAGCTTTGCTCCTTTGCAACCCTTAACTACTTTTCTTTGTTTCTTATTGTAGGAAATTGGAGCAAAATATTATATTTAGCCCATGGAGCTGTTATAGGGATTCAAGAAAGAATGTGAAAGCAGCTTGGAAATCAGCAAATGTTAAACACACAAAAAGCATCATTGGTCATTGTGCTAACCAGCTTTTCATTGCTGTGATCAAAATAACTGACAAGAACAATTCAGAGGGGGAAAGATTTATTTTGGCTTGTGGTTTCAGAGAATTCAGTCCAGGGTCAGCTGGTTTCAAGGAAGAAACATCAGGGTGAAAGAGTGTGGTAGAGGAAAGCTACTCAACTCTTGACATTCAGGAAGCAGAGAGCATGTGAGACAAGAAGTGTCAAGGGAAAGATGCTTCCCAAGGCCACACCTTCTGTGACCTGCTTTCTCCAGCCACACCCCACCTGTCTAAGGTTACCACCCAGTAGTCCTTCAAACGGTTGATCCACCAAGTGGATTAATACACTGATGAGGTTACAGTCCTCAAAATCCAATCATTGCCTCAAAGCCCCATCTCTGAATCCTGCTGCATTGGGGAACATGCTTTCAACACAAGTTCTTATTTGTAAAATAAATTTACAAATTCTTTCACATTTTAATGTGGTTTACTTTTAGTAAACCTATGATCACAAGATTATGCTCTAATGACCCACATAATATGTAAGCAATTATGGGATCCTGCCATGATTCAATAATAAGCTCTCCAAATATGTAATTTGCATAATTTGGCCTTTTTTCCCTCATTAACGTTACTTTTTGTCAGTTTCTATGCATACAGCAATACATTCAGTCTCCATTATACAAGTACAACAATGGATCCACCATCAAATCTACTATTTAAGTCATTTATTTGACATTTTTAAGGAACCAAACTCTATTCTGTTAGACTTCAGAGTCTATTGAATCCTAAATCCAATTAATTGGGAAAGTACATGAAAGGACACAAGCCTTTAAAATAATTTCAAACTTTCTCTTTCAGTCTGAAAATCAATTCATTCATCTAGATACAGAATTAAGATAGGGATGTGTCATTCTACCTTATTTGTTATTCCTTAAAACTTCTTGGTACTGAGAAACCATGGTTTAAAGAGAATATTTAAAATATGGAGTTCACATAGTTTTATTTTACCAGTAATCACTCAACTAAAATCTAAAAGCAGCTAAATTCTGCTTCTCTTTATTACTTGGAGAAATGACCAGTTAACTCTCATGTCTAGGGAACAGTGTGACTGCATCTGTGGCTCAGGTATGTTGTTCTTGCACAGATTTAACCCAAGTCCTCTTCCCAGGACTGGGAGAAGGAAAGAGAATTGGTCTAACATGGAGATAAAGGAGACAGCCAGCCCATCATGCGGGACACCTTCATGTAAATGATTGTCTTGTGTGGAATTAATGACGGTATCCATTTGTGGATGCAATATTTTATATATGTTAATCTCTTTAAATCCTATGAAGAAACTGAGAGCCAGAAGAATTAGAAAACCTTGACTGACCAAGGAAGTGCATATCTGTGTCTCAAACTCAGGGTTTATCCAAATCAACTCATCTGCCATCACAGATTCCTCTAACACACTATACAACCTAAGGCAATGCAGTGTTGTTGTTAGTTATTTAATTCTCTTGCAATATTTAGGTTTTTTTCCATTTTATTTATAGTCTCCTAAACCTGGCTGTATGAACTATAATTGATATTTCCTTATTTTTTCCGCAAAGCACATAGCATGCTACCTTATAAGAAAATGTTAGAAAAAAAATTGTTGAGTCACAGTTAATACATTAGTTTATTGGCATCCATGGCTGTTTAGCAGAGAGCAAAATATATGCATTTTGAGAAGTAAGAGAGATATGAACCTGAGCAGGGTTCATGGAGAGAAACAATATGCAATTTGGGCAATACTGAACTTCAGTTCATAAAGGAACCTGAGAATTGGGTTCCTGGGGAAACACTAAAGAAGAAAGACCAGAAAAATTGGCTAGAATACCTGAGGTGGAAGTTATATATTTATTTACCATGTGGCCAATGGACCTTATCCTTAGAAAGGAACTTTAGGGGGATGAAAGAACAAAGTCCCTTGAGGAGTTCCATGTCTATGCCCATTTCACCACGTCTTCCATGTAAGCACTCTCTACTGCCAAAACTTTGGGTTAGGTAACGTCATTCCAATTATCAGAGAAGATACCGTCCTTCTTGTTCCTTCTAAATTGGAAATAACTACCATTTTTAATGTGTATCTCATTGTTAAAGCAATATGCTCTCAGAAATTACCAATAAAAAGCAAAATTGACAAATCAAAGAAGAAAGTAATAACCTCTGAAAAGAATTTCAATAAATCACCCCCATTCCATTTATATTATATGGCACTTCACATTTTATACATGAAAATCAATATTCAAGGAAAGAATTTACTACTCTTATCCACCTCCACTTTAACTTCTCAGCATTACTTCTAATATGTCCAGAACATGCCATTGTGCCAACAATGCCAATTGCTGGGCATTCAGGATAATAGTAGTGAACATCACCAAGCAAACATCTTTTCAATTTGTATGATTATTTTCAATGAATAAACTTATAAAATTGGAATTTCTGGATCAGAACACACACACATTTTTAAAGTTTTTCAAACATATTTTCTAATTTCCTTGAGTAGTCTATTATCCTAAGTGCGCTTGTACTCTCTCCAACACGGAATAGTATCAAACTTTTTAATCTTTGCAAGTATGAGAGTCAAAAAAATTGTCCAATTTTGTATTTATTAATTACTACCAAAGTTGATTGTTTTGAAAAATGGGCCTGGGATGTACTTTATATTTTTATTTCTTATTTTGTGAATGTTTTAATGATGTTTATGTTCTAGTATTTTTTTCCTTATTTATAAATATATGCATATATACAATTTATTATTATATATTAATATATATTATTTAAATATATTTTGTAATATACAGCTACATAATATTTTGGGACATAATTTTGTTTTTCTTATTGCATTTTCTTCTTATCTTTCTCCCACTCTGTCCTCCCCTCATTTAAGCATTGTTTCAGGGCACATAAAAAGTGTAGAAAAAAGAAGTAGCCACCATGATATTCTGATTCCCTTTTCATTGTCTTCCACCTCAAATCCTTAGACTCATTGAAGAGGACAAGAGTTGAGGAAACTTTCTGAGAGCCCAGGAAAAGTGGGAGGAGAGTTTTCCTATACCAAAAAGAGATGCTTCTGTCTGGAAGAAATTAATAATATATGATTTGACCATCAAACATTTATGTCCATATTTATAAGTAATTATATATATTTTATGTAGCTAAGTTTATGGAAGACAGTTCTTTTATCAGATTCCCCAACATAAATACATCTCAGAGAGCTATTGTATTATTTTCTTTTTTTAATATTTATTTTTTAGTTTTCGGTTGACACAACATCTTTATTTTATTTTTATGTGGTGCTGAGGATCGAACCCAGCGCCCCGTGCATGCCAGGCGAGCACTCTACTGCTTGAGCCACATCCCCAGCCCCTATTGTATTATTTTCAACCAGTGCAGTTACTTATTCAATTTGACCAACACAAAGATAAGGCATGTGGGTCCTAGAAGACTGGGTAGACTGAGTGGTACAGTGCAGGGGCACTGACAGCCTATCAGGAAGGTTATATGGGATCTGTTCCTATCTCCAGCACTTTGTGACCTTGGTAAATCATCAAACTTCTTGAATTTCTCCTCATTATGTAAGAGATACAACCACTAAGATCAACAGGAGAAAAAAATCAATTCTGATTCCTGAGAATTTGTCAAGCCATTTATCAAACATTGATAAATTGAGTTCTTACTGTGTACCATATACTGTCTTATAGCTTCTTATACTGCAGAAGCTATAAGAAGAGGAAAAATAATATCCTTGCCTTCAGAGAAGATAGACATATAAGCAAGGAATACTATAAACCCCATATTTTATATAATGTTCACTATAATTTGAATGTTTGTCCCTTCCAAAACTCATGTTGAAATTGAATTGCCATTTGTAACAGTATTAAGAGAGAGAACATTAAGAAGGGCTCAGCCAATGGAATTGGTTCCAACATAAGATGGTTCAGCTCTCACCATCTTGCCTTCTGCCATGTGATGATACAGCCATAAAAACCTTCATCAGATGAAGACAACTTGACATGGGACTTCCCAGCCTCCAGACTGTGAACCAAATAAATTTATGTTTGTTAAAGTATACCTAGTCCAAGATATTTTGTTATACAAATTGTATTAAGACAACATTTTATATTTGATACTAAATGTCCAATATAATTTCACTGCAATATTTTCTACTCTAATTATCATGTGAATAACAAATAGGAAAATAAGAAAAATAATAATTGGACATAAATGATGTGGTTTTATTTTTCTAGAACACAAATGATTTAGTGCTATTAGAGTTTTTGCAAAATATTTATTTTTCCAGTGCTTGGTGATTTAACATGCAGACCAAGTTTATGCTCAGGGGCCTAGTGAAACAAAGTATCTGCTTACCATTTAATATTAGTCATTTCAAATGAAAGGAAAAAAGTAATTATGAAGGATAAAATGTTAGAGTTTTGTTGAACATCATTCCATTTAATCATATGATTTAAAATCTTCTTAGTTTGATTTTGGAGGGGGTGGTTGGTGGTGATTGAACCCAGGGGTCCTTTTCAACTGAGCCACATACCCAGTCGTTTTTATTTTATTTTGAGACAGGGTCCCACTAAGTTGTTAAGTCTGGCCTCAAACTTGAACTTGTGATTCTCTTGCCTCAGCTACTAGAGTCTCTGGGATTACAGGTGTGTGTCATGAATACTGGCTTAAAATGTTCTTAGTTTGAATGAACCATGGTGAGGCATCAAAGACCTTCATACAGCTGTGTTGACCACAGGTACACTGATTTAATGGCAGTCTGGATATAGAAGGATTGGTTATTTTGAGATATAGATAACCCTTTGATCCTTCCTTGTAGTTATTGCACATCAATAACTTATTCAAGCATTCATATCATAAGACTAGCAGACCTGGGCAGAGAAGAGGAAAGCAAAACATCCCAATTTTGGAACTTGCTTGCAAGAGTTTTGTTGCGGAACACTGTTCAACTGAAACCTTTTTCTTGGTCTTTTCTTTCTATTCATACAAGAAGTTAAGAATTGGCTTTATACCTAAAATTCTCTTGGGAACCTTCATTCCATTAAGATTGCTATCAGAGTCTTCAGAGTCACTTCTTCCAGGGCAAGAATCTAAATGACTTGAGATTTTTCAAAAGTCTCATTCTTTGAGAAGGTTTGTTAATACTTTATTGGAAAGGTTAAAATCTGCAAGCTTGATGACATATGTGCATTTGAAAAATCAATTTAAAAAAGGAACCTCCTGCCAGCTACTGGAACTACAGATGAGTTGAAATCCTTTCAATTTCTCTTGCTATTCAAAAATGGGTCTGTAATGTTTTTGCACTTTAGCCAAAAGCTTTTAGACTTAGGATAAAGCCCTCTGAGTGACAAGATAAAATGTATGTGCATTTTTTTCTATTGCATATCTTCAAGCCAGACTTTCCATGTTTAAAAAGAAAATAATAAAAATGAAAGATTTAAGAAGGCCTTGGTCATATGCAGTCAAAATTGCACTTTATTTTGTCATTCTGTAAACTGAGCACATGACTGAATGCTACATTATACAAGTAGCTGCTTATTTTTAGCATCAAAAGAGATTTGATGGGTTATATTAGCTGGAAGACTCTTCTGAGCAAATGTATAGAGTTAGAAGAAGATATCTAAGGAAAGTGGGCATTTTTAAGATCTATATCCATTGTGCTCCTGTGTTTGCAGGGTGGTGCTTGACTTGGTATTCTCTTGAATACAAAAGGAAGATAGGCAGTTTTAAACAAAGACTGTGCCTGTTCATCAATGGGACAACTGAAGAGGGGAGAGAAGGAGGGAGGAGACCAACAAAACCTGCTACACAGAGGTCATATAGCACCAAGCACATATTTCAGGGCTTGACTTATAATATTAGTGTTCTTGTTTTTACAGACAAGAAAATTAAGGCTTAGAAAATGTAAGTACCTTGCAAAGGTCATGTCGTAAATGCATAGCTATGGATAAAACTCATGATCTAGTCTCCTAGCCTTCTGCTTTTCTATATGTCTCCAGAAGGGACTCAGAAAAATAGAAATTCTACCTCTCCCTGCTGTGTCCCTCAGAGAATGACCATGCGATTATTCTGCAATTGAAGGGAAAGTATGCCAGATTTATAAACAAAGGAGCTTGGTCCTGGGCCTGGGTCTTGACCCCTGACTGACTCAGCATGTGATCCTGGCCAGGTGAACTCATCTGCTTGGGTTGGTCCTGGTTGTAGAGAAAGCAAACCTTCCCTTATGAATCAGTGAAGTCTGTTTCTTTTCCTAAGTTTCAATATTAGGATTTATTTCCTCAGTGGTTTTCTCAGGATCAAATGAGCCTTGAATTTTTTTGGGGGGGAAAGAACTTTGTAAAATATAAAGCACAGTGTTGCTTTAATTTTTTTTTTAACTGAAATGCTCATAATATTCTCTCCTCTATTTTAAGATGTTGGAGACATTTATTTAAATTAAAATGTGAAATGAGAACAGTAAACATATTGAGCCACCCTGATAATATTAAAAACCAAGCATAATTTGTCACTAGATTTGCTTCTTGTTTACCTAAACCAGACTCAAAGAGAATTATTAGGAAATGTTCTAGAACAAGTTTTAGTTATTTCAAACTACTTTTGCATAATGAAAAATAAATGAAAAATTTTGCAAATAAAAAAGTTAAGAACAAAAGATAAACAGTTATTAGGTAATACAAAAAATACTGCTAATAGTTTATATATTTAATAAAATCCTTCTCTCTCTCTCTCTCTCTCTCTCTCTCACACACACACACACACACACAATAATAGCTGTGGGAAGGTCTATGTGATTCATTAATAGAGTTGTATGCTAATTCTATTTCATGTTACTCTGAAGTTTTCCATGTCATTATTGATTCTTCAGATATTCTTTAATAGGTATATAATATCCTCTGATTTTGGACTTTATATGGCTTCTAATTTTCTTTAACACTAAATGATATTTTTATAAATACTACACAACATTTATTCCTGTCTACAATTCCAATTATTTCTTTGGGATAGATTTAGAGTAGTTTAAGGGATATAAGTATTTCAAAGGCTTTTTAAAGTATCAGTTTCATTGTCTCCTTGTCTACACTGATTTTTTACAAGTCTAATGTTTTTGTGTTTAAACAGACATAAAATTACTTTTCAATAAGCATGACCAAAAAGTATATCCTAAGATAAAAGTTACAAAACTTCCCATTATTCAATGAAAATATTCAGACATGTGATTCATCTGGAGAATCACTATTACACCCCTAGCGTCTCATCATTCCACAGAGATAATTAATGAAAATTTTTTATTTTAAGAAGTAAGTTCCTATATTAAACATTGTCTAAACTGAATTTTATAATTGTTTGAAATGGTAGCTCAATTGCTGAATAACAGTTTGACATTTTGTTTGACTCGTAATTTATGAGTACTGGCAACAGGAGCATTTTGATTAGACTTATTGACTCTTTTACGTCTTCTTGAAAGATGATATAGTTCAGTGATTCAAGAGGGTATCCTTGGTTGGAATCAGCTTTTGGCACTTACTAGATATTTGGCCTGATGCAATTTTCATAAGCTTTTTGTGACCAGTTTCCTTACATAAAAGTTGAGGATAATATTAATAGTTGCTATCCCATAAAATTAAGTCATATGAATACCAACTCAAGTACATAAAAGAATATCTGGCATATAGCAGTTAACAAATGTTAACTTGATTTATTCATTCATTCATATATTTTGTTCATAGATTCATTGATGTCCTTTTGTCTTTCTACCAAAGTATTCTTTTTTCCTATTGGTTAATTTTTAAAATATTTGTAAGAATTTTAGGTTTGCAGCTTAGTGTTTGCCTTTTATTGGGGAGTAGGTGGTAAAAGTAAGAGGAAGGTGACACTCAGGTGGTACATAAGACATATATTTCCTCTTAGTCTTTCTGCTGGAGCAGCCTCAGCATCACCTTCCATTACTGATCTACCAACTAGTTCAAGGAAAAAGGCCCGAGAGAGCACAAGTAATCAAACTTGTACAACATCTTCAAGACATCCAAGCTATCTCAGGGCATCCACCGCAAGCAGGTGTTCTCTTGAAAGATCTTACCCTTTTTATAGGCAGGGGATGAGGCTTATTCCCAGTTTAATAAGGTGATAGAGCTAATGCAAGTTGGACTGTTAAGATTTATGGTTTTGGCTTTCAGGCTATTTCTGAGATTAGGGTCTAATATGTTGTCGTGTTATGCAATGTCCATGTAGGGTGGTTGCTGGGCAACCAGACTATGATTTGTTAGAAATAGTAGGCAATTCTTTGAATTATGATCCCATTTGACCATTTTTACTAACATGTTTACTGTTCAGGACAATTCCTTTCCATTTGGAAGGTAAAAATACTTTCAAGCTTACTGAAAATTCCATTTTTTTGTTCTATTCGTGATCATCAACAAAGCCACCAATGAGCTTCCAAAGCATGTTTTTCTGTCAGTGAGGTTATAACCATAAATTTACTTAAACTTTGAACTGGAATTGGAATCTCAAATTTACCTAGACATCTCTGGATGACTATAAACCTCCTAAGCATACATTCCTGAACCGCATACACTAAGGGTTTTTTGTGTTGTTGATACAGGCATTGGTGCAATGAACTACTGGAAAATCAAGAATTCTTTGATTTATTTCATCCAAGTGGCTTCTTTTATTCATTCAGTCAGCGCTCTAAGATACTTTTTAAGAGTTTACTCTATGACTAGTTCTGTGCTGGACTCTGAGGATTCAACTGTGTGTGTATGACAAAGCCTTTATCTTTAATTTTCTTGTTGTCAGTGGAAGTCACCGAAAGTAGAGAGATTTTTATCATACACATGAACAAATACTGGCTGAACACAGAGAAGGGGGCACTTAACCAATTCAGAGGTGGTCAGAGAACCTTCCCAGACAGACTAATGAATAATCTGACACAGGATGTATGAGTTCCCCAAGATGTCAGAAGAAGGGAGACTGCAAAAGATTTCCATGCAAAAATAACAAGATAGCAAAGGCTGAAAAAGGATCCACAGCAGTGTTGCAGACATGTAAATACTTAAACAAGACTAGAGAATGATTGGAGGATGAAAAAATTCAGACTGAGTATCCATATTTGTGGGGGAAATTTTGGGTCTGTTCATGAAGCTATTGGCTCATAACTTTAGTATTCAATTCCCAAGGGGGGAAAATTTGCCTCTTTGTTACTTCCCTAAAACTTTAGCAAATGTCTTCCATAGATAATAAGGAGCATAGTCATGATTTGAACTTTTCCATGTGTATTTCTGATATTGAAGATGGCAGCTTTCTGCATCTTCTATCAGTTGCATTCTAGTTGTGTATTGGACACACCCTAGTCTCTGACTTTTTGCCTTTCCACGAACCTATTCTATAGGTAGGCAGACCCTTTTCATTTCAGTGAAAGTGATTGCCAATAAAACATATTATTGATGATCCCCAAGCAGATGACAGTTACCCGAAACAAATGACTGTCCTTCTACACTCTAAAAGCAACTGAAATAAATCAGTTCTTTTAATAAATCTCACTTTTCTGACTTTGGAGAAAATAGTCATTGTATTCAAATAAGCATATTCCTTTTGAGTAAATAAGTGCAGAATTAAGGAAAATATTACTTATTCAAAATACCTCTTCTTACACAAGTCACTCATGCAGATTCTACTCATTCAGGTTTAAGCACGCAAGAGAAGCTTGCTTTATTTCAGTGTATACCTTTCCTATCTTTCAGTCAAAAAACTCAAGAGAATTCTCTAGAAACCCATATTTTGGAATAGTCCCTTAATAGGAGCAATGATTTCTCCTTCATTTATCCCCAAAGTCTCCTCCAGTACCCTTGAGTTAAAGAGCAGAAGTCAATTCACAGAGGGGAGTGCAAATGCGATTAAATGACTCACCCAGGGTAGCACAAGAAGTTAGGGCTGGAGCTGAAAATCGAGCGAACTCACAGGGATTACTGATTGAATGACAATTAGATTTGACTAGAATTCAGTATGTTGTGCTCTGATTTGCTATTGGCAAATAATCCCAAAATATGAACATTTTCCCTTGGAAAAGTGGATGATCTCAAAAAATAAAATCCCTATATTAATACTGACTAATATTACATCACTTGGTTTGTGCTAGGTACTATGTTGTGTTTGTTACATAGTCTATAGCATTTAGTTTTCATCATTTAGTATCTATGAAGTAGATACTGTTATTCTCATTTTCAAAATGAACTGATTATAGCATAGAGTGGTTGAGTAATTGCTAAAGTTGCACAAATAATAAGTGCCAGAAGTTCATAGACATGCCCATCTTTTTCATAGTTTTTTCCTTAATGCTTGGCATATGACAGGCATTGTTTATATATATTTAATGAATAGTCAGGAACAATTGCAACTGAAGGTCATTTTCATACCATAAGCAAGTTTTGGCATCCTTACTGCCTTGTCCTACAGTACTTCCAGACCCCTCCTTGTCCAACCTTGTCCTCAAGAGCACATGGAGTTTTAGCGCAATATTCTCCTTCTCCTCTTCCTGATGACTGGTTAGATTGTCTCTCTGCCTATCTTCAGACTGCAAATGTTAGTTATCTTTCTCTACTCAAAGTACACTCCTATTTTTTCCTGTCACATTCCTGTAGTTTTCTCACCTCTGTTTTGTTTTGCTTTTCCTTCCCCAAGGTAATTTTTTTTTGACAGGCCATGTTATTTTTATTTATTAGAATATAGACTTTGGAAGTTGATGATCCTGGGTCTATGATCCAACATAGTATATTCTAACTATTTTTTTGTGGGGGGCAGGGATACCAGGGATTGAACCCAGGAGACATATCCCCAACCTTTTTTTTTTTTTTTTTGTCATTTTGAGACAGGATGTTGCTAAGTTGCTTAGGGCCTTGCTAAGTTGCTGAGGCTGGCCTTGAATTTGCAATCCTCCTGCCTCAGCTTTCTGAGCCTCTGGGATTACAGGGGTATGCCACCATGCCCAGCATCTAACTGTATAATGTTGAGTAAATTATGTAATCTCTTTTGTAAACTCCTCAAGTAATCTCTAATTCCTAATTCACAAGTACAAGATCCAAAAACCTCTGAAAATTCTTTTTGTTTATCTGTTTGAAAATATATGGCAGTTTTATTTGGTGACAGAGCCTGAGGTGAAGCCATTTTTGGTGACTTTTTAAACCACTTTATATAATGAGTTATATAATTTACTGCAAATATTATTTTATTTGCCTCCAAAACATTGTACTGGACCCCACTTGGCTTTAGAAAATGAACTATATGCAATTTGCTATCTTTTAAAACTCAGTTATTCTGTCTCTGAAGATTTGGGATGTGGGATTGCATATCTGTAAGGCTTTCTTTTGGGGGGTTGTAAGGAACAGATATGAACTATATAACTTGCCTACTAGATTGGCACACAGTAGGCACTTGATAAACTGTGGCAGTTAATTTAAAAGTAAATTTCTTTTAAATTCATATTTTTGTGTTCAACATAAGAGTAAAAAACCTCAACAGGATTATGAGAGTACAATGAAGCAGAGAGACAAAAACCCTTAAACTGCAACTTTAAAAAAAAATATATTATTTTATAAATTATCTTTAATTCATTCGTGGCTATTAGGTTTCAGTAAGTTCTTATTTTTATTAATGTCCAGCCAAAAGCTAAAAATTATTTCCAGCATGATTTGATACCTGCCTACCTTGTAAGGAATGCTTTGGCACAGAGAAAACATTGTTGGGGAAGTGATATGTTTAATCAGACTTGAATTCTCTGCTCAGGGAAAGTTCTCCATAGAAACCGGGCTTGCTTTAAGCATAACTCAGTACTCTGAAGCAGAAAGCTAAGTGCTGTGGCTCATCTAAAAGAAATTAAACATAATGGCATCAAGGTCATCGAAAATGTGGTGTCCTCAGGTGGGTGATAAAATGGAACAAATGCAAGACCATGCGGTCTCTTGGAATCATTGCACTGACTGCATTATGTATTGTAAGTTGTGAAAGAGGAACAAGAAAACTTTATTTTTTATTTCTTTTGGTGTTAAAGGAAAGAAAGAGAAAAGGAACTATGACACAAAGTGCCACAGCTGTCTATGACAAAATGAGGTTATAAATGGCCCATCTCTTTTTGAAAAACTAGAACTATTCTTGGGGGAACAAACTTACTCTACTCACAAAAGATAATTGCTGTAACAACACCCTCCAGGGTTTCTGTGTATTATCTTCCTGAATGATCCTGATTCTCGGATTGGAGACTGCTTCCTGGCAATAGAACACTAGAGAGCCGAATGCCTTTTTTGGTACTCACTCAACACTGTGTTAGAAACTGGAGCAAGTCATTCACCAAAGACGAAAACTTACCAGCAGGACTATTTCCACCTCTGATGAAAATCCAAACTCAATTACTACCCAGGCAGCGTTTCCCTCATCTAAACTCTGCAGTCAGTCTGTTTGCCAATCTCACAGAAGTAACTCAATTTCCAGTAATATATCAAGGCAGCTTCTGTGAACACACCTTCATCATCAAGATACTTGTTGCTTGAAATAGACCATTAGAGGAGTCTGTACTCAAATCTGCAATGTTTGGAGGAGAAACGCTTCACTGGGTTTTCTTATATTTAATCAGTAAAAAATAAAAATTGAATATTAGATTAACTAACATATGCATTATAATCATTCCACGTTGTATTGAAACATCATACTGAAGCACAAAAATATATACAGTTATGATTTGTCAATTAAGAATAATAATAATAAATTTTAAATTAAAGACGATGCTTTTTACAAATGTGTCTATTCTAAGCACAGAAATAGTTTTATCTCATTTTTATTTTGGGGCTTCAAATTATCTTTTTCCTCCAGATCTTCCCTTTACAACTCATGAGATCTGCTATGGATGGAATTATATCTCCACTACCCCAAATTCACATATGGAAGCCCCTAGCCCCTAATGTAATCATATTTGGAGACCAAGCCTTTGGGAGACAACTGGGTTTACATGAGGTTGGGAGGGTGGGGCCTTCAAGATAGAATTAGTGACCTTTTAAGAAGAGACACCAGACTCCTTTCCTTCTTTTTTACCATGTGAAGATACAGTGAGAAGGCAGCCGTCTTCAAGAGAGGAAGGAAGCTTTTACCAGAAATTGACCATACTGGCAACTTAATCATGTATCCTACAGAAGTATAAGAAAATAAGCTTGTCTTGTTTAGGTCACCCAGTCTGTGATATTTAGTTATAGCAGCCAAGTAGAAAAAGAGAAAAATCCAAACTGAGTTGGTATCTGAAATTTAATCAGATAGATCCTAAGACCAGGCATATTAGAATGTATTATTTAAAAAGTTTAGGCAAATTGAATAATTGAACAAATATGAGCAATCATATTTCTTTCCACTGTACAGAAAGAAATAGTAACATGTTAAAACAAACCACCAAAGTTGATCATTGGGATATCTAGTGATTTGACATATCTTTTCTCCAAAGATGCCCTCAATGATAATGACATCTTAAGATGGAATATTGACAGTGATGTGTAGGTATACCTTAAGAGCAGGGACAAAGATAGACTACATCATCACAGAATGTCAGAATTTAAAAAGAACCTTCATATTTGTCTACTGTAATGGTTTTCAAAAAAAAAGTTATTATTTCTTGGAAAGAAATGTGTTGTTTTATTGGAAATGTGTTGTTTTATTTGTCTTGGGATCTGTCTTGTGAGGCATCCTCCCTGCAGCACATAGTCCCCACCATTCCAACTTTAACCAGAATGACTGTGGACTACTGTGCTTTACATCTTGAGACCTCAAGACTTTATTTGAAGAAAGGGTTCACAAGCTCAAGGCTCTACTTCAGCCGTTCCTTCTGTTAATGGGAAGAAAGAATTCCTGAGATCCGAGGGAATCTTTTTCCAGTCCAGATAAGGTTTCTTCCTTTTTTTTTTTAGTTTTTTAAATTTGTTGTAATTAGTTATATAAGATAGCAGAATGCATTTCAGTTCATTGTACACAAATGGAGCCCAACTTTGGTTGTACACGATGTCGAGTTGCACCACGTATTGCAGACAAGATTTCTATAGCTCTCTTCTCTAAAGAGATTGACCTTCCTGTTCACTTCAGCAATGCTTCTGTCCTCCTTCTAGCTCTTGTGTCTTCTTTCCTCCTCTCAATAATCTATTGTCTTGTAAATGACATTAATTCAAATTAACAAACCTCATCCTCTAGGCTCTAGGAAAAAAATGCTCAGCCTGATCCAGAGGTCAGCAAATCAGCCTGTGGCCTAATCTGACCTACCACCTATTCTTTGTAAATAGAGTTTTATTAGAATGCAGGCACCCTCATTTGTTACGTATTGTCTATATTTGCTCTCAAGCACAGTAAACCCAGAACTGAGCAGTTTACATAGAGACCAAAGGCTCACAAATCCTAAAATATTTACTCTGTGATCTTTTATAGGAAAAGTTTGTCAACCTTGGCCTATTCTTTCCAAAAGGCCCATGGAACACTTAAAACTGAAAGCTATACTTTTGGATAGATTTAAATCTGATATTTTCCCCCTTGATTTGCCAAGTCCTTGATTAGATGCTCTATTAGCCTTCGTGCCACATTTCTTTCCAAGCAGTCATCCTACATCTAATTACATTTAGAACCTTGCAGAATGCACCAAAAACATCTTGTTGTAATTTTATTGTATCCCATTTCTTTGATTCTTTGTTAAATATTCTAAAGGTGGAGATTAGTTTCAAAGTGTACTCTTCTCTATCTTCTGGAATTATTCAGATTAACAGGTGATCTAATAAGAAATTCTGTCATTATGATGATAATTTTATTTATAATTTTTGGTTAATCCATTATGAGTTGGAGGCTTTGTTGCCTATATCACTGTGCTTTGAAGGAATATAGTGAAATGTATTGCTCTTGACTATATACTAACTGAAATTTATAATTTAACCAATGAGAAGAGTGTGTGACACAGGGGAATCAAAAAGCAGGAGTTGTGAGGATAAGTACAGGATTTTAGAATCAAGCAGACATAATCAGAAATCCAGCCCATTCGTGAATTGTATATTTTAGGAAAAATTATTCAGCCTCCCAAAGCCTCAATTCCTTCAAAATGAGGGGTACAGCTCCTTCCTTGTGGAGGTATTATATAGATGGAATGGTAGCATGCATGTTAAGCTTCTTCCCCAATTTTGAGCATAGAGGAGATGTTTACAAAATTTTACTTACCTTCCTTTCTCCATCTCCTCCCCCTTCGATCTATTAGGACTAGGTAATTAGCCTAATAACATTTATAATACAGAAATTCATCATTACTTGGGCATAGTAAATATCATGTGAGATAGTTGGTGTAACCAATGGATTTGTCTAGTTTGGGAAAACAGAATGACCATCAATAAAGCCCTAGGCAAATGTCATTTGGGGCCATGCAACCATACAGGTGTCAGTTGAGCTAGCGGATTATGATGATATATGTGTTCTTGAAAGAGACCAGAATATGTGACTTTATCATCTTGATATTTCAGGTGAATATACTGTTTAATGTAGATGTCCCAGAATAATTATTTCCCACTTCAGTTGGGGAATACATAGTCCTCATGATTTAATTTATTGTAGAATTTGTAATTAGAGATAATTTGAGCTCACTATTTGTGAATTATTTAGGAATCACATGGACTTTATAATCTCCATCACAGTACCACTTTCTTCCTCCATAAAAATGTCATTCTTTATGAGCCATTCCTGAGAAGGAGAGGAAGAGGGAAAGGGGAGATGATAATCCCGTTTGGTACTTGTTAAATTTTGTAGCAACCTCCCCTTATTGTAATTCTAATGCAAGTTTTGTGCTTCCACAATAATTCCCCAACACCTAAACATTTTAACTCTGCTTTGGTGACCTGGATCTTAGCATAGAAGTAGTAAAAGTGTACTTTGTTTGAAAAGTACAGAAAGAATCAGTGACCATTTAGGTTTGATAAATGTATCTCTTGTGCTTTATGTCTTAACACTTTTCAATAAGAAATAACACTTGAAAGTCATTTTGTTATTTCTGTCAACTAATATAAAATGAGAAGCTTAATGGATTTTTATCAGTCTAAAATAAGTAAAATTCAGAGATATATATGACAACTTTTCTAAAATTATTTGCCTTTTAAGTCTAGTATGTGTCCTCAATTAAATGACTATTATGGTTCAGATCTAGAAATGCCTCCCGTCCCCAAAAACATGTGTTTTGAAAGCATGATCCCCAATGCAGCAAGGTTCAAAAATGTGGCTTTGAGACAGTGATTAGGCCTCAACCTCATCAGTGAATTAATCTATTTAATGGATCAATAATTTGAAGGGACTATTGGGTAGTAACTACAGGCATGTTGACTTGGCTAGAGGAGGTAGATCCCTGCAGACTGAATGGCCTTGGAGTTTATCTGTCTTTGGCCTCTCTCCCCTTCTCCCCACTTCCACCCCTCTCTCTCTTCCTTCCTGGCTGCCATGAGTTGAGCAGCTGTCTTCCACCACACCCTTCTGCTATGATGTTTGGCCTCACCTCAGGCCCATAGCATTGAGGTAAGCTGACCATGAACTGAACCTTTAAAATTGTGAGCCCAAAGTAAACCTCTTTCCTCCTCCCAGTTGTTCCTGTCAGGTGTTTTGGTCACAGAGATGAAAAGCTGACTAGAGAAATATCGTTTGCCTCATCTTTGTTGCACATTCTTTGTATCTGTGTTTGATGTGAAAGTTCTGTTTAGTTGTACATGGACCATTAGAGGTCTATTGTGACTAGAAAAATGGCTAGAGTCAATTTCTTTGGCTCTACCCTATTAGAGTCAATAACACAGCTGGGAATATGTTTTTGGATGTTCTATGTCTCAGCAGCCCTGGGGCGAGCTACTGGATCATAAAACTCTAGCAAGTCAATCAATATTGCACAGAATAGAATTGACAATTGCCTTCTGTCTAGAAAACACTTGAGACCCACCTTTCTCTGCAGCAGGCTTCATTAGTTGTACAGTATATCCATTATGTGGGGTTCATTATACCCTCAGGATGATTTCTAAGGTCAGTTAATAGTGGCTCCAGGTTCTTTATAGCCGATACCACAAACTGCTGGTATTTTAGTAATTAATTAATTTGGACTTCCCACTTCTGCTTTTTCCCCCTGCTTAACTAGTCAAGTATGTCTTATGCCACCTGATGCCTCAAATAACTTGGCCATACCCTGTATAAGTTAATTTGTGTCTCACTTTTGAAAATCCATTAGAGTTTTTATATTATGGTAGTGTTTCTCTAATTGGATTTGGGGGCAAGACATTGAAGTTTCAGAACAGAGGCCAGAGCTGGCAGTTCACAAACAGAATACCTCCTCTTTCTTCCTTGCTGTTTGAGTCTAGAGGAGTAGGTTGGTTTGTTATGTGGATAGCTTAGCTAGGTAATTGGATATAGGTCTAAGCATCTACACATTTCATATGTGTTGCTGAGTGGCAATTAGCTGAACTACTAAACAAGGATTGTAGAAGGCTGACCTCACAAGAAAAATTGTTGATTTGTTGTATCTTCTTCCAAAGACTCATAGCTTCTGTGGTAACTTTCTAATCCAGTGAAGCAGGGAGCCCTATTATTGCCTTCTTCTCACAGGGATTCATTTCTTGCTGAACTACTATTGTGGCAGTTGCAGAGTTTCAGCAAGGAATAAAGAAGCCACCACAGGCCCATGCTATGCTATGACCCAAATGGTTTGTACAATCATTCACTTCAAGTTGATGTCCATACCTCTGTGAGTGAGCATAAATAACATTTCTAGTTTTATTTCGCCTTGGTGAAATGCTAAAATTTTTACCACCAAATGTGAGATAAGAAGTGTAGGATATAAATTCACATATATTATGCTAATTTGGGGGGAAAAGAGCTAAGCTGTTAAAGGTGGTTATTTTTGAGCAATAGAATCATAGGTAATTTTTCTTATACCATACTCTTGTAGGTTCTACAAACTTTCTAAATGGCTATTACATTTTTAAACAAAAAGTATAAATCATATGTACCAGAAGAAATCTAACTGCAGACTTAGTATCACATTTTTGGAACTCTGAAAGAATTGCTGTATCCAGAGTTAAATAACAGCTTCAAGTAAGACTATTGTTTTCGATATTTAGTCATTTGTCAATTCAAGTCTTCTTACCTTCAGCAGAAATTGTTTAGTCTGCCAAAAAATTTATAAAGTGGGAAAACTGAGCTCCTGTGTGGGCTCTCTCTCATCCCACAAGGAGGCCCATGGAACCGGGTAGAGGAGAGTGTGGCTGCAGAGTCACTAATCAAGACCTCTGGAGACCAAGCAGGATGCAGGTCTGATTTTATTGCGCAGTTACCATGTATATATACTCAGGCCATAGCTAAGCAGATTTCAGGCAGCCACCAATACAATTTCTTGACAATTGTCCTTGCAGTGACCAGTTGAAGAGTGGGCCATGGAGCAACAGCAGGGACTGCAACACATGGCCTCACACCCAGGGCTGTGCCTACGGGGTAAGGGTTTGCCACTCATGTGCCTAGCACAAGAGGAGTAGTTTGCCACTCAGACTCCCTTAACATATGCCATGTATGCAGTACTCCTTGCACTTATCCCCACAAGCTCACTGTTGCATATTCCCTCTGATATGGCCCCCAATGGTCCTTACCTCCTTGTTTTCAGGACCTGTGTAATTGCTCCTTGAATAAGGGATGGACCTGGTGACCTATTTTCAGTGAATAAAATATGACAAAATTGATGGAATGTTATTAAATTGTCACACTGAGGCCGTGGTTTATTCTCGCTCCCTCTTACCCCCTTCTCATTTCTAGTTCCAAGAGAAGTTATTATGGAGAGGTCTATCTACTAAGGACCTCATCAGAAGCCAATAGCCATTGAAGACTTGAGGTCTGCTCACACACACATGAATGAGCTTTGAAGCAGACTCTAATCCAGTTCACCTTTGATCTTGAATCAGAGGTACCCTGTCAAGCCATGCCTATATTTCTGATCCATGCCAATTGTGAGATGATATATATTCGTTGTTTTTGGTCACTAAATTTTAGTGTGATTTATAACAGAGCAATAAATAACAAATACAACTTGGTATTGGCTACCTTGAGTAGGGTTCTGAGGCTTTGTCTACTCCTAAGAATAGTCCAGCAATTATAGGTGTCTTCCATGGACACAGGATGGAAGGAATGGTAGGATGTGTGCTATTCTCCTACATGCATATTCTAGTGGGCTTGATTATAATGAACAGAACGACAGGTGACAGAGTAGATTTATTTGGGGGTTCTGGGACATATCCTGGTGTTAGTATGTCCTGTTTTTATCATGATCATTAACATCATAATGTACTAATAGGTAAGCTGGATTTTTTTGAGGGGGTCCTAATTTGGGACAGATTCTGAGGAATACTGATCATATAATTTGGGGAGAGAGGATGTGAGGCAAGTCTCTGGGCAGCCTCAAACAGTTAAAGGGGATCGGTGTTTCCCGGAGTAAGCCTCGGAAAAGAGATCAGACAATGAAAGAAGAGTAGAAAGAGAATAAAAAATGATTTTCCAATATCAACCCCAACTTCAGAAGGACTTGGGAGCTCATGAGTACAAAGTGGCCCGGGAAAGATACCAGTTAAGCCATTATGTGTGTTGTTAGGAGCATTCGCTTTGAAGAATTGCTGCTTTCCAAATATAGACACCTAAATATCCTCAGAAGACCTATGAACCCAGTGTTCTTCAACACAGACCCTGGAGCACTGCTGAAAAGAGAACATGCCCCCTTATCCCAGGGAGAATTCCACCAAGTCTGTGGTGAAAATTGGCCTATGATCCTAACGAGTGAGAAACTTCAATATAGAAAATTATATTGGAAGGCACTTTCTTAATTTTTAAGACCTATTTTGTAGACAACTCAACGTTCAGACATGCTCCTTCTCATGGATGGAGGCATCATTTGCACAACCCAATGCCATCTGTTTTGAAAGTCTGAAAGAAAATTGTATGCTATTTCTTAGGAATTAAATTAAAAAAGAGTTTTTCTATGAGATATGCCCAAGGACTGCTGAGGTTATATTTACACAGATGAAGCAAGAGCAATGCTAAGAACATATTTATGTTGCTTAAGTATACTTGACCTATTTTAATGTCTAATTCGAAGACTCTGCTAGAATTAAAATTACTTCAACAAGATACTTAGAGTATTTTAATAGACATTATCTAGTTAAAAGTGTGTATCTATGTGCATGATTATTTAGCCCAGAAAAATATTATACTTGGAGCCTATTATGTTATTCATGAGTCCTGAAAAATTAAGTGTGCTAGAATTTTGTACATTCCCATATTTTAAAAATTAAAAAAATGATAAGAAAATGTGCAAGCAATTTGAGATTCCAATGATTTCAGTGATGCCTTGATGTTTTGCCTTCTTATTTATGTTGAATATTAGTGTGCCTATTGTGAAGGACGCCCACATGAGATTTCTTCCCATGACTGGAACATTCCTTCATTTCTCTATTAAAATACTCTCATTTCTTCAACTTCGGAAACTTTTCCATATAAGGAAAATATTTTTCTACTTCATTCTCATGACCCCTTTGGAAGTCCTTGGAAGACTTTGTTATATAAGTCCATTGGGAGATACACATACACAAACACACACACACACTCACACAAACACACACACACACACGAAAGAGCTGAGAAAAAAAATGTCTCATTTATATTGAGAAGAAAAATATTAATAATTTTCTTATCTTCATCCAGGAAAGTACAATGGAGAAGGTGAAAGAGACCTGGTAGGTAAATAAGCAGTTAATGTTCGTAACGGAAAGAAGGAGGCCATCCCAAGTCTGAATAGGAATTTCCAGCTTGTCTCTGGTGCATTAATTTATCCCTCAGGAAGCTGATGGTTTCTCTCTCTCTCTCTCTCTCTCTCTCTTTTTTTTTTTTTTTTGCTAATTTTTTGCTTTCCCTAAGAGTTTCATAACAAAGTCCAAGAAATACATATTTAATAACTTGCTTGGTATTTTCTCCAATTGTTCCCAGATAGAATCTCAAATGTTGGCTGGATTGGGTTAAAAGAGGCTCACTCCTCAACTGGGTGGCTCCTCCCAACACCTCTGGTACCTTTGTAAACATTTTCATCATTGGCATTGGTACGGGGATTCAGGTTTGAGTTTCACCTTAAAGCAAAGCATTTCCTTCACAAGAATTAGCAAAATTGAACTTGATCAAAGTATCTAGCTATCCTCTGACCAATTCAGACAGTCCCACAAAGAGCAAGGCAGGGGCTGTGGCATCTTTGCTCCTGTGGAGTCCCAGGGTTCCAATTACTCTGTTTGAGATCCTTCAAAGATTACCCATTGTCCTCGGAGTCAATGTGATATGTCTGACACACAGTGGCTACTCAGTACAAGAATGGATGAATGAATGTATGTTTTCTAATCACAATTGATGATCAGATAAGTAGCAAAATTTTTTGTATCTTTGAATAAATAATGATTGGTGTGCCCCCAAGAAAGGACTTTCTGGCTCTAAATTGCATAAAAACTGCCGAAATGCCTTCAAAACCATTTTTTTACAAGAAGAAATCACCATTTTGCAAAATGTACTGTTCTCCAGATAGTGAAACACATAGCTTTCTGTTGCTATCCCCTTATCTGTGTAGTGGAAAGTAGAAGAAGAATAGTCTCAGTAGTTCATAAATCAATGGTTTATTTAAATGTTTTTGGAAAGAGTAATAAAACATGCTGCTGGTTACCCTCTTTCTTACCTACTTTATTCCTTTCCTGCTCCTTAGAGGCAGCTTCTTTTATTTCTTTCGGCTGAGTTTTAAAACTAGTTGATATGCTTTTACTGCTATTTCCTGATTTTAATTTTTTAATTTCCCAGATTATGTCCTGATGTAGATAGATCTGATATTTAACCCTCACTTTACAATGACCTGCAATGTACTTCCCTTCACCCCATTCACTCAATGCAATTATGTCAGTAATTTTAGTTAAATCAATATTCATTGTTGTCACATTATAATTATGAAAATAGGTCCCAGACAAGCCACCTAATGTATTATGACTATATTTCCTTTCTTGACTACTTCCTAGAGTTAATACTGCATTTTTAAAATCTTTGCTTTCCATGTGCTGATCACTGTCATCCCTGTCATCTCTGACAGAGTTGGAAACCCCTCCTCAGGGTGATCAAACACACCCGGTAAAATAACACTTCCTTTTTCTTTTTTTCTACTTTGAGAGAAAATACTTTTTTTTTTCCTGTCAGATTTGAGATATTAAGTTTCAAGAACTTCAGCACAATTTTCATCCCAGGCTTCCCTCTACAGTCATTTTCAGATGGATCATTCACGCATCTCTCTCTCTCTCTCCCCAGCTATTTTCTCCTTCTCTCTCTTTCCTGGTTGGGTAAAATAATACCTTTCTTCCAGAGGGGTATTTTCTCCAGTGGTTTTCTGGCCTAAACATCAGCCTGGTTTCAGTGGGTATGAATCTCCCAGACTGACACTCATTTTTCCTTGGGCTTAAAGGCACCAGAATCAATTGTTCAGGTTCCAGTATTCTTAGTGAGGAATCTGATCATATATTCATTTTTGATTATTTGTAAATAATCTATATATATCTTCGTTCACTGGGACTTTTTCAGATCTTCTCTTTTAATCCAAAGTTCTGAAATTTGGTAATTATGTTCATATTAAGGGTATTTTTTTCCAACCATTAAGCTGGACCTTCAATGTATACCTTCCTTGTGGAAATATAAGTTCTGAGAATAATTTGTATATTACTTATTCAATATTGTTCTACCCTCCATTTTTCCCCCTAGACTTTCTTTCTGGTAGTTGAACTTTCCAGTTTGAATCACTAATTTTCTTATCTTTATAAAAATATAATTTATTATCTCTTTGTGATTTTTTTTTCCACTTTTTGAGAGCCATCTTTGAGATCTTCTCAATTGCAACTTCTGGCACGTATGCTTGTGTGTGTGTGTGTGTGTGTGTGTGTGTGTGTGTGTGTGTATCTTTCTGGTCTTGCATGTTTTTAAATTTTGAAAAACTGTTTTTGAAATCCTGTGATTATATTGTTGCTTTACATAGCATCTTCTCTTTCCCCTTTGGAGAAATATAATTATGGTTTTGGAGGTGTTTTCACCTGCTATCTGTTTTTATACCTTCCAAAAATTCTTTTTTCTTTGTTAGAGGACTTTCACAAAGCCCTCTTTTTATTAAGCCTATGGATATAGGCATATATGAGAATGACATATGCACACACAGTGGGTATGATACATGTTGCTGTGCATATTTAAGTCTTCATTTTAAAATTTTTTTTAGTTGTTGATAAACCTTTATTTCATTTATCTATATGCAGTACTGATAATTGAACCCAGTGCTTCACACATGCCAGGCAAGTGAGCTACCACTGAGCCACAGCCTCAGTCCCATATTTAAGTCTTTTAAACTGGTGAATACCACCATAGAATGATCAGTTGGAGATGTAACACTTTCGAGACCCAACTTTATCTGTTCAACTCTGCTCTCTTAGGGATTTCCACCTTCTAAAAATTTGTCTCTTCTTGTCTGTCATTGTCTCCTCGTTGTCATTTTTAGCTTAAAGCTTCTACATTTATTTATTTTCATATACTACCAATTTCCTGTGAGATATCATAAATCTTACATTATATAATGGTAGGGTGTTATATTTTACATTTCTGCAGTGTGAAAGAGAACATTGAGCAGTGAACTGTTAGGTCTACTTGAGAGGTATCTGGGCAGGGTGCCATGAAAATACTTTGTAAAGAGGTTGATCTTGGGCTATGTTTTGAAAGACACAGATTTTATTTTCTGTATAGATAAGAGGCTGAAGAGCATGCAAAGAATATGGTAGAAAAAGGATGACATCATAGGCCATAACACGGCATGGCCTTTTCCATAGAACTCTTGAGTTGGAGCAGCATGTGGGGACAGTGGCTTACTGTAAGGAGCAAGGCCCTGAAGCCCATTAGTTCAGGTCACAGGATTCCCCATGCTCTATTATGAGGCCCTGTGCAAAGCACCATGAGAATAAAAATGAGTGAGACTCCGTTTCTTTTTTAAGGAGCTCACAGCTTAAGAAGGAAGGAGAATTATATAAATAAATGGCAGTCATTTTGGACATGTGAGTCAAAATTTGTTTTCCAAGGAAAAAGAGATTTGTCTCTAATTGAGAGAAATGTTTTAATAGAGGAAGAAGCATTTGTAAAAAGCCCCAAATTTAAATAAAAGGAGTCTTGGAACAAACTGAGATGGAAGGGGATAAAATGAGAACAAGCAGGGTGCTAGACACAAAAAAGATAATTGAAGAAGAGCAGGCAGTCCTAGTTGGTTGGTATGCAACCAGAGAGGTCTGGCATGTGGTCTGGGCAATGGTGTGCATGTCCTTGAATGCCGTGGTGAGCAGTCTATGCTGATTTCTGTAGACATGAGGGCCCGTGCACCAGGTCAAACATATCAGAAATGATGACAGACATCCCTGACACGCACTCATGTCTCTTCCTTGTTTCTGATCAACGGCTTCTTTACTTTTTGAGCATGAAACACCCTTGAATCACAGTGGTAGCTTGTTTTTCTCTGTATGTTCATCTTCCCCTTCAATTCATTCTTCACATATTATCCGGTGAGCTTTAAGAGTACAAATTCAATAATATACTTCCCTGCTTTGAGGAGTTGGCCACTCCACATGCTGTGAAATTCACACCTGTCTCTGGGGCTTTGCACATGCTATTTCACACTATCCCAGAAACCATTCTCCAATTCAGAGACCTTGTCTTTTGTTTTTTACTGACTCCACAAAGCCTAGCATAGTGATTGGCATGCAATAAATACTTGATGAACATTGTGAAATAAAGATAGAAATAAATAAGTGATTATTTGAAATGCTTCTGCTCATCTTCATTACATGAACTCCTAGAATTTTGAGTGGATCTGAGAACACTTTGCTTTAACCAAATCGTTTCTTTCATGTTTTAATTCTTAATTACATCCATAAATAATTAATGTGCTACACTGTAAGCTCCACAAGGGAAAAGACCAGGTCTTTGTCTTTAAACATTTCACACTTGGTGTCTTAACCACAATAGCTGCTCGATAAATATTTCAAAGACGCCTGCATGCTGAAGAAAGTTATGTAAGAAAGTAAGAGATAAATGGTGGAATCCTTTCTCTTCTGGAGGTAGAAGACTTATTTCTATTCATTCATTAAACATTTAACACATTGTTAATTATTATTCCTTATCTTGGCCCTGCTTATAAGTGAGCCTTTGACCTTAGACACAAATTTACATTTCTGCATTTTCATTTTTTAATCTGCAACATAGGAGTAATATTGCTCGAAGTGTGGTCTATGGACCACCTGATTCAGAATTCTTGAGAGTGCTCATGAAACATGCATTTTCTACTTGAATCTCCACCTGCCCAGCATCTCTGGGACAAGGATTTTTTAGCAAAATTTGTCTGTGATTTGTAGGCAGACTGAAGTCTGAGAAGCACCGGTGAAGGGTTGTATTAAATGATGTTCTTGCATGATTCTGAATTCTCCTTTGTAGCTGAAATAGTGTATATTGGCCATCTGGCGAGAGAAAGAGAGAGCTATATTCCTTAGTTATTGCTCATGTAGATTGCTATTGCAGGAAGTTCCCTAGTAATTCTTGTCAGATGCTAAGCAATGTGCTGTTTCATGTGAGTAATGGTCTGTTCTTTGCATTATATTGTATTAAATTACATTATTTCTCATGCTTTGTGTCTCGGGGAAAAATAAAACTGTGGTATGGTAATTTCTCTTAGGAAATATTTCTGTTTATATAGATCACATAGTTCATGAGTCAGATTCTTCAGACTCTTTTGGGGGAGAAACCCATGTATTTTAGAAAATTGCATTAAATTCTTCCAGCTAGGGGTTCAGCTTAATATGCTGATGCCGTTTATTCTGCAGTGTGATTCCAACAAAGGAGTGTGGGAATTCAGTGGTCAGTGAGGGCCCTTGAAGACCAACAAGGGACAGAAAGTGATTCTCTATTGAGGCAGAATATGTGACATAAAAAATGAAAAATAATTGCAAAAATCCAAAGAAAGGTGTAATTTCCATCTATCTGGAAAATTGGGGTAGAAAGCAAACTGGATGAGCCATAGCTGCCAACAACATTTCCATGGAAGTTAAAGAGTAAAGAGACTGCAGACCAAATGGTTGCACAGGTGCCGGGATTGGGTAGAAGTGGACTCAGGTGGTGAAATAACCTTTTGCTGGAAAAATTCACAAACACACACAAAGAATTAATTTCTGTCTGCTTCCAAGATTTAGCATATTTTATGGCATTGCAGAAAATCCCTACAAGCTGAAGACAGAAGCAGAGGACCCATTAAGAATGTGTGTGGACACTTGAGGAAAAAATAACTCCACAGTAATCTGATGTTGAGGGGAAAGGCATCTTTAGACTGAGACTGACTGGCAATTAAATGTCTGTATGCTGACTACCCATTTAATGTTTGAGACCCACACATGCATGCACGCATATATAATAGTATTTATTAGTTAAACTCCTTAGTATAAGTTGGCTGAATATTCTTGTCTTCTGTTTCAGACATTTCCACAAGTACAGAAAATCAGTCAACAGTAGCTCTAAAAATTAATTACTTTGGGAAACTCATCAAAACTGGCATTCATAGATAAACTAAATAATTATCACTCAGAATAACACAACGACACTTCATGTTAGTGTCACGAGTTAGCCATTTATAAAGCATTTATAAATCATTCTGTCATTCTCAGTCAGTACTTAGCGTCATCTCAGGTAGGTCTTATCTCCCAACACTCCATGAGTTATGAGTCACCCAAACTGAAAATTGCTACTTCTTTGGCATAGATGAGTACAAGAAGTGTTTATTCACCCTGTCATCAAAGAAGGTCTTCACCCAGCTTCTTTCATGTTTTGAAGGTCTCTGGAAATTGTGAGGGCCTGAATGGCAGGCAGATCCCTGGCTTTCACCTTCACAGTTGTGGGGTGGAAACAGAGTATAAGACAAATGTTAGGACTCAGCCTATAAACTAGCTGACACCCAGAGGAATCATTATTTGGGAGTTCTGGAATTGGTCAAGCCTGGTCATTCCCCTTACAGTGAGTAGGGAAATAGCTGCTGTGAGCATCTGTCCATGCTCAGACAGTGCCTGCTGAGATGGCCAATGTCAGCACTACTTTTCCAGCACCAACTCACCTGGGTGTATGGCTGCTCTGCAGTCAGATATGAACTATTCCACACTTTAGCAAGGTCACTGTATTTTATATTACACTGAAGCATTGTAGATACCCACATGCCTGGTTCCCTGGATGTCTAATGAGAACTGGGGCAAGAATTATTTGGTTCTGACTTCACTTCTCTTGTGCTAATAGCAGAGAGTGAGTACTTATGCTTTAGAATAGACACAGGCACAGTGTGAACTCCTAGCTGAGGAAAGAAGAATGTTGCCGGATGAGAGATATTTGGAAGGCATGTCTTCAGTAACCAGTGAAGGGCATCGAATAAGGACAAGCTAAGTTTAACTGCCACATTGAGGGAGAAGCTAAGCAGCTGATTCTGAAGGTGAACAGCATTTTACAGTGTGTTTATGGCTTTCAGCTCCAGAAAAATTAAGCTACTTAGTGAACACCTTGACAGCAAATCACAGAGGAACCAGGAGAAGAATCCCCTGCTGAGAATTCCTTTCTTGTTTCCACTGTCACCCAAGATTGAGTGATCTAGACAGTGGGTAAAATAACACCTGGGCACTAGTCTGCTCAGCATAAAAGAGAAGCCCAGGGTGCAGTGCCATGTCCTCCCCGGTTCAGGAAGACACAAAGGAAAGAGTTACACCACTAATGTTTCCACTAAAAGCTCCAATTTCCCTTCTTAATGTCTGAGAGCAGAGTGTAAAGACCTACAACTGCACTGCAGTGTAGAAATACATGAGCTGTAAAAAAGCAGATCTTTGCAAATTGTGCGTCCTCCCTTTCCAATGTACAATAGGTCATCTTCAGAAAGTCATGTCTTCCTGAGGCCTGTCTCTCATGTGGAAACCTAATCACCTCTAACATGGTGAATCTAGGACCATAGGCTGGGTGTGACTTTCCAGGGGCTTAGACCTTCAGGCACAGCAACACCCAGCAGGAGCAGATGGACTTCTAAGTAGCCAGATAGTAATTTCCTAATGCAAGTGCTGGGAGCTGGAGCCAAGCACTTTTCACTTCTTAGCCTCCCTGTGGTGTAGAGATTGATGAACGGAACATGAGGTTTTCCAGGATAGTGTATGCAAGCAACCTACTTATAGTAGGCTCTTCTCAAGTGTCACCATCTCTCTGCTTTGCAAATGGAGACCAGCCATTAGTGAAATCACTCAACAGTGACCTGCACAGTGGAAGACAGAAAGCTTGAGAGGCTAAAGCCTCAGGTGGACAGTGCAGAGGACAATTTACACACACCAGATGTGTCCTCCTTTACTTTGTGTTTAGTATAACTAATGCATGGGACTTAATCCACACTTACATTTAAAGGAGACATTGCTTATAAAAGCACATGCGAAAGTATCCTGCACACAGAAACACTGCTAAGGTAATTACTAGTAGAAAATTCTGGCATGAATAGAAGTAGGACTGGTCCTGATATTGCAATTATAATAATTATTTTTTATTAGTATTACAATCATATGGTTCTTGTCATGTTTGTTGGATAAGAGATCACAAGGTAGCACAAGACAGAAGAAAAACACATCCAAGACTAAAAATACTGAACGAAAATCAATTCTTGAAAGACCAACACCTACACTATTGCTCTTTAAAGAAGAGCTTTGGCAATGTAATCATTTCCTGAGAAAGTCTTACTCACTGACGCATTTTCTAAAATCAGATGAAATAGGCAGATAAATTTTTTCTGTATCCCTCTAATCCTGTGGTATACTGGACTATTTCTTCTACCTTAGCTATTAGTGCCCTTGTGCCCCCAGGTTCCATCCTCCTGAGTTGTATAAAGAGAACATAAGCCACTCACAAAGCTTATGTGGGATGCATGATAATAAACGATAATAAACGCAATTTGTAAAATTGTGAGTGTTCTGGGAAGGCGTATGTGGTGACAGCAGAACGGGCGTGCTGGCACATGTAATTTCAACTACAGATCAGAAGCTGAATGCCTTTGAGAGTCTCCTAAGAAGCTCTGAGCTTCGGTTAAAATAGGGAGAATGATAATACCAACTTCCCAGAAATATTGAGAAAATAAAATGAGTTAATGTAGGCAAAGTATCTACAGCAAAGCAGTAGTTCAACAATGATATTTTTTTTTTCAACTAGTTGCCCCTAATTAGCCCTCCTAAGTGTGCCCCTTAGGACAACATCCTTAACTTTTATCTCCTATGCGCAATACTATTTGTGTCCAATCACAAATATCCTTCTACTTAAATTTTAAAATAATGAGAAGGCTAGTAATGAACAATATCTAACTAGAGGTCTTGGTCAAAAATAGGAAATGTGGGGAGGATCAAAACTTGCAAAACCAACAAGCCAATATGTACACACAAAAAAAATTTCTCTGTTTCTCTAGAGCATGGAGAGTACAAATTAGCATATCAATTTAAAATTACCATACTGACACATTCTAAAAATAATGCCTACTAAGTGGATGACAAGAAACAGGGTACTTGTAAGTAGAAACATGAATTGTTACATAGGTTTTGGAAATAAACCCCGTCCTCCCTCCTCTCCTCCCCACAAAGTGCATACACACACATGCAGACACACATTGGCTTACATGCACACAAGCGTGCACACATGCATGTATAAGCATGTGTGTTTTGCCACAGTGGTCCCATGTCCCGTACCTCAGAACCTGTCTGAGAAATGGAAACAATAGTGCAAGGATGTTTTCTAGAACTGAATAATAAAGACCTAGAAACAATGCAGAATGTGGATGTAGTTCAGTGATACAGCACATGTCCAGCATGTAGGTTTAATCCCAGCATCACAAACAAAAGAAGAGTAGGTACAAATTTCTGGGTAATTTATGGTACGTGTACTGGTGAAAGTTGAATCTATAGCAATTTACTTGATGAATTTCCAAAATATATTATGCAAAAAAATAACAAGATACAGGAGAAATTATTCCACTGTAGAAAAAGTGGCAAAAATACCTCTAGTATCCATACATGTGTGAGTATGTGAATATGCCTGGTTGAGTCATCACTAATCTGAAAGCCCAATATCGAAAATTCTCCAAAATCTAAAAATTTCTTTAGTGCTAAAATGACACCACAAGTGAAAACATCTACATCTGACCTCATGTAATAGGTTTTGGTTAAAATGCAGGCACACCAAAAATATTGTAAAAAAAATACCTTCAGGCCTTTTGTATAAGGAATATATGAAAAATAAATATATGAGGTATATATGAAAGGTTTAAAGGTACATATGAAAAATAAATTTTGTACTTAGATGTGGGTACCATCCTAAAGCTATCCCATTTCATATATACAAATTCTAAAGCCCTCCCCAAATACCTTAAATCTGAAATATTTCTGATTTCAATGATATTAGATAAAAGAACATGGAGAAGTTGATATGATAGTATCACAGGATAGCTCTATTACTTACCTATGGCAAAACCAAAAGGTAAGATATTTTACTTATGGTCTATGTATAATACATACAGGTTTATGATTACAAAGAAACCCTACATTTATGTTAAACCACACCTGCATGTGTATATAAAGAGATGCATAAAAGAAACACCACCCAAGTACTAATGACAATTAAAATATAATTCTTAGGTAAGGTTTTTTTGTTTAGTTTTGTTTCATGGAGCTATTTTTTTTATTGAGCAGGTATTATTTATGTAACCAGAAAAAAAGCAATTTTTATGTGGAGAGAGAGAGAGAGAGAACACAATGCCCAGGATGGCTAATTCTACAACGATAAGGAATGGTCTTTAGAAACCTTTTTGAATTTGTTTCAAATTCTGGAAAGACTTAGGAAATGTTGCAGTTTGAGTTATTCAAAAAGCAGAATCTGAAATGAAATTTATGTGCAGGATGTTTAACAGGAGAGGTATTAGGAAGACACAGGATTAGAGAAGGGAGGAGAGAAAACAGGAATGGACAGAGTTAGAGCCCGAGTTATCCTGCAGGTCCAGTGATAGGCTTGGTCACTTCGACTAAGGGCTCTGGAGCTAGAATGGCACTTCAGAATTGTCCTGGGATGATCTGAGATGGCCAGATAGATATACTTGCCATCCCCACATAGATTGGTCATAGATGCTAGTATCCACAAGCGCAACTGAGGCCAGTGTTGAAGGGACTGATGCTGAGGATGGTACCATGACGTCCCTGGCAGTACTTGGGACTTCAAGTCCTTCACTGAAGGAGGACTTCCAAGAATGTATCTCACTGCCCTCCAAAGATGGCCCCAGTCTTCTCAGTGGGCCAGGAATTCTGGGGGACCTGGCTGAATTTAGGCTGCTTCTGCAAAATCAAATCCTGGGTTCAATTCCCCAGGATAACTGATTTGTCATGTTGAAAAGGGTTTTTATTTTTATTTTTTTATGGAATCATACAGCACTGAGAGCAGCATTCGATCTACCAGACATAAGTGTTTACTAACCTCTTACCATGGACCAAGCCCTGAGCTGGGTTCTGCGCGGAAAGCAAAGATAATTGAAGCTAGTTCCTTCCTATTCTCTCTCAAGGAGTTTACAAGGGAGATAAAGCATGTTATACAACTCCAGCTCTGTAAGGCAGTGACTGATAAGAGCTGTGATACATGTACAACAAAGTGCTAATTGAGGGTAAAGGAGGGATAGCGTCTCAGTGCCAAAGCACAAGTGTCCTGAAGTGAGCCAGGCAAGGATCTTAGGAGCTAGTTGACATTTTCAGATGTTGCAGAGGAGGCTTGCAAACAGCCAGGAACTGAGATGTCATGAAAGAAATTAGAATATATATGTTCAGATTATGTTTCTACTCTTATGTTCATAAATTTAGGGTAAGTTGTTTAAAACTGTATAAGCTGCACTTTCCCTGTTTATCAAAAGGAGATGGCATATCTTGCAGGTTTGTTTTAGGATAACATGAGGTAATGCTAGGTGTTATGCAAGATGCTTTGAGGATGACAGAGAAGAAGGAGACTTTTTGTAAAGAGTTAAGTGTTCCACAAACCTGAGGTACAATTGTTGTCATTTTGCTAAGTTGTAGTGTATTCATCCGTGAGATTTTCAATGAGTTTCCCAAGAAAATCAATTTCATGGGATATTGTTGGGTGACGTGCTCCAGTAGCTTCCCAGGAAACCTCTCAGACATTTTTGAAACATAAGAAAAGAGCTGTCATCACAATATCACAGTAGGTTAATTAATGGGATTGCATAATAAATGTATAAAATATTAGATAGGACTTTTATATTAAAACTGATAATTCATAAGCAAATTCAGACAGCATATTTTTCCCTCATCCTAAATCCTGTTCCTCAATCCTTTTCTCAAGCAAGCAGGCAATCTTGTGGATGCTATTGTGTGATCAGCATCTCAATATTTCCTGAGACTCTATTAAATGTGCTGCATCTTGGAGGCAGCAAGAAATTTCCTTTTAACTAAGTCTGCAGCAAAAAGCCATTTCATCTCCCCTGGCACTGGCCATGATTTTGCACTTCTTTTCCCCTGGTTCCTTGCTTTTCTTCTTCATCTCCAAGGCAGAGGTGGTCCTAGAGTCATGCTAGGAAGAGGAAGAATGACCACTGAACCTCCTTGTTCTTAAATTTCCATCAACTGCTCCCTCCCCAGTTTACTCCTGGGGGTTTATTATTTGAGATAGTTGTCATTTTCTAAGTCTGGAGTGATGTGTGGTGTTTGGTGCTAAGAGGCAGTGGCTTCATGCACTATTGCTTCCATCCCACCAGCGTGAATAACAACACAATAAAAGGCTCAAAACATTTTACTGTTAATTATGAAAATTGTCTTGACTGCATAGATCTGGATCCCCTGAAAGGGCCTGGGGAATCCCCAGACACTCACCTGCCAAAAATTGAGAAATGCTGCTCTAAGTTCTCCTTGCCACTTGTGGTTTGGGAATGGGTATGTGATGGAATTCTGGTTAGTGAGTCCTGAAAGAAAGAAAACTGCTTGGGGGACTTCTGAGGAAGTAAGGAGGTGAATATCGTCTTCTTTCCTTGGGCTAGGTATTGTGAGGTCTACATGTGACTTCTGGGAATGCCAGAGTCCTCTTGGGACCACAAACGGAACCAATCATACGATGAAGTAAATGCAGAAGGTGAGGAGCAGTGGAGAAGGAACACGTACAATAAATAGTCCCATTTAGAAAGAAAAAGAGTGGGAGAAATTCATCCACACACACACACACAAAAGATCTGAAATTCTGCAGTCTTTCCATTGAGATTTCCCTGGCCAGGATTAATTATTAGCCTCAACTACCTATGATTACCCAGAAAAGAGAGCCGAAGAAAATAAGAGCCTGTACTAGAACACTCTATCACTGTTACTTAAAGTCAAAGCAATATTTTAATGTAAACCACAGAACTTGTGTATATAACAATATTTAAAAACTTATTTTTAGATTTTCTGATTGTAAAATTCTGGATATATTCATCAAAGCTAAACTTCTCCGGTCTTTATCATTTTCTTTGCTTGTGCCCTAAGCAGGTGCCTATTTATCTCACTGGATAACCTTAGCTGCGTAGATGGCACTGGGGAATGCTGGAGACACCATCTGAATTACTGAAGAGACATTCATCTCTTCAGTAATTCACCTAGTGCCAGTGCAAGAGGAGGCAGATGACCAAATCATCTGTATCTCAGAGATATGGTCCTTTCATCAATCGTGAAGCTAGGTCTAGAGCCATCCATGACCTCAGAGCAGTATTGTTGAGACATCTCAGACCCCTAGATGAGGAAGTGTGTTTGAGTCTGTTTAACTACTTGTAGAAAGGTGACATAAAAATAATAGGGGTTTATTAATTTCATGTAGCAAAGAAATATCTGGAAGGAAGTCAGTTGTTCCACAGATAGTCCAGATGTTCCACAATGCCACTGAATTTTCTTTGACTCTTTCCAATTTGTTCTGCTCAAATTTTAATGATCCTTTTCTCCTCTCATTATAGCTAGATCAGCTCTAAATATTGTGTCCCCACAGGACAAAATCCAAAAGCAGGAATGCAGAGGTGGAAGGGTAGGGTGATTTCTTCTTACATTTCCATCATTCATCTGAGATAAAAACTATCTCCAGAAGTACTCAGCGGTTTTTTTCCTTAGGCTTCATGGTCCAACATGGAGACATATGCTCACCCCTAAATTCAATCAAGAAGGAAAATAAGGTTACTATAATTCCCCTTAGACACACTGAAGAAACCCCCAAATGAAGGTCTGGCAAAAAGAAGAAATGCCTGCTGAGAGTCAATATTGGTGCCTACCACACACTTACCCATCTCAAAGCTGCTACACTGTGCAGAAATCAGTGGAAATCCTACATCATTAAGCTATCTGCTTCTGAGGTTATGTTGGCAAGTTCAGGACTCACTGAGCTACAGAACATGCTTTTAGTAACAATTTTAGATGGCCTGACTAAAAAGACATTTAGATTAGGGTGTCACTTTAGAATACTGACAGGTAGACTTCAGGCTGGAGATATGAAAGGCAATAATCAAAGAATGTGAATGTGCAAAAGGATGTCAGAAATCATCTGCCCCACACTCCCTTTAGATTGGAGGCAACTGTGAGTCACTGGCTTTCCTGAGTCCCACACTGAGTTTCAGGAAGAATGTGACCTGCCTTTCTGAATAATCATGAAGGAGGTTGGGTCCACTTCAGCCAGTTCACTTATTAATCTTAAAGAAGCAAGAAGTCTACTTAATCATGGGCAACAGGGACAGTTCTGTTCTGGAAAACTCTTCTCCACTAGAAAAGAGGCCAGAGCCAATGCTGCCTAGATTTGATTGCTAGTTTGCTTTGGATTTGAGGTGTCTGAAGACTGGTCTTCTTGGTGTGCAGTGGGGGAATCCAGCTGGATTCCTCCACATTTTATTTGCTTTGCAGGGAAACTCACAAAGCATGAAAGTTTTCATTATCTTCTATAACACTTGAGGCTGAACAATTATGAATGTTTTGGTGTTGGAAATAAAATTCTTGAATTTTTATGTAGTTTCTTCTCTTTATGTCCACATTATTTTTCCCCATGGTTTTCTGATGGATAATATTTAGGGTTGAGCGGAGATGAAGAGTATTAGAAAAAATAAGATAAGAAAATATTTTCTTTGGAAGATAGAAAAGATAATATAATTTCTTTCTCATTCTTTTATTTTTTTTAAAAAAAAAAAGTTCTCCTGTAATCTTTTGGTTATGTGTTTGGGGGCTTGGAGTACCTGTGACTTTGAAGGTCTACGAAGGGACAGGATGGGCTTCAAGGACTGGAGGTTGGTAGCTTGCTTCCTATAGGCTTGTACTGAAACTCTAATCTTTAAAAAGGAGAAATAAATTTTAAAGAGAAATAAAGAAAATTGTACCTTCTATATTGGGTACAATAAATAGGCTTTATCTCTCATGCTGGCTTTGAGAAATTTGTAACAATAGCCACAGGCACCATGTTGAGGATTAAGAGGCCTGGGCTTCTCTGGGGAGAGTGCTGGCAACAACAGAAGCAAGTAGAACTCTCCTACAGTGCTGGTGGGAGTATAATTGGTACAACCACTTTGCGAAATAGTTTGCTATTATCTAGTAAAGTAAAATTGTATGTCTTCCTATCTGGTGAGTCTACCTTTCATGATCTACTCTAAGAAATTTTTGCAACGGGCACTGAAGGAGTTATATAAGAACATTCATAACAGAATTGTAATACCCTAATCTGGAAACAATCAAGTTTTTCACTAATTGATGCATAAATTGTGGTTAGTTTATATGGTGCAATAGTATAAAATGATGGCCATAAGTGAACTACAGTTTTATGCATCAATGAAAGAATTTGGCAAACATAATATAGAACAAGGACACTGTCTCAAAAGGAAATATTTAACAGTTTGTCATTTGTAAAGGTAAAAAATGGGCAATATAAAACTAGGTTATTTAGGGATTGTCTTAGTCTATTCCTGCTGCAATAACAAAATACCTTATAGGTTGGGAAGATCAAGTACGAGACAGCAGCAGATTCAGTATGATATGGGCTCACTCTCTGCTTCCTACATTGTCATCTATCTGTGATCTTGCACGGCAGAAGAGGCCAAAAACCAATTTCTTTCTGGCCTCTTTTGTAAGGGCATTAATCTTATTTATGAGAGCACAGCCCTCAAAACGTAATAATTTCCTAAAGGCCCAACTTCTCAATATAATTGCATTGGGGATTTTTCACCATATGAATCTGAGTGGGACATAGACATTCAGACTATACCAGGGAGGTATGTGTAGGTGGTAAAATAGCAAAAAGAAGAAACAATAATTATAACAGAAGTTGATGCCGTGTTTCCTCAGAGAGCAGTGAAATGGGATTCATCATCAGAGAGGCTGTTGTAAGCTACTATTGATGTTTAAATTTTTAACCTAAGAGGAGCGTAGATTATTGATTGTTATTTGTTATTATATAAACTATATGTTATATAAATTTTATATACATACAATTCTCTATATATGATATGCTTCAAACTTTTTTGAAAAATATTTTTAGTTGTCGATGGACCTTTATTTTATTTATTTTATGTGGTGCTGAGAATTGAAACCAGTGCCTTACACAAGCTAGGCAAGCCCTCTTCCACTGCGCTACAATCCCAGCCCCAACTCTTTTTAAAGTACTTAAATCTGCTATTGGCACAGGGGTAAGGAAGGGGCATGCACCATGCAAAGACCAACACTCTTCAATGTGGGCCTTTCAATTCATCAAGCTAGAAAGGTGTCAAAATTTGGAGGAGAAGGCCTGTTCAAGAAAATATACAATGTGTTTGATGGTTCTTTATGATCTCTTGGGAAACTCAGGCTTGGTAGCAGGTAGCCCTGGATGTACAAAGGCCAGATGAGAGAACATCCTCCAATATTTAAGGAAAAACAAAAATAATTTACAGGTTTAAAGGAAGGAGAATATTTAGCATCTTCAGTGGGATGGAGCATTCTTAACACAGTTGCAGATATATTAAATTGATTATTTTTTCTGATTATACTTGCTGAAGCAGCATATTTTAAGTTAGATTTTCAACCAAGATTCCTCGGAATAATTAATCAGTTTGCCAGCAATCCAATTGAGCATTGGAAGTGTGCCTGATTCCATTTTCTCCTACACTTTTCTGCAGGGAAAGTAAACATGAACAATCTTCCTCTCTGACTGGAGGAAGGTGCCAAGGACAAAACAGAACTTCCCAGACATCAGATGACTGCCTGGTTCACATTTCCCCTCTCTCTCCAGTGAGCACAGGTCTAAAATTCTGTTCAAAGGGATTATAGTTGTTCTGATTCCCCCAGCTGCCTAGGCTATTGGGCAAGAGGATCCTGGAGAGTTCAGAAGATGAATTATTACAATAACTGGAATTCCTCAAATGTATATCCATTCTACCTGATACTACATCTTGAGGCAGCTACTTTTTTTATTTATTTAAAAACAACCCAGAGTTTTAAATACTGATACTTGGGAACAGAGGAGGGAGCGTACTAGCACTAAAAAAGTGTGGGTCTTTGAAGCTAGAAAACAAATCATAAAACTTCTAGAAAGGCCATTGGTAAATTGGCCATATTGTAGGTGACACTTGATAGGTCAGTTTAAGGTATGTATGTGGCAAAGGACTGGTTTGTGGACTCTAAAACAATTTCATGAAACACTTAACACAACTAATTTGAACACTAAAATACTACTCCTATGCTCAATAGTGGGCAATTGAGTCTCAGTAAAAATTGATTGCTGTTTTGGAAGAAAGGAGTAAAGCCTTTTTTTTTTTCTTTCTGCCATAATCAAAAGCAGGTTGTTGAGTTGACTTAGGAAATGAGTAAAGGACACATTTAAAAGTGAGTTATCTGACTCATGTAATCACAGAATCTCAGAGCTGGAAGGGGTCATCAGGGGATCGCATTCATAGTAATCAACTTGTGAAGGTGGGAGTGATTGCTAAAAAGTCCTGGACCCCAAGCTGAGTGCCTTAGTAAGGCTCGGGGAGAATGGAGGCCAGAATCCTGCATTGTAACCAGCTCCTCCAAGGATGCTGACAAAAGGTCCCTGGAGTATTCCCTAGTCACCCTCTCCTTTGCAGGTGAGAGTACAGCAGCCCTCAATCTAATTCAAAGCAATAAGCATGAAGCACATACTACCTACTAGGCACAAAACGGAGTAAGTTGCCCTTCATTGTCAGAGGCTGATTGTTGAGATAAAAAGACTAACATATCCTGTGCTTTTCCAGGACAGAAAGCTCGGGGCGGGCGGGGGGGAGTTCTTTCTACAGTGTAAGGAAGGGGATGAGTGACGTAAAGCTGGAGTTCTAAAGCTTTACAGGGGAGAAAACATTAGAAATGAGCCTGGAGAGATGTGTTTTGGGGTGGGTGCAAGGCATTTTCTAAATGTGGCCATGAGTGTTCCTGTTTGAATAACATTGATAGATAATTGTTCCTAGAATATAGGGTTCTCACGTGTAATTATTGTTAGTAATAATAATCATAACTGTTATGATACTAAATATCCTATTTCACTTATTCTTTATAAGTCAGTATTATTATCCCTATTTTACAGATGAAGCATTGTCAAAGAGGTTAAATGACTGGCTCAGGATCACACTGCTAGTTTGTTACAAAGTGTTGAAACTAAAATTTAAAAGTGGGATTCTGAGGGTGAGATGAATTATAAAATTAAAAATAAGCATGAGAGATCCCCTGTATATTAAGTGAATTGTCAAGCGATAAAAAGATACAGCCTAGCTAGGACAATGATTTCCCAATCCCCAACTCTGAAGGGCTACCTTCTTCCCATACAGTGGGTAGAGCAGGAGGAGTGGATAGAAGTAGGAAAACTTGTTCTCATACATATATAGGAGCTACTATATTATAAAGACAATTAAAATTAGTAAACAGACAGCATAGTATAAAATGAAATTTCTCTGGTATATATTAAAGCCCATGCTGTTTATGTAAGATTAGAAATTGTGTCTTAAATATATTTAGTAATATGGCACTGAAATAAAGTCATGTTATCATAATTAAATTGTCCTCTTTTAATGTTTAAATTATATTGTTTAACTCCCTTAAGAACCTTTACATCAAAAGCCTTTTAGAGAAACCAAGTTGTAAAATGCTAACTCTCAGGCAGTTTACGACTTGCTTTTCAGAATAAATTGCCACTATTTACTAGGAGAGGGGTATTCTTTTGTTGTTTATTTGTTCATCTACTCATCAATCAATGAGCATATATCAAGGGATTGCTACATGTTAAAGAGCTGAGTTGTGCATCACTTGAATTTACATCCAGGTACAGCTATCAGAATATGAATATCACTGGCAAACAGTCCCCACCCAACCACCGGCACACACACAAATCATGTTGTTAGGTTTTTTGATCAGGTTGTAAAGCAATGCTAGCATTACAATTTTATAGATTAATTTTTACCATTTTGAGTCCGTTCCATACTTTGTTGGAAGCACAGATTGAACCATAAAATTTGTCTGGTTACTGTGATCCATCCTCTTAATCTAAGGCTATCCTTTATTCACCTGGAATATTTTTGTAAACCCAGAGGATATAAACAACTGAGGATGAACCCAGAAAATCTTGTATTTACGTGATCTTGCATATCTGAATGCCCAAGAAAGAGGTCAAGGGCAAAGGCACATGGCTTCTCTCCCTGGACTGGGGTCACTTGCTCTGCCCACCACTGCTTCTCAAATCTCTCACTCCACAGACTCAAGATCCCACCTACTCACACTCCCTGCCTTAGCCAACTGGTACAGATTGACATCCTGATTCCTCCAGCTAGGTTCTGGAAGAAAGCTTTCAAGAAACAACTTGATACAGTTGGAAACAGAAAGAAAACAACCAAGAACGTTTGTTGCAATAAAGCATGGTGTTCTCATGGACAAGGGAGTCTAGTGTTCAACAAGAGAATAAAAGCAACACTTGATCAAAGACAAGTAGGTAATTAAAAAATACCACAGGATCATTTTGGTGTGCATTCTCTTCAGGCATCCCACAGCCTAAGAGAATTCTGACTGCAGACATGAAGTTCAAATAAATATCAAAGACAGGAAGTTTAAACACTGTAAGGTTAATAAGACATTTTTCAGATTTGTTACATTTTACATTGTACTTCTTATAGCTCAAGAACAGAAAAAGACCCTCTTTGTTTGCAGTATACATTTGCATTTTAAGTGGCAGCAAAATATAGCATATTTTTAGAGTAATTTCTCATATGCTCTGAATATATAATTCATTAAAATATATAGTTTAGGTAACACCAGAAAACCAGAGATATCGATTTTTAAGAAGAAAATTGAGTCTTATTCAGAATCTATTAACACTAATTTTTTTAAATTTGAAATTGAAATGCGCTCAATGGACATAATGTCACAATATAAATACGTGTGATTAATATGAGGGAAAATTACCAGCTGTTAATTAATAAATTATGTAGTTGATTTTCGTTTCACGAGATTGAAAAGCTGCCAAAATTTATTAATACAACATCCAAGCTTATTTTGTGGGCATACTGTATTCATCAATGTAAGATTTGAACTTGTCAATGAAATGTTTTTTACCGCTTTATGAAATCTAAGTCACCATCATTTTTTAGCTAGTCATCACAGGCTACCTTGTGAGGATTAAATGAGTCTTTCAACAAATATTTTTGAATGCCTGCTATGGTACTATCTTGGGAGCTGGAGATACAGTACTGAACTCAACAGACAAAAAAATTCTGCCTTCCTGAGTTTAAAGATGTTGTATAGCTCATTAGACAAGGATGCAGGCTATAGAGAAACATAAAGTAGGTATGGAGAGGGGCTGGGGCAAAGTGCAATTTTAGATGAGATGAATGGGGAAATCATCAACAAGATGGAAAGAATTTGAAGATACCGAGCCACCACTGCATTGGAGTAAAAGTGTTTCAAGCAGAGGCAGTAGTAGGTGCACAGGCTTTGAGCAGCACCCACTTGGTGAGCTCAAAGTACAGTGGAGTGAGAATTTTCAAGGTGAGCCAAGGAGATAGTTGGAGGGGAGAGGGAGGAGGCAGCTCATCTAATGCCTTGAAAAACACTCAGACCACCTCAGTGTTTACTCTAAAGGAGATCAGAAGTATTTGGAGGGCTCAGAGTCTTGTTTGGCTGGCACATTGTTAGTCATGGAGTGAAGGATGAAATTAGCCTGGACGATGCCTGATGCACAGCACTTGCCTGACAAATGACAAGCATGGGTAGGTCTTTTTGATATTTTCTCCAAGTACAAGGGCAGCGTCTAAGCACTGAATCTCAATCCCTTGCTTTCAGAGGTCCCCAATAGTCTCCAACAGAGCAGCAGGGCACAGAGAAAGCCAATGTTCCAATGGACACACCCATTTTATCTGTTTTTGCCTGTTCCTTGGTGTCTGCTGAGACTAGGATAACCTTATTTGTGTTAATACTATTTTCATAACTCTACTGTAACTCTCACTTGAGTTGAACAGAGAACATTTTGAAAAGTTTTGTGTGAGGAGACTGTGATGCTTCCTCCTTACCAAACTACAGCAGTGCCCTCACTGCCTGCCCTTCAAAGGCTTCAGGATGCCAAGCTTTTTTTCCCCCTCAGTATCTTTGCACACCCTCTTCCTTCTCCCTGAAGTACTTTCCCTGCCACTTCTGCCCTCAATCTTCTCACTCTTTATTCTCCATCCTCTTTCACTCCTCAAGTTAAACACAAGTTCCTGGAAAGGTGCATGCTGATGCCTAAAGTAGCTTCACCTATTTTCTTTGGTATTTCTCTTTTGCTTCATAGATTGTATTATAATTAAAAAAAACATGTTTATGGGTTTGTGTTCTTAAATTATTTCCAACTATTAAATTATTTTTTATTATTTATTATAATGTTATGACTTGATTAAGTCTCTCCAAAACTCTTCCAAGGCACAACATCCAGAGATAGGGCCTAATGGAAAGTTTTTAGCCATATACGTGGAGGCTCAGCCTCTTTTTGCAGGAGCTGTTTAGTTCTCTCAGGAATTACCTTTATTATAAAAGTGAGCTCTGTGCAGCACTCTGTCCTTCTCTTGATATGTGATATCCTACCTTATTATGATGCAACATTGAAGACCCTAATCATACACTGCTGCTGTGCCTTTGGAACTCGTTGTATTCAGAGTTATGAATGAAAGAAACTTCTTTTCTTTATGAATTACCCAGTCTGTGGTATTGTTATAGCAACAGAAAATAGATCAAGACACAGAACTCCATGAGAAAAGAATGAATATCTTTTATTATTAATGCCTAGCATCCCATAAATACTCTGTAAATATTTGATGAAAGATGAAAGAACAAGTGAATATGAGAATTCATGAGAGAAAACTTCTTCTTCAAGGGTAGCACAACTAGGATTCGTATTATTATTTTAGTGCCAAACTCTGCTCCACTGATTGGGAGAAACCTTGAGACCCAGATGATATTTCAGGGTCAAGCACAAACCTGGCACAGATTATCCTCTAAGTCCCTAGTTATCCATGCTCCAGAAGACCAAGCACTCTCTTAAATTGATCTCCCCTTGCCCAGGCAGCTGAGTGGTTCCTCCCTCCTATTTGAGCCCACAGTATGTTGTGCCTTTGTCATCACACTTATCAAATTCACTTTACAGTAGTAATAAGTTGCTTAATGATGGGGATATATTCTCAGATGCACCATTAGGCAGCTTTATCACTGTGGAAACATCATAGAGTACAGTTACATGAACTGAGATGGCTATACTGTCACTAAGATATGATCATGTGGGACCATCATGGAATATGCTGTCCATTGCTTACTCCAATGGTATGGAACTCATGACTCTATACCTTTCAGTGAATTCCTTTAGTACTGATTTATGGATTCCTCAAGAGCAGGGTCCTCGTTTTTTTTGACCAAGGATAGATGGGACATGGCACACAGTAGGGGCTCAGGCAATGCTTGGACGATGAAATTAATTATCTGATTTGCACCATACACCAACCATTCTGCAAGGCATTTTGCTTTGTTGCTTTTTTTTTTTTTCAAAAATGGCTCTTGAGGTTAACTTAAGCTATTTGCATATGCCAGTTTCAATTCTCCACCACACATCTTGACTGAGTTAAATATGTATCACCTCTAGATAAAGATCAATTTGTTTGGAGTGTGTATACATTTAAAAAAGGTACAAACAACACCAATTGCCTTTGGCTTTCTTAGGGTGGGCAGAGCTAACCCTGAGTGAATGCTAACTACTGAATTCCATTTTTTTTTTCCATTACTTTGCTTTTTCTTAAAGGACAAGTTTTGGATGAACAAAAAGATATATACTGAGACAGTCCTGGAAGCTGTCACTTTCTGCTTCTACTCATCAGAGTAAGCCTAGCCTCCCCAACTTTTAGTTGCCCCAAATGTTATTATTTTAAAATAAGCACTTACTTTTCAAATACTTAAATTTATTTGGCAAGACATGATTTGGCATAATAGAAGTCAGAATGTCTACATAGCACAATTATGTTAACCAGGCTAAAATTATCTATGATCCACATTATGTGATAAACCAAAGCACTCCATGAGTGTATGTGTCTCCTTTATATAATAGAGTATATGAGATTATTACCACTCTTTAGCAGAAAGGATTTCTCAAGACAAATTTAATAACTGCTTATTGCCAGTTATGAATAATGAATAATAACTAAGAATAATGTGAGGTTAACATCCTCATCACAACCAAGATTAGATAATTTCAAGCTAAGAACTTTCCTTATAACAAATAGTATGCTCTACAATGCTATAATAACTTACTGATTAGGTATTTTACATATTCACTTCAATCACATAATGAGAAACTGAGGTTTAAAGTCATAATTGTTATTAAATAATCTGTATTCAAGCTCAGGCCTATGCAATGTCAAATGCCTTGTACTTTCTCCACAGCAAAGTTTCTTTCTGATCAATAGATGCATGGGTGGATAGATGGCCACAGGAAGCAACTGTTTGTGTACACATGGGTCACAGCTGATTAGGTGAGGATAATTTTGGAACCAACTTATGCTAACTGATAATATTTCACTTGGGTTGTAATTTGTATACAGAGGTTTTTTAATAATGCTACATCTACTTAATGGAACTATATTATGAAGTGGTTTTAATCATCCCATATAGTACATAATATCCTATGAGTAATTAAGTTTCAGTTAGTCTGATCTAACCTAATGGGATCTTCCGTGTATAATTTGTTTGTAGGCTGTCATTTTCTGGCGGCTTCGACTGTACTGAAAATAAAATTTGTGGATCAGAATTTTCTCCTACAGTCAATATAGGAGTCAATATACTTTCTATTTAAAGTAGAATTACCATTAAAATGGATTGTTTCAATTATAGTACTGGGGATGGGAGCTGCTAGAGTGCTAGGGTCGTAAAATTATATATTGTCAGAGCCTAGGTCCCCCAGTATGCTCTATCATGCTATCACATTGTGGTACCTGCAGCCAAGAGAGTTCCACATTGAGACTGTAGACATCTTAAGAGCTTTGCCTTCCCTTTTATGAAGTATCTAGCATAGAGATATGCATGTATTGAGAACTTAATTAAAATTACTGAATGGATGACTTCTTCTAAGGATAAAGAGAAACCCTTGGTTTAAGAACTGGACTATAATGTTTGAGAGTAAGTAGACATCTGCCTAGGGAGGAAAGTTAATATAAAATGGAAGTCTAAGGAGACAGAAGCGGTCCCAAAATAAGCTCTCTTTGCAGACATCATCCTATTTTGAATTCCGATACTCTGTTACCCCCTTGTCTCCCTTTCATACTAACCATGCCAGCCCATAATCTGGCCTTTGGTATGAAGCTGTATGGAACTTCCAGGATCCATAATAAGTGTGGAAATAGAAGTTTTCCTGCAAGAAATACTGATTAGGGGGAAAAAATATTTTCAGGACAAGTTCAGTAGGCTGGAGATAGGCAAAATAGCAAGTATGCTGTTAAGACAATAAAAAATATTCTTGTTTATGTCTTGTCCTGAAATTTTTATTAGAAGTCAGAGACTGATGAAATTTTAACACTGTCTCCTCTTATGTAACAGTAAGAGCAAATTATATAGTATATTTTGTTTCCTTTGAAACTGGCAAAAACCAGAAAATAAGGGTGAGGATTTTTCCCCCATTTAGAGAAAAATTCAGAGATTCAGAAAAGTATATAGCTTGCCCAGGCAAGTCATTTTAGTGTGAAAGAAGACTTCTGACTCCCAGTCCAGTGCTCTTTCCTCTGCACTCTAATGACGATGATTGTCATGACAAGCCATTGTCGCTAAGCTTTGTGAGGAGACAGAGATTATGCAGTCATTTTCTCTCTACTGCTTTTCTCTCTGCCTCTCTTCCTGCCTAACTTTGGCTGTTCTGCAGCCTGTTCTTTTCTCTGTACACCAAAGGAATGAAAAGCGATGTTCAAATTAAACCTTGTTGCTTTTTTTAGCTGTTTTGGAGCATTCTGCATAATAGTCTGAGAGGCTATTTGTTTACTTCACTGTTTTACATTTATAGAGAATGTTTGGGAAAAATACAGCTCTTCTTACAGATAGGAATTACTCACCAGCATTTGCAAGATTGAAATGACCCTCATTAAGGCTGTTGCAAATGAAGTGTAAATAGTATTCTATGTGCTGTATTTATTTGACTTTTACTGCCCTGTCTAACAAAGAAAGTTTAGAGGAATTCCTAAACACGCTAGGGAAATTGTGGTGAAGAACACAGCATTGAGCACTAGGAGAGCAGAATCAGAAGGGTCATGGAGAGGGAGCATGGTAGGCAGGTCCTACCCGGTCTTCTCTAGGCCTGCGATAATCCAACACAGTAACTAACCAAAGGTACTACTGAAATTTAAATAAAACCATGTCAGAAATTATATTCTGTCATGTTGATTAGGAAAACATAAGGAACATTCCTATTATTGCAAATGGTTTTGTTAGGCTGTGCTACACTGGGCAGAGAAGCAAAGTCCCTCATATCATTCCAAAGCCATTTAAATAAGAAAAGAATAATGAGGCATCCCTAAGGATTCCTTCTGTCTTCCTTTTCTTCCTTCCTTCTTTCCTCTTTCCTTCTCTCCCTTCCTCCCTTTCTTCTTTTCTTCCAACAGTCATGTAGTGATCAGTTGCAACAAGTCTGGGATGGTTGAAATGTTGGGGTTACAATGGCAAACAAGAAAAGACATGGCTCCTGCCCCCAGTGAAGTCACAATCTATAAGGGATTCATACCAGTGAAAACTTGCAATTATGGTCCAGCTGTATGGGTGCTATGTTAGCTCTCACTCCTGTTTAGGGGCTCAGTTTTAAACAGAAAGTAACATCAGAAAGCTAAGACCTGAAGGATTACTAGAAAATAGCTGGGTGCTGGAGTTGACAGAGAGAAGGAATGAGGTTCCAGATAGATGGATAGAATGGAAGGAAGAGAAAACAGGATTTCTTCCAGAAACTAATAGCAACTGAAGGGGACCCGAGAAAGGTAAGAAACTACAGAGATATATTCAAATTATAAAATATCTTATTACTCATGTTCAGCTGTTTGTATTTCATCTTAATGGTAATGAGAAGCTACCAAGAGCTTTAACATAAGAGGCTCAACTCTGGACTCCATTACATTTTTTAATTTGATGACTTTCTTTTGCTGCACTGTGGAAAATGAATTGTGATTGACAGAGTCAAGAATATGGCAAGAGCTGAGGCAAAAATAATTAATGAGTAAGGCTTTTGAGTTATTCCAGATTAAGATGATGGTTGGTAGCATGGACAAGGGCTATCCATATAGACAAAGAGAAAATAATTTTGGAGACAGAGAGCTAGGTTTTGATGATTGAGTGGGAGATGAGGGAGAAAGAGAAGCCAGAAATGAGTTCTTTATTTCTCACTTGTCAAATGAGTGGATTGTGGAGCCGTTTGTAGAGATGGAGAATAGATACTGAGAAGGGAAATGAAATAGGTTTGAACGTTAATTCAGAATCTACTTTAGAGAGCAGCCTTCCCTGGCTCCCCAGACTGAGGCAGGCCCTAGTGGTTACTCCTTCTCTTAGCACAATGGACTTTCTTTCATAATTCTTACACTTGTAGCAATTTCACATTTTTTTGCGGGATACTTTATTGATTGTCAGTTTCCACCACTAGATTGCCAAATCTGTGATGTCAGAGGTTCTATCTGGTTGTGCTCCCTGCTGAATCCCAAGCCCTAACACAAAATGATCTTGAGCCTTTCATTCTGAGTGCCTGATCTAATCTTTGGTCCTGGTTCCCTACAAATGTGGATTTTACAATTTTCTACAAGTCATTTTTGTATGTGAAATTAACTCATTAACTCCTTGGGGTGCATTTCTGGTGGCTTTTAACCCTTGGATATCATTGTACTTCCAAAGTCTTTGCTCCTTGTAAAAGATAGAGAAAAGTATACTTTTTTATATAGAAATAGTAATTTTCCATGGTAGATAATATTTTACACCATACATTCTGCTTCCTTGTGGTGTAGGTTCTAACACCCTTTCCCGAGTGTGGATATGGAAAGATCTGCCCTTCACACATGACATACACCTACTGACTCTCTTCACTCTTTGTTTCTTTCTCCATCTATCTCTGTCTCTCTCACTCTCTCTCTCTCTGTCTTTCTCTCTCTCCCTACCCCCATACACAAAAAGCCATATAACATTCCCTGCTATAGTCAGGTCAGATCTTAAGACTAGGGAAGATAGACTGGAGATAAAATCATGGGTTCTGGAGTCAGGTAGACTTTGTTTTAAATCTCAGTGATATCAATTGTATTTGTACAGTTTAGTCCATGTTGCTTAGAGAAAACAGTCAATATCTATTTAGATAAATGATGGAATGTACTCAATTTCCCATTTGTTAAGAAGAAAAACATTAGAACTTATGCCATCAAACTGTGGGGAAAATTAGATCAGATCATAGCACTGAGCACCTAGTAGGCACTTACTGTCTTTTCCTGTATGAACTCCAGGAGCAAAAAAGATAAACTCCTTTGGCAAAATATAAACATAAATGATGGCTGGAACGGGAATGGAATCCAAAAGGGAAAACTAATCCTCAGCTTCCCCGACTGGTGTCCTCCAACATAATATGAAGACACAAAGTACAAAATTTCCAATGATGTTTGATTTCTGTGGATGCTGCTAACATTGTCCGCTAAGTTCACTACAGAGAATTTGGCCAGAGTCTCTTGTTCAGTAAAGTAATTAACATGGCCATCCTTTCAAGTGTTGTCATAGTAGTTACCATGGTGATAAAATAGAAATGCAATTTGAGTAATTTATAATACATAACTTTTCCCAGAAAAACATAAAAAGAGTACTTTTAGGATAACTGAATCATTTTGGTGATGTCTCAGTGCAACCTGTTACTCACTTGAATGATTCAGACAAAGGGCTCTAATGAATAGAAGATTAGACTGTTTGCATTTGCAACCAAATGTACCAAATACATTCCTAATGTGTTAATTAACATTTTCTCCAACTGCAAAAGAAAAAACATTCCATCTGAGCAGACAGGTAAGAATTTGATTATGATACAGACTCACTTGGCATTTGGAAAAACTGTCTGGAAAGATAGATTTGGCAACCACAACATTTAAGAAAAAGGTCAAATCATTAAGACATAGACAAGGTCACTCCTAGGAAATAATCCAATAGATAAAGAAATTATAAGTATTCTAATACCTATGCTGGTTTTGAGACTTAAAGAATTAAACATAAAACATCCATTTGAAATGTTTTTAATAAAATTAGAAAACAGTTTAAAATGTTAATGGCAGAAGATTTGTGTTGTAATATGCAAAGGGAAAAATCAAAATATTATCTCAGCAGAAGATAAATATAAAATTATAGCCCAAAAGATTCATCACAACTTCATCCCCTATATCTCCAAGGTACTAAAGCTAGTCCATTTATTCTTTTTAAATACCTCTGTAATTCCTCAAACTCTTTTCTATTCTTACTGACATCCTTGGCAACCTTTCTATGGCAGATTCTAGATGGTCCCTGATTATCCCTGCCTTCTAGTATTCACACCCTTGTTTAATCACCTCCTTCTGAATGTGAGCAGCCCCTGTAACTTACTTCTAACCTAAAGAATGGTGGTTCATCCTTCTCATAGTTAGATACAACCTAATCTTCTGCTTTGCTAGGAAACATTTTCGATGATCTTCTCACTGTTGGCTCTTGGCCTCCTTGGAAATTAACCGCACAATAAAGTTTTTTTTTCTTTTTTCAAAGTCCCAATGCCATAATATTGACTTCTCTGTGCATCAGACAGCAAGCCCTTGCTTGGTATGCATCATAGCCCTGTGAAAGACCAGAATCAGAAGATTCAGCTAACTCACTAACTGCCCGGCCCATAAGCCCTGTGAAATGATACCTGTGTGCTATATTAAGCCATTATTCCCCAGAGTAATTCTTTACTAGCAATAGATAATTAATCAGCAATAGGACACTAATATACTCTCATCATTCACAGGTACATTAAGGATATTGCCTTTTAGCAGGCTGGCTTTTGAACAGTTTCCAACAACACCTACATATTCAACACTTTAACAACACCATGACCTTGTTAGTAGCTCTTCCATCATTATCTTCCAGTAGATATCTGTAGTTTTGTTTGTTCAGCATGTGAATCTCCAGTACTACAGAATCTGAGACCATGCCATGGACCCACAGAGCCTTTCCTGCCAGACCTGTGGTTGAAGAACGGATCTTTTCACTGGGGCTGCAGAATTGATAGGACTCCTGGGCTGTATTCTCTGTCTTGTCTGCCTCATAGTAAGAACAAAACCAAGAGGCAGAGAGGAAGAAAGAGAGCCCAAATTTAAAAGTCCAGAATTCAGTAACCTTTTGACCTAACTTAGGATTTTTCAGTTATGAAAGCCAACATAGTCCCTATTTTTAAAACATAAGCACACTTAAGTTAGATTTCATGGTAATTTGCAAAAGAAGAATTTTGACTACATGATTCCCACTGTGTACAAAATTTTCACATTCTTCTTAATTACCTGTGAGATGAAGTTCAAACCTGAATTCTGGCATGAAAATTCTCCCCAGTTCAATCTTTCCTTCTTTTTTAGGAGTCTCTTCTTTCCCTAACACAAAATCTTGATCTCCTTCTACCCTCAAAATCAAATTGCTCATTTGCATCCCAGTATCTTTGCCACCTCACCCATCTCGCACATCTTTGCTCCTCCAAAACATACTCACTGGGTAGAAAACATATGTAAAGCCCTTCAAAAACTCAAATTTTGGCAATTGTTAACATCTTAGTAGATTCTTTCTCCAATGACTTTATCTGGATAATAATTCTACAAAGGGAGAGAGAGAGAGAGAGAGAGAGAGAGAGAGAGAGAGGTAATATGGGAGAAAATTCCAGATTAGATTCTACCAAAGAGATCAAGTCTAAATAAGGGGCTCTTGGGTGTCCAAAATGCCCAGAGACAATAGAAACACGAGAAATGATGGGGAGCTAGGAAAGAATGACTTGAGGTAGATAGAAGTTTCAAAAGAATGAAAAGATGACAAAGATATACTTTGTCAACTTTATTTAAAGGCTTGGACTATGCAACAATATCAAAGTGAAACTTCATCTATTTTGATTTACCTTGACATGTACTGAGTCATCAGGAGATGATCTGGGTTGTCAATATTCGGGTGGTATCTCAGGTGCCCTGAACATGTTAAGATTTTTATGTGTGTGAAAGTCTTGCTCTTCATGTATCACTCTTTGTCTAAAGCTACCACAAATCTCCCTAAATTTTCTCTCAGTTGGAACTAAATAAATTGAGTATAGCTTTGCTTCAATTACTGTCTGCTATTTTGAGTGGTGATTCATATGTGCATACATAATATATATTATATATACCTTTATATATAATATATTATATAATACAATATATATTATAATATACCTTTATGTGTATATTCTTTATATGTACATTTCAGATATGCATATGTGTGCATATATGAATAGATCTATACAAACATCTAATATGCAGTCCTTCATGTTAATTTCATAGTATTGCCACCTCAGTAATGTGTGGATCCTATCCTATAGCCATGGGAAAAGGTAGCAGGATATGACAGTACAATTTTGGAGCAAGTTTCAAGACAGATTTTAACTCTTTTGTTTTCCAGATTCCTTCTGAATTGAGTATCTTTACTCTCATAGTAAAAAGACCGCATGCAAACTATTATACTGCCTACTCTTTTTTTCCTTCTCTTTCTCTCTCTCTCTCATTCTCCAAGTTTTTACAAACTTGCATGGGTTTTTTCCTGGGTTGAGAAATTTAGTCTTTAAATGTTTTCCATCCTTCTTCATGAAGTTTCACTAAATTCTTCCTGCCTAACACAATCTACCTTCTAGGCATTTCACTATTTCTCCTAAAGTATACAATGTTATTAGAAACTTAAGAATAGTTTCTGTTGCTGGAAAATTGAGCACTCAGCAGAGACAGTAACCAGATGGGTCCTGGGAGGTAAACTCATGTTGAGCCCATTATGAACAACTATGCCCTGCAACATGGCTTCTTTGTTCATAAGCCCATGGGGCAAGCACTGGGAATCCTGGGAAGGTACTTAAAACGTGCCATTTGGTTTTCTTGAGCATCTTCTTCATGGTGGGTACTTTTAGATAGGCATTCACATGAGATACAGACATCTACCTACCTACTACTACTGTGTTAGCTTTTTATTGTGGTGACCAAAATAACTAACAAAACAACTTAAAGGAAGAGAGATTTATTTTCACTCATGGTTTCAGAGTTTTCAGTCCATGGTCGGTTGGCTCCATGGCTTTAAGTCTGAGGTGAGGGAGAATACCATCGCAGAAAAGTGTGGCAGAGGAAAGCTGCTTGCCTTGTGATGGCTGGGAAGGAGAGGGAGAAAAAGAAAGATATGAGGATCAGATATAGTCCCCAAGAACATTCCCGCAAGGACCCACTCCTTTCTACTATGTCCCAGCTCCCAGTTTCTACCACCTCTCAATAGACGATTCAAATTACTAATTAATCCACTGATGAGAGTAAAGCCCTCATGATTCAATGATTTTCTAAAATCCCCAACACTGAACACAGCTGCAACTAAGGCAACCAGGTCTTCAACATGTGAGTCTTTGGAGGATACTTCATATCCAACAGTAACACACAGTGACCCAAATTCTTAAATTTTGTTGTTACTGACCATATGGGCATAAATTAGGAAGCTAGGAAATTGAATTAGGGAGCTAGGAAAGAATGACTTGAGGTAGATAGAAGTCTTGCACATGAATTAAATTCCAGGCTATCTATTATCTGCAAGAAAAGTGCATAAAAATATTTACTTTCTATAAGTTCCCATTAGGAAGTGAAAAGCTGTGTTTCAAAATGAAAATTGCTATTTGCCTAAGAGTACATGGCCTCAGGGCAGGTTGCTGTGATTTTCCTACTGAGGTTTGCCACAGGTCCTACACAACATTTCAATCTTCCAGAGATAGTACTACTTAATCAGCTGAGTCACTCATTAGTGCCAAGGGGCATTGATTATTGCTCTGCCACCTGGAATAGATAAAGATCCATCTGTCTCAAAATTAAAGATTTTCTTGTCACTAAATAAGTGGTTCAGAAATGTCTGACCAAATAATGAATGTATATTGCACTCAAAATCAAGAAAAGGCCTACTAAACAGTGGGATAAACAGGTCCAACTTCTCTTATGCTTACACATAGCATTTCAATCTGCAACAGACCACTGAAACTTCAGAATTGAACCTCAGATTGCACATTCTCATGGGTGTAGTCCTCAGCCTCTGCATATGCATATCTTATTATACTGTCCATTGTAGTCCTTCCTCCTGCTCTGCATATTCTTTAAGAAAGATGTCTTTGCTGTGATTCGACTAGCATTCAACATCATAGCCAATCAGATGTCAAGCAGAGTGAAACTGGGACACAGAGTGAAATGTTGAAGCTATCAGGGAGCCAGATTATGGAGAGACATTTAAAAATCAAACACCCTGTGGTGTTTCTTATAGAGAAAAACACATTCATCACATCAGTGGCTACATATTAGGTTCCAGGGACTGGGTTGGTAAGCTCTGATCATGAAACATACAAGGTTTACAAATGTTAGTAGGAGTCAGACGTGACTGAGTTTATGACTGTCTATTCTTTACAGCAGACAGTCTAAAGAGCTGAATGAGGATGCAATTGGAATGATCACCACTGCATCTTTATTAATAATGGTACTAATCTCCTTAGAGCTCCTTCTGAGGAATGCCTACTTGATTTTGATTTTTTTTTTTAATTTTTTTTTTGGCACCAAAAGTTGACTCCCCACTTCTGAGCCATATCTTTGGACTTTTTTTTTTAATTTTTTTTTTTTTTGAGACAGTCTTTCCCTAAGTTGCTCAAGGTCTTGCTAAGTTGATGAGAGTGGGCTTTGAACTTGCAAATCTCCAGCCTCAGCCTCCAAAGCCACTGGGTTTATAAGCATGTGCCCTGCTTGATTTAATATTTGATAAAGATGGAGATATCCAGGTATTTCTATTTTCATCATAATAAACTCCATAATTCAGGGTAAAATATGCTATTCTGTAATTAATGAGTATTATCTCTTCCAATTGTACATCCAATGTTATGGTCTGTGTGTTTGTATCCCCAATTCATATTTTAAAATCCTAACCCCCATAGCAATTATATTAAGAGGTAGGGCTGTTAGGAGGTAATTAGGTCACAGGGGCTCTGCCCCCATAGGATTTGTGTGTGCCTTGTAAAGGAGACCTCAGAGAACTGCCTTACCCTAATTCACTATTTAAGGACACATGAGAAAGCAACATTTATGAACAAAGAATTGAGCCCTCACTCTATACTAAATCTGTAAGCACCCTGAACTTGGAACTATTATCTTCTAGAACTATGGCAAATAAATTTATATTGCTTGTAAATTATCTAGTTTGTGGTATTTTGTTATAGCATCTCAAGTGAATACTTGAGAACTGACATGACAGAGATTTTTAGTCCACAAACATTAAAATTTCTAAAAGGGATTAAGAAGATTTGCCTCCTCTCAGTTTTGCCATATCGAGTCAGAATTGACCAGTTTCCCTGTCTAAATTTTTGGGCCCTTTATCCAAATATTGAGCAATTTTGATCTTCCCAGAAAGCCATTAAAACTATGGCCCCTTCAGCTTCTTGTATACCTGATGGTTTTATTTTTGTCTAGAGATTATTCAAACACTCAGTCCTTTAAATAGATGCAAGTATACTCGTGTGTGTGTGAGAATATAGAATCAAATGAGTGGACTTAGAAAGGGTTAATATGTGCTTGCTGGTCCTGTCCGTGATTTTAGTTGCAAAATACACCGGGATTAGGTTCAAAATTCATCTTCAAAGGACAATAACCATCTATGGTCAAAAATGACCATTGAGAATAGCTTATGAAGTCGTCGAATCAGAACTGACATACTGTCTCTCAGTAAGTCCAACATGGCCAGTGTTCCCTGCAGCAAGGGAACATATTGAGTCCCAGATGAAGTGGTTGACTTTTGTTTAGAGGTAATGTTTTATGGAAAAGACATCTCCTTAAATACAAGAATCATATTCAGAGGGGCCAGTGGGTCATGAATAAAATGTAGTTCATAACTAAGACTCCAAGGAAACATTCTAGGGCTAGCTACCATTAAGTAGCAGTAACCTGAAAAAAAAATGACTCTTTTCCCATCAATGTTTAGCCAGGTACATATAGATTATTTCAGCTACAAAACATGTTTATTTTGTGACTTTGCTGTACGAAACTGGCTTAGTGAAGACCTCACCATTACTTGACTAATATGTGCAATAACTTCCTAACCTCTACGTTTGGTCTTTCCTTCCCTCTTCTAGCTTCATTTCTGTGTCATAGTGACTTTTCCAAAATAAAAACTTGTTGTGCATGAAACCTTTGCAAAGAGTCTCAGGTCTATTGAAGTTTTTTCCAAAGTGTGAGCTGTGGTATACCAATTAAGGAATATGCTTTATAACAGATAAATGACTTCATGGGTTGTTTTTTAAGACAAAGTTATAGAAAAGTGTATGTGTGGTCTATCTTCTTATAGTTTATTTGAAATTCAGATTAATATCTTAGACCAAAAGAAGTCCATTATTTGATGCTATTTTTTTTTCATTGTACCTAATAATGTTGATTATACAAAAATATAAGACATGTTGGAAACACCAACTTATAGATGAAATTTAACTTCTTGAGAGTGGTATTACAAGATCTTCCAATGCCATCCCTAGCTTACCTTCAACACTGTATTCCTTAAACACTGAGGCAACCTGTACTTGAGCTTCAGTAGGTCCACTGTGTTTTGTAGCAACTACCTTGAAAATTTTAATACCCTCGCCTAGAAATTCTGGGACCAGCTGGGGCAGAAACAGGATCTGGATGAGATATTTTAAAGTCAGAATGGGACCCATATAGGTCCTGGAACCAATTTCTTCTCTTCAAGATTTTCTTCAACACTCTACTCCGCCTCTGAGGTTGAAAAGGTATTCTAAGGCACGTAAGGAATCTTAAATGTTAGGAGTAATATTGTTGATTTCATGAAAGTAAGTCACCAGAACAATTCTTTGGATAGCTGCCCTCATGTTGGTCATAAGATGATTTCAGACTTTTGGCTCCTCTCAGTTCACCGCTGACACTTGGGCTTGAATTGTATGTGTAGATTCCAATGTTGACTCATCCATCCATGTTGACTATGGTGCTACCAATGATCTGCAGCTTCTGAGGATGATGATAGTATGTCCTCATTACTAACACCCCACTCCCTTCAGAGGCTCCATGCCACTTATCAGGAAGTTTTCCACCAGTGGCTACTCTTATCTCCTCTGGGGCTTTTACAATGGCATCACCAACAGGCCCTTTTGATCCATGTCCTTTCTTATTTCCACCCATGTAGTGACACTGTGCTTTCCTAGGTCATTCTTGAGCTAGAAAAAGAACAGGCATTATTTGTGTAAGTGGGATACTCTTCATGCCCTGCCTGACCCCTGTCCTTTATTTCTTCTTTGTGGCAGGGTACAGAAGACAGGAACACAATTCACACAGACAGATCACATTCTGGGAATGTCATGATTATAGCCTAAGTAGTTCCAGGGAAGACATGAATGTATTATTCAGCTGGGGTTGTGGCTCAGCAGTAGATTGCTCTCCTAGCACATGTGAGGTGCTGGATTTGATCCTTAGCACCACATAAAAAATAAATAAAATAAAGGATTTGTGTCCAACTACAAGTAAAAAAAATTTGTTTAAAAATGTATTGTTCAACCACAGCATTCTAAACAATAAATTTATTATAGCCAAAAATTATCTTTCTTGCATAGGAGTTACACATGGAGATACCATCAAGGAAACACAATCACAACTTTTAAGCCAGTCATTGGAAGCTAGGCAACATGAGTAATGATGTAGCCAGTAGAAAAGAGGTGGCATTAGGAAACTTCAGAGGCAAGTGTTTAAATCAAAATTGGTTTTGAAGAATCATGGTGTTTTCAAGTTATAACACTGCTAGGGCCTTTCATGTGGGAGATATGAAATTAGCCAGGAATGGTATATTTAACAGTATGGAATAAATCCCTATACCTGGCATGAATACATCAATTTTATAACATAGTTTTAATCAATATACTTTTAAGGGGTCCTGCAAATGTGTTTGGCTGATGTTCCACATACTTAAGGGTGTTGCTCACCTTGCTGTATTCACCTCTTGTCATTCCCATATATACACATAATTTCTAACAGTCCCAAACTCTTATTCCATGCTTTTTCCCATAGTATCCTCTTTCTTAGAAAGTTTTACTCATGCTTTATTACTCATCTCATGCCTTGCCTAAGGTTCTTAATACCCACAAACATATACTCATTTCCATTTTAATGCCTGTAAGTATTTCATGATTTCTGCTGCCATTAGATGGCTAAGATTTGTCATGGGTGAATGGCAGAAGTTCATAGTCATGACATCTTCTCTGACCTTCCATTGCTACTTCTAGGTATAAGCATTTGGAAATCCTTGAAAGCCATGTCTCTAATGCTCAGCCAGGTCCCTTCTTGTAATATATGTATTTAAGGTATGGAGAGTTTCCTTCAGATAAAAATGGTGATTGAAGATTTCAAAATTTTCTCCTTTCAAAAATCTATGACTCTGGAAAGGTGAAAAATAATTTTATGACCTATCTTGTTCAAAAGGTTACTGATGATTTATCATGGCTCTAACCAAAGGCACAGCTATCTCCAGCTGTTAAAATTGCAGATAGACTGGGTATGGTTATTACCTTGTTGCACCATGAAATGGGAGTGGAAATATAAAGGAACAATTTTGCAACAGAACCACATTGAAAACAAGTTCCATAATTCAGTCTCCAACTTGAGTTCAGGGAAGCTTACGAGAGGCTGTCACTCTATTGGAACAAAGAGTTTTCTTATTGCCCTTACCTGGATCTTGATTTGAGAGTGAGGGTCTGACTTCAAAGGTCTAATTTCCTATATCATCCTGACCACCTGTGTCTTCTTGTCCATTAATAATTGGAGAGCTCAATTATTTTGTCTTGTTCTAAAAGTACCAAAGTGAAATTCCATCTTTTGCACATAATTAGCTTTCATTACAGGTAAAATTACAGGATCTCTCTGGGTTACCATGAATTACAAAATTTGCTCCAGCTCTTTTTTTGTGTATGCATTTGATATTGTATACATCATTTTACAGCCCTGATGGAGAATTCTCTGTTGGAGTTCTTTTCCTCTGAATACTTACGTGTAACAATTCTTCCCTGTTGACTGAAACCTGTTAATTTTGTCAGTCCCAGCCACCATATACCCAACAAACCCTTGTTCTAAGTAGGGCTGCAGTTCTCTGTGGGAGCAGTCATCTCTACAACTGAGTGACTGGGAATCAATAGTCTCCATGTCTGGGCCTATAAGCTCTCACTTGGCATAAGTATTTCTAAGCTTCTGAGAATTTAAATCTCAGCACCATATTAGTGGTATATTTAATCCATGATTCAAAGTTCTTTCCTCTGTTCTCTGGCTTGGTTCTTTTGGGAAATATCCAGTTTCTAGTGGAAAAAATTTATACCCATGGATTACAAGTCTGTTTCACTGAAGTTACACAATAATAGCCCAGTCCTTAGGGGATCCTTGGTACAACTGAGCAGTAACTTAAAGCTACCTTCTCTTGTAATCCTAAAATCATTGTGAGATCTTATAAAAATAATCTACGGAGTTCAAAATTATACACTACATTCCCTTCAAGTTTACAATTCTGTATAATGCTGTACAAGCCTCTTTGCCCACAGCATCTTGTCCTAACCGGTACGTTCTCCTCACTGACTCTGTATTTACATTCCAAGAGCCATAATGACTCACATCTAATTAAGCCTCACTCTCTTATGCTCTGCGTCCAGTTGCCTGGCAATCATGGTTAAAAGAAAACCTTGGCACACATCTGTGTCGATTTGTTATTCAGAAGCATAGCTGAGAATTATGACTAAGTACAAAATCACAGGAAATAAGTGAAATCCAAAAAAATAAACAGGAACGAAACAAGAGCACCCTTATGTAATCCAATCTATGCACAACATTGTGTGAAAAAAAAAACAACAGTCTAACAACCCAATGTAATTAAAAGATGAATTCCAATACTGGAGTAGTATCTTAAAATTATAATTTATAATCTACAACAGTATTTCCCTCTTTTTCTTTCCCCAACAGTTTTCATGCATTTTTGTGAAACACCCCTACTTTATTTTCACTTGAGTTCACATTCCTGAACCCCTCTTCTTCCTTCCCTTCATCTTTCCGAGCCTGGCCCAAATGGCTGGCTAGTGGAGCTTTTATTTCCTTCCAAAGGTCATAGCAGTTTATATTAAGATGACTGAAGCACTCTAGCGTTTTAAGTCTTGCTATGGTTTGAAAGTGTACTTTTCAAACTTTAGATGCTGAAACTTAGTGTTACATGGTTCTGTTAAGAAGTGATTAGGCCACAAAGGCTACTCTCTTAATGAATGGGATAAAGACTCTTAAAAAGGTTTCCTGTAGCATTCACTGGTTTACTCTTGTGTTCTGCCATGTGAGAGAAAAATCAGCATTCATCACTTTTGACATACTGCCTTCTACCATGTGAAGATGCAGCAAGGAGGCCCTCACCAGATACTGGCATCTTAACCTTGAACTTCTCAGTTTCCAAAGGTGTGAGAACATAAATTTTTGTTCTCTAAGTGGTAGCAGATGTGGTAGCAATTGCCTGTAATCCCAGAAGCTTACAGCAATTGCAGGATGGGAAGTTCAAAACCAGACTCAGCAACTTAGCTAGACCCTAAGCAACTCAGCAAGATCCTGTCCTAAAAAAATATAAAGGGCTGGGAATGTGGCTCAGTGGTTAAGCAACCCTGGGTTCAATCCCTTGGTACCAAAATAAAAAAAAAAAAAAGGAAACTGACCATGAGAATGTGTTTCACAGGCATTGAGAAAGCTCAGCTATTTATCAAGAGAGGTCACTGGAGACACTGTTAATGGACAGAAACTGCTGAACTAAGGGTAATGGAATTAATAGCTATGTATTGGGAACTGATTCAAAGCTATGCTTTGAACCTCTTAGAGTTCGAATAAGGAAAGTTTGGACTGATACGAATAAATATAAAGTTCTAGTATGAAGAAAAGATAAATCTATAAATTGACATGTTTCATTTAGGGATTCAGAATGGTTAGCTTTGGCAAAGGAACTATCAGGAAAAAAAGATATAGTATATTATGAGAAGTAGTGGGACAGGAGTACCCAAGTTACACATTTATTCACTCACTCACTCACTCACTCACTCATTTATTCATCCAGTCACTCATATTGCAAGTGTTTGCTGAGTATCTGCTATCTGCCAAGCATTGTGTAGGTGCTGCACATGTATCAGTGAACAAACCTCCAAGCTATGGTCTGGATGAGGAGAAAGCCTCCCAATATATAAGAACATAAGCAATTTAAAGTTGGTATATGTGACTCAGAGATGCACAGTATAATACATTAAATGAGAGACCCTGAGACATCTTGGCATGTTCCCAACTTCTAAATTGAGATTTTTAAAAAAGAAAATTAATAAGAATTGATCAAGTGCACAGGAAAGAAAAGAAAATTCTAGTCAAAGAATGCAGCATACAGGAAGACTCTGATCCCAGAAATAGATTGGTATCTAAAGGAAATGAAAATTTGATCCCTGAATATAGAATCAGAATGAGCAAGCAGGAGAATGATTTCAAGTAAAATTGGGGTGGGGGGAGATAAGAAAGAAAGAGGGAGTGTGAAAGAATAAAGACCTAGTAATGGGTTCTCTAAATTAAGTAGATAAACATAAATTTTGTTTGAACCCTAAACAGAACAAAGGAGAGAAGTTAACATAATTTCCTAAGACCCTTATATTATAGCAAAGTCCAACTAGCTATTTCACCAAGTAAGATAAGAACAGAGAGAACAATGCATGTTACTTAAAGAAGATGCTCAGATTGTAAGGAAACAACGTATAAAGAGCTCTGGCCTCTCATAGAAATAGAGATGAAAAATCATTTGGCTCTGGGAGAACACATAATAGAAACAGCAAAATAAGAGGGAACTGAGACACTGAGAAAGGAACAGAGAGATGCACGGGTAACCAAGGAGTTCCCTTCAGAGGAAACACTTGTCTGTTGTTATGAAATTCTAGTGAGACAGCAGGCCAATCCCCACCACCAAAGTTCTTGAAAATCTAAAGGAATAGGTAAACGACTAAGAAAGCAGATCAGTAATCCCACTTTACAAGAATCCCCAAGTGCAATAATGAAATAACAATAGGTAACATGGTGACCACATCTTGTAGGGAAGAAGTATTCATATTATTTCACTTAATCCATCTAACTACCTCTAATTTGATATCATTATTAATCCCTATTACAAATGAGGAAACATCATCATAGAGAGGTGAAATAACTCGCCCAGGACCCCACAGCTACTAAATGAATGAGCTGAGGCTTAAGTGTGTTATGACTCAAAAGCTTAGTAAATAGTACTACACTTTGCTATTTCTCTGTATTGCCTTTTCAATGAGAAAACAGCATAGGGCAAATGATAGATGAAGAACCTCAAGTAAGGAGGCAAAGGAGGAAGGGGAGAAAAGAGGAGTAGATAAAATTTGAACCATGTCAACAATTCTTCACAAAAGGGTCACAGATTTTTCTAGTTGGATAGTTCAGGACAGTCAGATTGATGTTTTTAGTGCTAATGTATATTTTCTAAAATATAAAGTTCATGCCATAGTGGGAGCCAATTAGTCTAGGCCTTCTTTTCTGGCTTAATATAGTGCAACAATGTGCCATCTGGAGTTATGGAAGGCGAAAAGAAAAACGCGTTTCCTTAGCTGCCCCAGCAGGGAGGCAATGAACTCCTTTGCAGAGAGCTGGATTTGAATCCTCTTGGCTAAAGACTCTCACCAAATGGTTGGAGAACAGATATAACTTTTTTTAAGTCATTTTTCTTTCACTATTAGTTATAGTTTTCACACTTTATGACTGACGAGCATTTAACCATGTAAATTCGGGTAATCTGACTTGTAGTAATAGAATATAGACATAGGAAGGGCTAGGAGTAAGGGTTAGTACTTTCTAATGTACTTACATTTCTTGCACACAACCTCTTCTTTCCTTTCTTTTTTGTATGCTGACATCTATTTGAATGTATTGCTAAATCTCAGGTACCTAAGTCTAGAAGTGGCATTAAAATGAGATTGCTTTTATTGATCCCAGAGAAAAAGCCTTGGTACTGATTTAGCCAGTTGCTTTTTGATAGCAAATTCGAAGAAACAAAAAGCACAAATGAATTTTCAGCTCCTTGAAATCCTAAACTAAACCAAGCAAAACCGTGTTGGAGACAGGTAAGGCTTTCATTTCATGTGGGTTTTGAAGGGTTACTTAGAAGTCTTCTTTCACAATCTCTCACTATTTAGCAGATCCTTTGTATGCATGTATTCGTGCACTCAGCACACTAGTGAGGCACCAGTAAGCAACCGCGGGAACCCATGAGACGCTAGCAGTCTAAGGGAAGATCTTAATGTCCCTTGAAATAATTAAACATTTCCATACCAAATATTTTACTATGGTATAAGGTTTCAGAATTCAGTTATTGATCAAGAATGAGATGCAAATATATTATTCTTTCAGACATAAACATCATTTCTAGAAAGGTGGGCAGGTTGGTGTCTTAGTCAGCTCGGGGTGCCATAACAAAGCACCATAGACCAGGTGGCTTAAACAACAGTAATGTGTTTTCTCACAGTCATAATTAGAAGTATGAGAATAAGGTGGCAGCAGGGCTGGTGTGTGGTGAGGGCTTTTTTTCTATGATACAGACCGTTGCTTTCTATCATGTCCTCACATAGTAGACAAAGGGATGTCTTTATCTTCATCTTCTTTTTTTTTCAATTTTATTGAATATAATTGACAAAAATTTTACATATTTAAGGTATACAACATAATGATTTGTATACATTATAAATACTGCATAATTAGGTGGATGTGGTAATACATGCCTATAATACCAGCAACTTGGGAGGATGAGGCAGGAGGATCACACATTTGAGGTCAGCCGTAGAAATTTAGTAAGACCCTCAACAACTTATCAAGCTTCTCTCTCAAAATTAAAAATAAAAAGTGCTGGGAATGTAGCTCTGTGGTAAAGCACCCCTTTATATATATATATATATATATATATATATATATATATATATATATATATATATATATATATACACACACACACACTAAATCTCCAGGACCAAAACAACAACAAAAAATATTGCATGATGATTATCATGATCAAATTAACAGACATACTTATCACAATGCAGTTAGTCTTTGTATGTATTATGTGTGTGTGTTAAGGACATTTAAGATCTTAGCAATTTTCAAGTAAACATTACAGTATTGTTAACTATAGTCACCGTGCTACATATGGGATCCCCATTTGTTCATCTGTACCCTTTTACTAATTTCCCCTCCACTTCCCCCACACTGCAGAAAATGTAAGACCTGAAATCAAAAAATTCCTAAAATAAACAACAACAACAAAACACACACACACACACACACACACACACACGAGAAAAGCTCATTGATATGGGCCTTAGCAAAGACTTTTTGGATACAAGACCAAAAGCACAGACAACAAAGCAAAATAAAAACAAGAAGCATTATATCAAACTCGAGACCTTGTGCACAGCAAAGGAAACCACCAGCAAAATGAGAAGGCAACCTATGGAATGGGAGAAAATATATGCAAATGATACATCTGATAAGGAGTTAATATTCAGTATACATAAGGAGCTCACACATCTCTTCCTCTTTTTCAAAACCTTATCCTATGGTATAGGCACCACTTCTCTCATCTAACAGACATAAGGTATACAGACATTAAGACACAATTTACTCCCTAGCAGTTGGAAATCACTGTAAAGACATTTAGCCAAATATCTTCCAAATCTTACAGATTTGCATTAATATAAACTCTGTATTATAAAGGAAATAAGGTCACCCAATCTTTATCTTAAAAAATGGACTCTCCTTCAACCAGAATGATTCAAAAAGAGGCCCTTGTGAATTTCTTGATCCTTATTGTCTCTGGGTTGCTTTTATTCTAAAGAAGTGAACATGAATTGTTTAGTCTTTAAAACATCCGTCACTATCTACGACTAAAATCATCTTGCAAACATTGCCTTTTTAAAATAGGAAGTTTTATAGTGTTTTTCAGATATACTTCTCAACTGAGTGAAGAAAAATGTGGTATTAAATCTTGTTCTTTTGCTTCATTTTTCTTTTCACTCCAAGGCACAAGAAATGGTACTGCTAATTGCCCTATTAATGGTGCACTATCCAGGAACTATAGTTCCCACTGTGGGCCATTACAAGTAGTCAGAAAAGGTCATTGTGACTCAGAGTGAGTGCTGCAGGTGAAACAAGTTGGCTCCATGAGTCAGTGATGATTCATTCTCAGATCTTCCTGCCACAAAAAGTTTAGCAGTGTCTGTTTTCAGGATGAGAAACTTCACGGATGTGTCATTATTCAACAGGGCTTCACTTACGTTGCTCGTCTGCAATTTTCAAATCTAGCTAGCGTTTATTGGTTATTTATTTTAAATAGGGACTGATCTCCATCACCAGGCATTAACTGAGCACCATGTCTGTGCACTGGATGGCACTGAGAATAAAATACAATTAGGACAACTAGTAATTCCCACAGGAATGAGGAGGAAACATCAGAGCAGTGGCGAGCCTAGGTAAAACGTCATCTCTTTTTTGCATCCATGTAACGACATCCAGACATCTACCCTTTCCCCACACAGGTGCTCAAAGACTCCACATGACACCATCAGGATCAGTCCATAGCACCATTCATTTTGTTGCCAGTCACCCAAGCAGCCCAGAACACCAAGGTCATCTTTCATCCCTCAGATACCCATCTTCCCATATCACCCATATGGATCCCTTCTAACCAATCACCCACCTACTTCAATTCTTAAAGCCCTCCCACTGTATGTTCTGAAACTCAAGGTCAATCATGAGCAAAATCTCTTCTATCTTCATACCATTCTTTGAACATTCCCTTTGCTGATTTGCTCTAACTAAATAAAAACTGGTCCACCTTAAACTCACTGCCCTTTCTGCAGAACCTCTAAGTGGTGGATAATTTTTCTTTCAAGCCCTCTTGCCACTGGGTCCTGGATGGGGGATGATGTACTACTTGCTGCTCTTTGTCACTTCAGACCCTTCCTCTTTCTTAATGTTCCTTCTCTGCCACTCAAACACACACAGTTTTATATCACATATCATCAAACTATAATAGCCACTATTTCTCCTTGTTGTGGTCATTTTAAGACCCTCGGGTTATTTCCTTTCACCACCTTAAGCTTTTAGCTCCCAGTTCAATGAGCTTTTTCCAATTCTATTCCTCCCATCTTTTTTTTTTTTTTGGTGATTCTAATATGCATATAAATGATCTTTCCAATATCTTAGTCTCTAAGTTCCTTTTCACTCTGTGTTCCATGGACCAATGTCTCAACACTAATTCACCCTTTTCCCAACAAATTCATGATTTTGACTTCATTATGACCTTCAACTACTATATAAACAGATAGTCTCAGCTTTAAGTATCCCATTTTTTGACCTCTACATCCAGAAGATCTATAGTCTACTAAAACTTCCATGTTTTACAGTCCAGTGCCATCTCTGCATTGTCCTTTTCCTTTTTACATTCCCTAGTCCATCATAAGCTCTCCCATACTTTCCTAACTTCCCAGCCATAGTCTCCTTTTATCATTTTCACCAGGCAAAACCCCAACCTGAGTTGAATCCAAATTTCTGTATACTTATTTCTGCACTGACACAGTAAAATGGAGCTGGAGAAAAATATGCATATTTATGCTGGCTTGTTTCATTTTTATTTAGCGACATCTATCATCATGGATGCACCTTAGTGCATCTCATCAATATGTATTCAGAGGCACTACCTTTAGTGGCTCATTCATTCTCCCCATGTGTTTTAGACATTTACTTCATAATTTCACTCCTATTGTTAAACCTCACTCTCAGCTGATGGCATTGCTTCATCTATCTACTTTCCTTCCTTCCTTCCTTTTTCTTTTTTTTTTTTTAAAAAAAAAGCACCCCAAGAGAATTTATGCAAGGTGTCACCATTAAATCTTCTTCTTGTCTTCTCTCTGCTTGCATATGCATTCCCCCTTGTACCACTGTCTTCCCTTTTATAACTGCTATGATCGACCCATGGTCCACTTGGAAGTAAAACCCACTTCACTTTCCACCAAACTCACTCCAATCAAAATTATGTTCATACCACCCCAACAAAACCATAGCTGTCTACACTCTAGAACAAAGATGATCTCATATCGCTAAATCTAATTTCTAGGTGCCTGTGTCCGTTCATTGTCAGTGTTCTAGGTCCAACAGTATTCTATCTGAGGATCAGAAAGCCTCGGCTTTAGTTTCAATTCTAATAACTTCCTTTATGTGTTTGTTGTTCCCAATTTCTCTCTGTTCCCTATAAGAGGATTTTATTTTCCCTAACAAACTGTTTGGATGTATACATTGCTTTAGCCAATGAAATATGAACAGTGTTGTGTGTGAAGTCCTAGAAAAACTTTTAAGAGACATAGATGGTTTTACCATTGTTCTCACACCTGTACCACACAACTGAGATGGGGTTACTTCTTCAGCCAAGGTCGTGGGGTGGAGGAGATGTGGGACACAGTGAAAGCTAATTCACAACTTCCCAGTGTGTGGATGAGAAATAAGCATTTGTCATTGTTACCTTCAGAGTTTGGGGCTCATTGTACACTTCGTGTAGTGGCTTTGGACAAGTGTCATAGTTTCTCACTTATACAATGGGGTTAGATTATATTTTTTATCTTTGATGTCCCACAAAGGTCCCTATGTATAAGGCTTGGTCTAGAGTGGTGTTTGGGAAGTTGGTCAAACCTCTATGAGATGGGGTCTAATGGAAGGTCCTTAGGTCATCTGGGGCTTGTTCTTTCCTCCTCTTTGCTTCCTGGCCATAAGGTGGGCAGTTATGCTCTCCCATATGCTCCCCACCATCATATGATGCCTTGCTACAGGCCTAGAGCAACTGGCCCAATTGATGATGGACTGAAATCTGTAAAACTGTGAACCAAAATAAGTCTTCTCTCTTTATAAATTAATTAGTTAAGATATTTAGTTATAGTATCAGAATGCTGACAAACATAAGAATAATAAGATATTTCTTCTCTATTTCAGAGAATCATTGAGAGGATCAAGTGAGAAATATACATGTAATGTTTCTATTATGTTATTCACAATACTATTGAACTCTAAATATATGGAATTTTAGATGAAAAGATATTTATTTCTTTACCCGATGCACACCAAGTTTTCAATAAAAGTGGAACATTTAAAATACATGGAGTTGATAAATTGTATATTTTTCATTATTATTAAAAATAAGGCTGATGTTTAAATAGTCAATAATCAATGAAGAATATTAATGAGACATAAAAACTGGATTCTTAAGAATTTATTTCTTCAAGATGATGCCTGCCCCACCACTTTATTGCTTCAAATATTTATTAAATAAATCTCATGTTTCTCATGTTTCTCATTGTCTGCACCATGGACTTGTGTTGTATTTACAGGATTCTAGTTTGTATCTGAAGTCTTAGAGCTCTGAGTTAACTTAGGGATCCTGCAGAGATTGTGCCAGTGGGTATGAGTACAGAGGTTCCCCATTGCTGAGCTAGAGTGGGTATAGGTTAAATGCCGCATCATATTCTGTCCCTACTTCCCTACAAAGGAAAGTCACATCCATGATTGAAAGGAAATAGTGCATGCAAAGATCAGTGGGCTAATCCCTGTTGGGGAGGCACATAGGTCATTGCATTGACCTTCACCACAGCTTTACCATGTTTATATAATCATTCCCATTTTACAAATGAAAAGACTGAGGTTCATGGTTAAGTTCTTGTACAATTTGGTAAAACCCAGAAATAGCTCCATGGCTCAAAGCTTTCCAGTCCAAATTCCTAAGTCTTTTTCATCATTCATTTTACCTGGACAATTCATTTTGTATCTGGTGTGTGAAAAGTACAAAGCTAAAGGTTCATTTTTTGGCCATGGCATTTAAACACCTGGCATTTTAGCATGTAAATGAACCTAGCTACAGCAAGAACCCTTGGATTTTGTTGTGTGGCAGGGGATTTGAGGAGCAGGCAGAAAAGTCCAAATGGTGATTATGATTCCACTTAATGCTTTTAAAATGTAAAGTGAAAATTTCATCAGATATGAGTCTAAATTTGTTTACACAGAATAACTCAAATGGAACTGATATGAAAATAGGCACGATCATAAAGAAGAAAATCTTCTCTAAGTTTGATTCTGGTTAAGTATAGAAAATAAGGCAATTATGAAGGGTCAAATGGCTTCTATAGTGGAAGGCAACAGTATTATTACTTACTGACTTAGTTATTTGTTCCCAGTTATTTGTCTCACTGAGGGACTCACATATTCCCTTCCATTTGGCCTGTGTTGACCAGTAATCTAGGTGACCAGCCTCAATGGTTTTAGTTAATAAAGCAGTCTGTGCCTGCTTGCTTATTAGCCCTGAAGTCACCTCAAAGATTGAAGTGGTTTTGGGCTGGCTGGCATTCCTTGAGAAGAAATCTCAGAAGACAGAAACCATAAACAGAATTGAAAGAGTTTGATTAGATTGCTTTTAACTAATATGAAAATGTCACCGTTTGCCATGAATCAAATTTCTTTTTTTTTTAATCTTCTGGAAGACAGAAACATGATTTCAATGACAATAGAGTTCAATGAAAAAAAGCTTTAGAGTTAAAAAGATGAATTCAAATTCAAGTCTTCTATATGTGAGCTTCCAAGTCTCAGGCAAGTTACTTAATGTGTTTTGTCCTCTGATTAGTTGATGTATAGAAAACTCTTAGAACTTTGGTGTACAATAAGCACATAAAAAATGGTAGCTGTTAATATTATTTGTATAATAGAGCTGTTAACATCTTATAGGATTGTTAAGAGCATTAAGACCTTTTAAGCTTAAAAAATTAATCTAACAGAGCACTGAGCTGTGTTCAGTGCAATGAATAGCCTACATCATTATCTAATTCCTTAGCCCCTTAACTCAGAGCTTCAGCAGACTTCAGTAGAACCTGGGGTTCATTTTAGAGTGCCCATGTGCTTCTAATAAACACAGACGTGGAAACCTCTAACTTAATACACCCAAAACTGTCTTAGGAAAATTAGCTATTATAACATTTATTAAGCACCTACCATGTTTTGGGGAGAATACTATGTGCTACAGAAAAAAAATTAAGAACAATGAAAAATGATAGCTGTTCTCAAGAATTTATTATCTAGGTAAAAGTGAAATATACATAATAAAAATATTTAGTGAAATAAAAGAAAATAATTTGTGGATTGAATAGGTAAGACATTATGTTAGAGGTCTTGTCTTACAAGTTGGAAGAGTAATTAGGATTGCTAACTGGACCTGCCTCCAAACTATACAGGATGTTATTGCCTTATTTATCCAAAAGGTTGCCATTCAACCCTTTCATGGTTTTGGATGAATGATTGACTTAAACATTTTGAAAAACAAAAAATTTTCCCCTATCCATGAATAATGATTTCTTATAGAAAATTCCTTTCAAATTAAAAAATATATTTACTTAATCTAACATATTAATAAGGAGAAATACATACCCAAGGAACTCCAACTGCTTCCAAAGAAGATTGCAATTGCCATTTATAACTGAGAAATTTTTGGCATTTCATATCCATCACAAGTCTTTATCAACAGATGTTATCGATTCATAGTGTAATGCTTAAGAGAAATTAATACTTGACTCATGGTCTTTCTTGACATGTGACAAAATGTATCTTTTATAATTTATTTGAAAGAAAAACCTTTTAAAACTGGAGAAATATAGAATTTTAAATTGAGACAGGAAGACTTTGTGCCACTAACCTTTATTCTTAGTAACAAGATCTCAATCAGGACCATTTCAGGGAGGAAGGTTCTTTTCACAGCTACTATGATCAAAACAGGGGCTTCTATCTACTCATAACTGACAAAGATGCAGCCCTCATCTTTAGGGAATTGACTATAAAAACTTATTGTGGTCTCAAAGCGCTTTTCTTTAAATTTATGGTCCAAAACCAACAAAGCTCATTCTAAACATCAAAGAAAAATTGAGTCATGGAAAGTGAGCGTCAAAAGTCTGTACTCTCTTATCATGAACTCATTTAAAAAGAAAGGAAACAAAAGTAGTGAAAGGAATTTAGTTCTTGATCTGACCTGCTGTTTTTCTACTGTTGCAGCACTCTAGAGATCAAGGATTCTTCAATGGTTGTTCTTCACCCTGGAGAATTATCCTCTAGACTTTCAGGAGGGACACACTTGGGATGAGGAAGGATAGAAGAGTGCCCACTTCTCCAGCCAGAAGAACAGAATCAATCTTGCTTAAAATACAAAATAATTACAAGGCAACTGATTTTTGTAGTGTCAAAGTCTAGTATGTGACCTTGTGAGTAGGTGGTGGAGAAGTGGTGAAAGAAGAGTGAGAAGTAAGATCACAAACAGAAACCCTAAGTATCAGACGGAACGCCAAGGTCACCAAGTTGAAAGTAGGCAGAGTTAGTCAATGTATAAAAAGTTCTTAGAACTTTCATATACTGTGAGCACACAGGAAATGGTAGCTATTACTACTATTATTTGTATAATAGAGCTGTTAACATTTAACACGTAGGTTTGCTAAGAGTGTTAAGACCTTTTTTTTTTTTTTTTGGCATGGAAACCAACGTCATTATAGCCACTTAGCTGGTTTCCTTTGCCCCAGAATTTTCTACATCCAATCATTCCTGCTGCTAAATTAGTGTTGCTAAAAACTATGCTTTGATTTTTCTATTCCCTTGCTCAAAAGCTTTCACGGTGTTTTAGTCAGATTTTTTGCTGCTGTGACCTAAAGACCTGAGAAAAACAATTTTAAGGAGGAAAAGTTCATGCGGGGCTCAAGATTTCTGAAGTGTCCATCCATAGACAGCAGGCTCCACTCCTCAGAGCCCGAGGTGAAGCAGAACACCAGGACAAAAGGGTGAGGTGCAGAAAAACAGCCCAGGACAGGACTCCAGGAAGCAGAGAGAGCTCCTGTCACCGAGGACAAAATATATTCCCCAAGGCACGCTTCATCAATCACCCACCTCCTCCAACCACACTCTACCTGCCTATACTTACCACCTGCTTATTCCATATCAGGGGATTAATGCAATATTATATTAAGGCTCTCATAACACTAATCATTTCACCTCCAAATTTTCTTGCATTGTCTCACTCATGAGTTTTTAGAGACACCTCATATCTAAGCTATAAGACATGGCCACTTATTGTTGATAGGACTAGAAAAATGTTTCTTAGTCTACATTCTAGATCTTCTGAAATAGCTTCCTGTCTACCATGTCTAAAGTAGTGTCCACTTATACTTTTTTCTCTGTTTTGTTTTTTCCTGCTAATGCTTCTTTAGAGCTATGCAAGGCATATAATAAGCCTTAAAAAGTGTTGGCTCTATGAACGAATCAGTCAATAAAGGCAACAATAAAAACCTAAAGTCAGATAATTCTTAGAAACATTCAAGGACAACTCTTAAGATTACCTCATACCTGACTGAAGATGATGGGAAGTAATATGGTAGCATAGATTCTGTTGCCTAGTAATTATTTAAAAAAAAATTTCCCTTTCCAAATTATAACCCTGGACAAAATGTCAACAGATGTTTCCCTCCTTTTTAGACTGCTTCCTCTTCTTGCTCCCTAGGTCTTAAGGGTTCATAAGACAGCCCTCCATAAAAGAATGATGACTATTTACTTCCAGGTAGTTTGTCTCTTTATTCTCATCCCTATATTTTGGATGTTCTCAGTCTTGGCTTCATGTATTCCATAGTTCTATAAAATCTCATTCTCTCTCCATGAATATTATCTGGGAATCTACATTCAATTATCCAGTTAAACTTACAACATTGGCAGCTGATCTATAATAATACAAACATTTAGTATATTCCTGTACCACCATACCTGATGGTTCTTCTCAGTGAGGGCAATTGTAAATGTACTTTAGAGACTTTTTCCATTAAAAATTAAATGTGTATTTTTTTCTGATTATAATTTGTGTCTAATTCTTTATGTTGTAGAAAATTGAGAGAATATGTAAGTTAAAAATCACAAATTTGCATCAATGATGAAGGTTGTTTTGTCATACGTGGACCCAGCCTTGCTTATTTCTACTTTGTTTATACCATTAGTGTATCCCTGATGCAAGGTACTAGGGACTAGAAGTGTTTCTGATTTCAAAATTTTTCAGATTTTGGAATATTTTTTTTGTGTGTGTGTGTGTGTAGATAGATAGATAGATAGATAGATAGATAGATACGAAATCTTAATGACAGGTCCCAAGTCAAAACACAAAATTCATTTTTGTTTCAGATACACTTTCTACCCACTGCCTAAAGGCACTTTTATTACAAATTTTCAGTGCATCTGCATTTTGATGCAGCCTGCCACAGGCGGTCCAAGTGTGACCTTTTCCATACTTGGTGTCATACTGGCACTCAAAAATTTGCAAAGTTTGGAAGATTTCAGATTTTGTATTTTCACAGTAGGGCTATTCAACCTGTATTAGAGGGTGAGTAATTAAGATACAAATTAATGCTAATATCTCTTTTCCTTTATTCTACTAACAAGAAAAATGTTCTGTTCCCCTAGTACTTCCTCCCTAAACAGTGTGAAAGTTAACATCTTATGGACTTCAGGCATTTCTGAGAATTTAGTAAGTGTCCCTAAGAGGAGGGGCTTAAGAAACAGGCAGAAGCAAAAAGCTAGGGGGAGGTTAGTATTTTCTCTTAGACTTAAGAGCAATGAGAAATGAGCTCTCCAGATTGGGAAATACCTGCAGGCTTGTCAGTGGGTACCCAGTGGGGAGGACCACAGTGAGAAATATCCCTGAAGCTTCTGCAAGGAGTATTTGAGAGCTAATCTTTAGGGATCAGACTTGATAAAAATATCCTGTAGCTTAGAAGCAATGAACAGATGATTATTATTGTGGATTAACAATTCGGTCTATTTTCTGACACCTCTTAAATCCAGCATTATTTTTAAGTTTCTTTGAGGTAGTAAGAGGTTCCAATAAGACATATTAAATTTTCTAATGGTCTAAGTGAGAAGGGGCTTGGAGAACATTAATATAAAATTAGAAAAATATAGAATATAACATTTCTTATAGCCTGATATTGATGTCTAAAATTTATTTCCATTTATTTTTATACATAACACACATGCTCACACAGTGTACATGCTGTAAACAAGTCTAAGTTAATATTTTACATCTAATTTTATAAGTTGATTTTGAAAAATTAAGTATAGTGATTCCTAGTCTTAAGTATTCCCACACATGGTATTTCATGGTTTCACAGTTTTCTATCATCCATGTGACTGTTGCATATTTTATTACCAGTTTTCCTAATGGTTGATATTTTTTTACTGGTAGTGGAAAATAGTTGCTTCTACTCTTTCCTCTATTATAAAAATGTTTCAATGAATCTCATTCTCATATAAAATTTAGTGCACTACTCTCATTGGCCTTAGAACACATGGATCCCTGAAAGTGGGCTTGCTGAACAAAAGACCATATACATTTTTAGATTTGGGGGATATTTATTTCCACATTACCCTCTAGAATACTTATAATAACATATCAAAAATGTGTGAAAGTGGTATGTTTCCCCTCCTTTGAGAGGGGATTGAAGTTTTGAACCACATTACTTCTGAGCGAACCTCCTCTGGTATGCTCTGACAGATTGTAACCAGACAGAAATGTGACAGAATAGTGGGATGGAAATGATGTTGTCTGACTTTTTTTTTTTTTTTTAGCAGTAGAATGTAATGTATTCTGAGAACTATTTTTCAACGAAATTGATGTTGATCTCTAGGGGAAAATGTCTAGTATTGATGCATTATTAGAAAGCTTATGTGCACTTGGACTTAGCTTTGGCAGGTTTATTTGAATGACTAATTACAGTAATGCCAGAGCCAACTTAATGAACTTTTTTCCTCCCAACAAAAATCTGTTTAATTAGTTGCTGTAGTACTGATTAGATCTATTTAAAGAATGTCCCTTAATCTTCCTGGATTTGGAGATCCAGATAACTGTTGCTTCAAGATATTTTTTGGATCATGCAGGATGTTGGGCAATGACTCATTAATAAGATTGTCTATATATCACACAAGTCAATCAATGGGATTACTGCCCTAAAATAATAATGCCATGAGTAACATAAATGTGAATAATTGACTGAATATAATGAATCATTAACTACATTTAAAATGCCACATTAATAATATAAAAATCTTCTCATCTCTCCTATGATTGTGAGAAGTTGAAAATGAAACCCTTGTTAATGGCCTGCTAGAAGATTTGAAAGTATGTCAACTCCCAACGTATCCCTGTTTTTTCTGTCAGATGGAATTAGTGGTAACTACTGAAAGTCATTCTAAAAACTAATGACCATGCTTTTCTATGGAGAGATGGAAGCATTAAGAAGATGATGATTGTCCATAAATATATACAATTTATATATGTTGAAAATTTTTCAAAATTTAAGGCAACACAAGGACTAATTACCTTGATTTTATCATTATACATTGAATACCTGTATCAGATCATCACACTGTACCCCACAAATATTTACAATTAAAATAATAATTAATTTAATATTTTAAATATTATTCTAAATGGATGATGGGAAAGTTACCTCTGAAGTTGCCTACCAAAAGAGAGCTTGTGACATTGATTTTTCAGATTCCAAGCAGCTTACAGAAGATCTGAATCTTATCTGAAGAATTAATCCTCTAAACAAGGCAGCTTGTCATTTTATAGTTTGTTTTTGTATAATTGTCTGTCTTGAGAATTTTCATTTTAATATATGGACTCCCAAGTTTTGCATAGAGATAAGAGATAATAGTTTCAAATCTTCATGAGCTAAAAATTTAAGCAGCTGTATTTCAATTTTAAATAACAAGTTGAGAGAATTGTAGGCAGATGGGCATTAGAGAATGAATAGTTTTATAAATTTCCCAATCCCCATGGGCTAAGCAATACATAACAACACTAAAAACTTATGAATAGCAAAAATAGTGTTCCCTTGAGCATGTACAAGTTCGTGACAAAAATACTAACAACTTCTCCAACTGTTCAGGGCCAGCAACTCTGAAGAAAGAAGCAGAGGGGAAAATGCAATGACCAAATAACACAGAGTCTCAAAAAACCAAGGCCCTCACTGAACAAGCATAATATGGCATTCGCAGGATAACCTCTACAGCTGACAAAGATTTTGATCAGTCCAAGAGTAGAGCATGAGGGACTCAAAATGTCTAAAGAAATTTGAGAGTTATAAACCTTGTGGATCTGGACAGTGAGCAGGGCTCCCTCCAAAGATAAGGTTCAATGTTGAAAATATGTTTTGGGGAGTTGAATCAGAATTCAACAGGATAGGAACAATGGGGATAAAGGGAAGAGATGATAAAGGTAAAAGTTGAGGGAGAAACAGAGTTAGAAAACTTTACAAAGTAAACTGCCGCAGTCTGGCTGGGCACAATCAGGAGCCACTTGTCAAAAGAAACTAACTTTATTTTTAGAACCACACACGCCAAACAAAACAGCCTCTCAGGAAAAACCCTCAGAGCCTCAACTGCCACCACCAGCTTTCCACAAGCCTCTCTCTCCCACACAAGCTTCTCTCCACCTCCCACAATCCTCCTGCTCTTGAGGCCGATTGGCTGGGTCACATGGGCGGAGCCAAAAAAGTCCCCCAATGAGCAGCTCCGTGGTCTGAAAGGGCAGGGAAACAGCCCAATGAGCATCACTGCAGAGGAGCCAATCAGCTAGATGTTGCTGGGGCCGCTGTGAGCCAATCATCAGCCGGCAGCTGGAAGTTTGCTGGGGCCCCTTCGGCTGTGGCTCTCAACAGTAAACCACCATATTTTTGCACACCATTTGCAAAAAAGCAGAAAAGGAGATTCTGCTGAATTGGAAAATACTAGGAATTGCAGGTCCTAAAAATCCAAAACAACTGATTGTAAATAAAATTGACTGATAGAAAAGTATCAATATCAAGTCCCACACAAAATTATTATAAGAAAAAAAGAATAGGAAGTAAAATAATATTCCCAGAGACAATTAAAATGAACCTTTATAGGCATTTCCATATAATAGATTAAAGCTCTTACCAACTAGATTTAGGAAAATGAGGTGACATTAAAAACATCATATTCAAAAATGGTATGACTAACTTAAGAATAATGAAGTAAAGGAAAATCATTTTGGAAATTAAGAAAGAACTAAAAAATGCAATAATGAATAAACACATCAAATAAAGTATTAATAGAAATAAAAGGTGAGATATTTATAAGAAATAAAGAGATGAAAGAAATTTAGAGAAAATATGTATGAAATATGATATGTCAAGAGCTTTATAATGTTTTGAACAACCAATAAAAAAAAAAAAAAACAATATTGAAGATAGACAAAGAAAATCCAACTGCAAATAATAGGCATCCCCAAAGCAAATACTAAAGTAACAGAAAATTATAAGTATTAAACATTATAATTCACAAAACATTTAAGTTACAAATAAAAGATCTACAATTATCATTAGAAATAACATCATTTATCTAAGAATATCAATCTAGAATAATGAAAATAAGACATATTTATTATGAACCTTAAGATCAAAGAATAAAATCCTTTGGCTGTCGGGGCAAAAAAGAATAGATGGGAGAGTGGTTTATTGTTAGAATTTTAGGCAAAAATACTTTATGTCAGGACACAGTGGATTGATATATTTAAAATATTTAAGGAAAAATTTTTGTATTCCAAAAAATTGACTTTCAATATTGAACTCACACATCTGTTATCAGCATGTAAGTACTCAGGGAGTATTGTTGCTATATATTCCCTCTCCGAGTAACTGAACAAATTTCAGACAATATGAATAAGGACACATTGAAATAAGACTTTTGTAGGCTCCAAATAGGTACTTACTTACAAAATTAATGCTAAATGTAGACAAAGGTAAAGTGTATATGTAATTATTATATCCTCTTAAAATGCAAATATAGTAAGCAAATTGTAAGTAAATGGGAAGAGCCAAAAACGTAATGAGAAGTTAAACTCCATTTACATATGATGTGACAAAATGCATTCTACTGTCATGTACAACTAATTAGAACACAAAACATTTTAAAGGTTGTCACTTCTACATAAAATATATTAATTACATTCTTTTCATTTACTGGTTAAAGGTGTCTTTATAGAATTTAGTTTTTCGTGAATGAGTTTTATGAAAGTTATACATTATATTCCATAATGAGGTAAACCTATCAAAAAAACTATAAAGTATTTGACTTAAGGCAAATCATGAATCTTTCTTTGTTGTTGCCTCCTCTGTAAAATAGGTTGTTCAGATAAATTGGCTAATGTGAAGCATTTAACGTAGATATGTAATACACTCGTAACATATATACTTATGTGTGTGTGTATATATATAGAGAGAGACATATATGTGTGTATGTATAAAAAAATACATTGATCTCTACAAAATAATGTAATGAAGAGGGAAGAGTTGAAAAAAAAGTCCACATTTCAATTGAAATTGTTTTCCTCTGGATCATGTATCCATTTCTAATATAGTATGTAATTTGTGCTCTTATTTGCTTATTATGTATTATTTGGCTCCATTGTTAGATTCAGGAGCACAAGAATCTTTCTCTGTAGCCCCCTGGTATAGCCTAAATATCTAGAACATGTACAAGACCTCAAACCCTAAAATGCTGGATGAATTGTTGAATAGCAGTAATCTACTAAAAATGAAATATTTAATCTATTTAAATATTTTGAGTTATTTTAACTAATATAGCTCATATAGTAAAGAAAGCCATTTCCAAAATCATTTGACATTTGTTGAAAATACTCTCACTGAACTTCAATTTATGCACTGCCTTCTAAATCCATAAAAAAGCTAGGTTGTGTAGATGCTACTTCAGTGTTGGAGGGTATAATTAGAGCATTCAAGTGAAAAAAGTGAAGTATTAGATTTTAGATTGTTATATGCAAAGGACGAAAGCAAACTGTGTAAATAAAAATACATATTTATATATAGCACATAAAAGAATCTTGTAGAACAGTGAGAATAAATATACCTTTATATTCTGTACTGTTTTAAGAAATTATTTTTAAAATACTTCTCCCTGAAGGACTCTTTTTGCAAAGCGGTGGGGAAAAAAACATTAGAAATTGATATTGCTAAAATGCTTTATTTTTTGTAATTTAGTTTTATAACTTCGTTGTTTTGAAAAAGTATGCTCCCAGTAGAAAGACAATTTATGCACTTGAATCCAAAGGGGGATTAATTATATAGTGTTTAATAACAGACTTCTGCTTATAAGAAAACAAAAGAAGTTTCTCTTTCCTTATTTAATAAATGTAAAGGATTTTCCCATGTATGCATATTTCACATTTTTTAAGCAAAGATCAGTAGAAGACTGCCTATTTTTTTTTTTAACACCAAGCACTAAATCTGCTCCAAATCTCTTTAATTCATCTTTCCAGATATTCTCCACTCTTCCCATGCTGGCAGTCTTACCATATGGACTATATTAGTAGGTTAAATCCCCCTAGTTCTGGTTAAGATCTGCCAATGGGAGGCCCTGGTAGAAGATCAGAAGTGGGGAGTGAAGTGTTTTTTTATTTCCCTTGGCTCCTACCCTAAAAACTTGTCTGATGCTGGCTGCCTTCAACCAAAGCCATTGCTCTCTAGTCACTGCTCCTCTCCAGAGTACAGACTCTACTAAAATACCTTATGTGGAATTGTATTTTATTATTAAAATCTGCATTCCCTCATATTATTTCATTTGCATTCCCAGTGAAGTTGACTATAGATTCATTCCTGTTTCTTCTTTTTTTAAAAATTCTAATTTGTTATACATGATGGCAGAATGCAATTCATTTCATATTACACATATAGAGCACAATCTTTCAAGACACTGATTATACACAAAGTATTTTCACATCATTCATGTCTTCTACAAGTACTTAGGGTAATGGTGTCTAACTCATCCCACCATCATTTCTATCCCCTTGCCCCCTCCTTTCTCCTCCCTCCCCTTTACCCTATCTAAAGTTCCTCCATTCCTCCCATGCCCCCCACACCCATTACCATTGTGAGTCAGCATCCTCATATCAAAGAAAACATTTAGCCTTTGTTTTTTTCAGGATTGGCTTGCTTCACTTAGCATTATATTCTCCACTTCATTCATTTACTTGCAAATGCTCTGATTCTTTTAATGCTAAATAATATTCCATTGTGTATATACACCAAGGTTTCCCTATCTATTCATCTATTGAAGGGCATCTCTGTTGGTTCCATAATTTAAGTGTTGTAAATTATGCTGCTATAAACATTGATATTGCTGTATACCTGTAGTATGCTGTTTTTAAGTCCTTTGGGTATAAACCGATAATGGGATAGCTGGGTAAAATGATAGTTCCATTCCAAGTTTTCCAAGGAATCTCCATACTGCTTCCCAAATTGGCTACAATAGTTTACAGTCCCACCAGCAATGTATGAGTGTGCCTTTTTCCCCACATCCTTGCCAACACTTATTGTTGTTTATGTTCTAGATAGCTGCCATCCTGACTGAAGTGAATTGAAATCTTAGAGTAGTTTTGATTTGCATTTCTCTAATTGCTAGAACGTTGAACATGTTTGTTGATTGACTGTATATCCTCCCCCTAGAAGTGTCTGTTCAGTTCTGTGGCCCATTTAATGATTGGGTTATTTGTTTTTTGGTGTTAAGGTTTTTGAGTGCTTTATATATCCTAGAGATTAGTGCTCTGTCTGATGTGCTAGTGGTAAAGATTTGTTCCCATTCTGTAGGCTCTCCATTCACCTCACTGATTGTTTCTTTTGCTGAGAAGCTTTTTAGTTTGATCCATCCTATTTATTGATTCTTGATTTTATTTCTTTCACTATAGGAGTCTTATTAAGGAAGTTGGAGCCTAAACCAACATGATGGAGATTTGGGCCTACTTTTTCTTCTATTAGGCAGAGGGTCTCTGGTTTCATTCCTAGGTCCTAGATCCTAGGCAGCATATTGTTGTTGGGTCTTTTTTTTTTATCCAGTCTACCAGCCTATGTCTTTTAATTGATGAGCTTAAGCCATTAACATTTAGGGTTTATTATTGAGATATGATTTTTCTTACCATCATTTTTGTTTATTTTTGGTATTTAGCTTGACTTGGTTTTTCTCCTTTGGTTTGCTTTTCTTTTATTGTAGTTCTTCCCTTTGCAGATTTTCATTGTTGTTTTTCATTTCCTCCTCATGGGATATTTTTCCAAGAATGTTCTGTAGTCTAGGCTCTCTTGCTGTAAATTCTTTCAGCTTTTGTTTATCTTGGAAGGTTTTTACTTCATTGTCAAGTTTGAAGCTTAATTTTGCTGGATATAAGATTCTTGGTTGGCATCCATTTTCTTTTAGACTTGCTATATGTTGTTTCAGGATCTCCTAATTTTGAGAGTCTGGGTTGAAAATCTGCAGAGATCCGAATTGGTCTTCCCTTATAGGTAATCTGATTTTTCTCTCTTGTGGCTTTTAATATTCTATCCTTCTTCTGTATGCTAGGCATTTTCATTATAATGTGTCTTGGTGTAGATCTGTTGTAATTTTATACATTTGGTGTCCTATAAACCTCTTGTATTTGATTTTTTAATTCATTCTTCATGCTTGGGAAATTTTCTGATATTATTTCATTGAAGAGATTGTGCATTCTTTTGGTTTGAATCTCTGAACCTTCCTGTATCCCAATAAATCTTAAATTTGGTCTTTTGATAGTATCCCATAATTCTTGGATTTTTTTTCATGGTTTCTTCCCATCTTCATTGGGAGATCAACTTTATTTCAAGATTGTATATTTTGTCTTCATAGTCTGAAGTTCTTTCTTCCAAGTGGTCTAGTCTATTGGTGATGCTATCCATTGAGTTTTTTAATTGGCATATTGTTTCTTCCACTTTGAGGATTTCTATTTGTTTTTTTCCCAGTGTCTCTATCTCTTTCTTAAAGTAATCTCTTGCAACTTGTATTTGCTCTCTTATCTCTTTGTTGGTGTGATCAATGGTTGCCTGAATTTGTTCTCTTATCTCTTTTTTGTAGTAATCGATCTTTGCCTATATCTGCTCACTTAGGTTGTTCTTTAATTCCCAAATCATTTTAATTATGTATATTCTGAACTCCTCCTCTGACATTTCACCTAACGCACTATCTATGGATTCTATTGTTGTTGTGTCTTAGTTTGTTTGGGGCATTTTCCTCCCTTGTTTTTTCATGATGTCTATGTATCTTCCTCTCTCGCAGAGTAGATCTCTGAGGTATTACAAGTTTCTGCTCTATTATCTTATAGTGTGCTTACAGATTACCAACACCTCACTCTTAAGGGAGAGATCAATATTACAGCACTCATTGTATCCATGTGCAGCCTTATATCAGTTAGCTTCTATTTTTACACTTACAGTTTTGTGTTACTATAAACAGAAATGATGAATTCAGTTATCTTCAACCATATAGTTAATGGGTTTGTGTAATGACTTACAGTTTCTGATGGTGGAAGGGGGGACCAGGGAGTTGATTGAGATGTTTATGAGGTAGAATGTGAGAATATGGAGGTATTAGATTATGTGACTACTGAGAGGGTAATCACAAAAAGTTGGCTGTTAGTAGGAGAAAGAAGAGATAGGCAACCCCATGCAAGACTCCCTGTTAACTCAGCAAGAGGATAACTATTAGCACCCTTATTAGAGAAACCTCTGGTTCAGCCAGGCCACAGGGATGTTGGTGACGTTTTACCAGGTCCTTATTTTTGCTCTTCTCTTGACAGAAGTGGCAATATCCCAGTTTTTTAAAAAAATACTTTTTAGTTGTTGATGGACCTTTATTTTATTTATTTGTATGTGGTGCTGAGAATCAAACCCAGTGCGTCATGCATGCTAGGCAAGCGTGTTACCACTGAGCTACAACCCCAGCCCCAGTTTTGTGGTGGTATGTTTCCTGATGTTGGGCTGTGGAGCTACACTTTGGTGAATAAGAAACCCCAGCACAGAGTGGCTCTCCCCCAGAACTCCTGGCCACAGGCAGGGCCAATGGGCAGGCATGCTCTGACTCCAGAACTCATTCCTGTTTCTTTGTTCATTTTTCTATTGGGTCTTTTAGAGTTTCTCTAGAAATTCAGTGTTCTTTGCGGTTGCATGAACACAAATAGCTTCTTTCCATCTCTCATTTGCTTTTTAAGTTCATGAGTCATAAATTACATTTAATTTTAATGCAGAAGAGTTATAGATCTATTTTATAGTTTGTCCCTTTTATGTTTTACTTAAAATCTTTTGTACCCATGGTTAAAAGTAGTTTCCTATATTTTCTTCTCAAATTGTTATTTTTTTTGACATTTGGGACTTTAAACAAGTATTCATTTAATAATTTTTTCTAAATTCTGCAGAAACAGCAATGAAAAGAATAAGTCAAACTTCCCTTTGTTGTTTTACTTACTACTAATTTGAATTGGTATACTATTGGAGATTATATTGCATTTTAAACATTTTAATGGCATTTAACATTAAAAAATCCTCAGTTAATTTTAATATGCCACTTAACCTGTTCTATGTCTCTGTAAACCTCATATTTATTTATCACATTTATTCTTCTATTAAACTTGAATAATTATAAACTTTCTCCTTAGGTTGTCATAAAAATTAAGTTTGTTTTTCATTAGCTTTATAATTTTTAAAATCATGAACATATTCTAATTTATTTTTTAAATTAAATTTCCAATCAGAGTTCCTGTTAAAAATACTGACTGGCATTAGTTTTTCATTCATTCATGGAACAAATACTTATTGATCAGTTTCTATATAACAATTTCATGTATAAAAATCTCTACTCTCCTTCTAAAAGTAACTTTTAGAGCTAAGTTATAGCTTAAGACAAGAAAAGCAGGAATCATCTTTTTATGTTAAAATTGTTACAAATGAAAATAAATTTTGTATATCTAAATAAAAATATAAAGCATTAATTGGTTATTTACATTTTAAATGTTTTGACATTTTACTGTAGATGCCTGTTTATTTACCTAAGTGATTTTACCCAGTTATTCATTTTGCTGCCAATTACCATTTAAGGCTCATGGGTAGAAACAGTGTATAGCCACTTTGAAAACTGTACGGTAAAGCTGACCTACTCTGGTCCTTAACATCCTCAATATATCTGGATCCTTAACAAGATCCAGGAGTCATTGTAGCTACCATATAAAATGATTTAGATTGAGAATTAATTCTGGGAACTCTGCGATGGGTCTGTATTGTCCTAACTGGAAACATCAGCTGTCACATGGTCTACTTTGGTCATTCAGCCTTAGATGGAAAAGTACATACAAATCAGCATGTTCACATTGTTACCATGGTGACCATTCTGCTAAACGGAAATCCTGAAAGATGCAGATCATAATGTTGTATGTTTTTAAAGAATGAGTAATAAAACATATGTTTATATCACAGACTTGGTCTCACTGGGGGTTGAGTTATGTCCCTGATGCATGGCCAGATGTTTTATATTATTCCCTTTTCGGCAAGAACAGAAAGCCTACTACATAACCGTTTAATGTTTCTGAATATTAGCATCCATATGATTCTGCAGAGTGTTTAAAATTGGTTTCATGTTATTGAATTGAGAGAAAATCTCTGAAACATATCAACAAAATCTCTCAAATACTGTTATATAAACAATATTAAACAAATTCATAAATAGTTGTTAAATGAATTAAATAAGTAAAATACTAATAGTACAAGAAGAAATAAAACTAAATCATCATGCAAAGTAGTTGAGCAGTAGAAGTAATTTTAATTATAAAAATAAGATTGAGATCATTTTTATATTTTATTTTTAATGCTTTTGTGTTTTCATAGCATTTATATGGAATACATTTTTACATATTTTATTGATTTCTACCCAAATTTGATAATACATTTAAAGCAAGCTATTTTATCTCCATCTTGATAGAATATCTCTGCATATAATTCAGGATAACCTAGGTTGTCCTATAGTAACAAAAAATTCAATGAGAATTTTTCAATTATGTTATATGCCTATCTTTAGCTATTAGGGCCTCTGATTTATGTTATCTTCACAAAGAAATGCAGGTTTGTGGGGACTTCACTCTGTGGAGTATGGTGGAGTGGGGGTCAGGGAAAGGTAAATCACACAATTCAAAGAGAAAGGCTCACATTTTATCAGCCAAAGTATCTCAAAGAATATGTGTAATTTCAAGCAAGCTGGGAAATACAATTCTACATGTTCCCAGAAGAAAGAAAATCAGAACTCTCACATGAATAGCACTCTGTGTGCATAAACTGTTAGAAGGACATTAAGACTAAAGCCAGAATCCCTGCTCTCTACACTTATAGTCTGCCTCCTGCTAGAAGCCACAACTGTCTAAACTGTTTACCATATCGTATGGTTAATATCCTTGATGTGTGCACTTAATTTGGAATAATAATAATAATTCAAATATAGAAGGAACTTACATGAGTTACAAGTTCTGGGTGGGTGAATTTCAAATTGACTTTGAACTACTGGTAGAATCTGGAGTGGTACTGCTGGTGACAAAGGCATTTTAGGTGATGGTGATAAAGAGAAAGGAGAAAAAATTATACAAAGGAACCACTACAGATCTGCATTTAATTTGTGTGAATTTAATAACAATAAATTTGGGGCTGTGAGAGAGAAATATAAAGATTGAGAAAGAGAGATGGGGAGGAGAAAGAAAAACAGAGGAAAGAGAGAGAGAGAGGAAGAAAAAGAGAGAAAGGAAAGAGAAGAGGGGTGCAATTTAAGCAGGTGGGTGATTCCATTCCACAAGGCACTAAATGAGCCATATGTCCTGGTGGGAATGTGAGATGAGAAACTTGAATTTGTTCTTCCACCCCTTGTTCTCAGTTACCTCCTATCTCTCAAAGCATATAATATGAATATCACAGGAAATTTGGCATGATATAATGTTAGCACATATTTTTCATGCAATCTGATCCTTAACTGAAGCAAAAACTCCATTTTTCAATGCTAAAAAAAAAACTAGTTGTTTGACTTGTGCATTTATGTATCAACTGGAGAGAGTATCAATCGCCTAAACAGTGCCTTTTAAATTATTTCCAAGAGTAATTTGGCAAACTGTGATGATCAACTTGTGTTTTGACATTAGAACCTAATTTCCATAGAGACAGAGTTTGTAACTTCATTATATAAGACACTTGTCTCCAAAAGTGGGATGGGGAAAATATTAAAATTTCTATTTCTATTTATCTTTAATCTCATTCTTTTAGATTCTGTATATGCTTTATTTACTTTTTTTGTATACAAGATGGCCACTTTTGTTTTTTAATTAATTTTTTAATTTATATACAAACAGTAGAATGCATTACAATTCTTATTACACATATGGAGCACAATTTTTAATATCTCTGGTTGTATACAAAGTATATTCACACCAATTCATGTCTTCATTTATGTACTTTGGATAATAATGTCCATCACATTCTACCATCATTTCTAACCCCATGCCCTCTCCCTATCCCTCCCACCCCTCTGCCCTATTTAGAGTTCACCTATTCGTCCCATGCTCCCTCTCCCCCACCTCACTATGAATCAGCCTCCTTATATCAGAGAAAACTTTCGGCATTTAGTTTTTTGGGGATTGGCTAACTTCACTTAGTATTATCTTCTCTAACTCCATCCATTTAACTGCAAATGCCATGATTTCATTCTCTTTTATTGCTGAGTAACAGTCCATTGTGTATATATGCCAAATTTTTAATCCATTCATCTATTGAAGGGTGTATATGCTTTATAATAGTTGTAGCATATTAACATAGTAATACAGGTGTAACAGCAGTAAGTAAAAGAATACACATATACACATTGGGGGCATCTGCTCAAATTTTTCTTTGGATATGAATGTATGCTCAAAAACATTTGGAAATCACTGGCATAGGCAGATGTTCAGAAATGGAAATGTGCACAGGTCTCAATACAACTTTGGATACATTTACCTGAAAGGCAAGAAGAATCCATATAAGTTAATTCTGGAGAATTAGAAGAAGATATGTTCATTCCATTAGGTTAGGATCATATACAGACAACGGTGAAAGCTAATCTGGTCTTTAGAATACATTTAGAAACTGAACCAAACTGCACATTTCAAAACTCTTCAGGTGGACAATGCCATATTATGAATCTAGAATTTCTCAGGTTTCATCTCATCTCATCAGGGGAACATGCTGTAATCAGTTAGTGATGTCTACACCTGGCACCAGAAAAGGCAGTGGCTGCAGAGGTGCTATATTTGCAAATCCTGATAATGCCTCAAACCCACCAGTTAAATAAATATATCTAGATATGTTTTGCAGAAATGAGCCACAGGTCTACTTAAATAATTTTTAAAACCATCTACCTTATTTTGTTTGTATCTAACCCATTTATTACTTTGTATTTTACAACTGAAAGAAGCTAATGAACTTCCAATCTGATGCTGAATTTCTATTACAGACAGAAAAGATATGATATCCTTATCACTAATTACATTGATGTAAGGAAAACACATGCAATTTAGGGCATTTAAAAAAATTTGAATTTTCCAAGTTAACTGTAGTACAGTCTAAATTAATCACATAATGTCCAATAGCAGCCTCTTACTTCATTTGTAAACAGAAGACATATAATACGGAGAGAATTCTGACAGGTAGTTCAGGCAGGAAGGGCAAATAGAGAATGTTCTGGGTATGCTTTCCTATTCCTGGCCTGCATAGCTGTTCTGTGAGGCATACCAAAGACCATTACTTGCAAATATTCTTGGTCCAAGAACTTTGGCTCCTGAGGGTTGATGAAATAATAAGACATTTCTGTTTTACATATCCAACAGAGTTGCCAGCCTTCTTGGGACACAAAGAAGATTTGACATCATTTAAATTAAGGGTAAAACTTATATCCAATAGAGACATTTCAAACTGCTCTCTCAAAGATCTCTTTAAGAAAGAAATGGCCCAGACCTACTCTTAGACCCAGTGTTTACCCCTTCCAAGTTGTAATTTTGAACAACTACATAATGCCTTTGACTGTCAAGTCTTATCAAAGATAATTACTTAAGTAACTGGGTTGACATAAATTGTGCAAATCATCATGTGATGCCTTCTGCCTAGTAGGCGCAAATAGAAGGCAGCTTTAATATTAAATCATGAATTAATCTAATGTCTTCTCTGCAAAGCTATCATCAACTCTTATACTTGTGATAACTACCAACTGTCCAGTGTCAGTTCTCCTCAGAAACAAGATTAGGGTTTGTAACACAAACTTCCAAGTGTAGAGCTCCCTGCTTTGGGTTCTTACTCCAATTCTAAAACTGATCAGTGTTGTCAAGTTGAGCCGAGGAGGAAGAATTTTCCCAAAATGAGATATTTTTGATTGATATGATGAAAGGGTTTTTTTTTTTTTTTGCTTTGATATTGGTGTTTGGCAAAAACATTTGATTTTGGAAAATATATTTTAATATAACTATGTTATAATTTTATCAGTACAATAAGCCAAATTGGTTTGCCAATAAATATTACTTAGAATATTATTTTAAATAAATTGCTTACAGTGTCCTCAGAGTCACATTTTATACTGATAAATCTGGATTGTTTATACAGCCAATGTACTTTTCTTGTTAGACCATAAAATTTTTAATTGAGAAAATATTCACCTTGCAGATTTTGATAACTTGTTAAGCTCTGATAACATTCTCCTAAATGAGGAATATTATTAAACTTACTATTTAAATATGTTAATGTTTTCACCCTAACATTTTCTTTTTTTTTTCACCATACAATTTATTTTTATTTTTTTTAGTCATACATGACAGCAGAATGTATTTTGACATATAATACATACATGGAATGTACATACATCAATCATATTGTCTATTCTATTCTGCTGCCTTTCCTATCCTCCCTACTCCTCCCCTCCTCTCCCATCCTTTCTCTCTATCCAATCTAATGTGACACACTTTTTTTTCTTTTTCTCATCACAACATCATGTATGTATTCTGTATAACAAAGAGGTTCTCCTTCCATCTTCCTTGAAACTCCCCTTCTCCCTCCTTTTCCCTCCCACCTCTCTTCCCTATTTAGTGGTAGTCTTCTTCTCATGCTCTTCCTCCCTATACCATTTTGAGTCACCCCCCTTATATCAGAGAAGACATTCGGCATATTTTTTTTAGGGATCGTCTAACTTCACTTAGCATAATCTGCTCTAATGCCATCCATTTGCCAGAAAATGCCATGATCTTGTTATTTTTTCGTGCTGAGTAATATTCCATTGTGTATAAATGCCACAATTTTTAATCCATTCATCTATTGAAGGGCATCTAGGTTGGTTCCACATTCTAGCTGTTGTGAATTGTGCTGCTATAAACATTGATGTGGCTGTGTCCCTGTAGTATGCTCTTTTTAGGTCTTTTGGGTATAGTCCGAGAAGGGGAATAGCTGGGTCAAATGGTGGTTCCATTCCCAGCTTTCTAAGGAATCTCCATACTGCTTTCCAAATTGGCTGCGCCAATTTGCAGTCCCACCAGCAATGTATGAGCGTACCTTTTTCCCTGCATCCTCGACAGCACTTATTATTGTTTGACTTCATAATGACTGCCATTCTTATTGGAGTGAGATGGTATCTTAGAGTGGTTTTAATTTGCATTTGTCTGATTGCTAGAGATGGTGAGCATTTTTTCATGTATTTGTTGATTAATTGTATATCCTCTTCTGAGAAGTTTCTGTTCAAATCCTTGGCCCATTTGTTGATTGGGTTATTTGCTTTTTTGTTGTTTAACTTTTTGAATTATTTGTATACTCTAGAGATTAGAGCTCTATCTGATGTTTGAGGGGTAAAAATTTGTTCCCAGGATGTAGGCTCCCTATTCACCTCACATATTAATTCTCTTGCTGAGAAAAAATTTTTTAGTTTGAATTCATCCCATTTGTTGATTCTTGGTTTTAACTCTTGTGCTATAGGTATCTTATTAAGAAATTTGGGGCCTGCCCCCACGTAATGAAGATTAGGGCCAACTTTATCTTCTATTAGACGCAGAGTCTCTGGTCTGATTCCTAGCTCCTTGATCCATTTTGAGTTGACTTTTGTGCATGGTGAGAGATAGGGATTCAATTTCATTTTGTTGCATATGGATTTCCAGTTCTCCCAGCACCATTTGTTGAAGATGCTATCCTTTCTCCATTGCATGGTTTTTATCACCTTTGTCTAATATAAGGTAGTTGTAATTTTGTGGATTTGTCTCTGTGTCCTCTATTCTGTACCATTGGTCTACAAGCCTGTTTTGGTGCCAGTACCATGCTGTTTTTGTTACTAATGCTCTATAGTATAGTTTAAAATCTGGAATCGCGATACCACCAATTTCAGTCTTCCTGGTTAGAATTACTTTAGCTATTCTGGGTCTCTTATTTTTCCAGATGAATTTCATGATTGCTTTTTCTATTTCTGCAAGGAATGTCATTGGGATTTTGATGGGAATTGCATTGAATCTGTAAAGTGCTTTTGGTAAAATGGCCATCTTAATAATATTAATTCTATCAATCCATGAGCCAGGTAAATTCTTCCATCTTCTAAGGTCTTCACCCTAACATTTTCACAGCTACAGTCCTTTCTGCCTCTCCTCAGAGTACTTTTTAAAAGAAAACCTTCCAAAATGGTTCTACTAATTTATGTATAATTATGATGAACAAATGAAAAATAAACAATAAATAAATAGACAGAAGACCCGTCGAGTTGAGGATGAAAATTGTGGGAGGGCAAAGAGGAGAAAAAAAAGGGAAGTATTGAATTGGAGCAAATTATGTTATATGAATTTATAAATATGTCAAAATGAACCCTACTATCCTTAGAACATACTAATAAAAACATTTTTTAAAAAACTCATGATCATCTTTATGATTCTTGAGTATATTTTCCAAATTGGATGCTAAAATCCGTCATCTGTTTCAACTATATTTCATTTTAGTTCAAAATATAAATTTATTCACAAATCTGTTTTCATAAAAATCCATTGAAATAATCTTCCTACAAAGTGAGATATCAAATATAAAATGTCTGGAAGTTAATATTAAATATTGTACATCACCTGAGTTCTTGTTTTTAAAAATTCAGTTCCTCTCTTTTTTGGGGGGATAGATTTCAATGTCTTCCTCTTGGCAAGCTTTGTTTTCAGTAATGTTAATTTGCTGAAAGTGACAAAGGCTGACATTTGTGGCAGTACATTTGCTGAATAGTTTGAATAAATGTTTCTAAATAATTTGGGGGAAGCTTCATCAAAATGTATCAACTCTGCAATCCAATATTACAAAATTTAGAAAATGTACAAAATTTATCAAAAATTATAAACAGTTCATATTGTGATAGGACATTTAAATTGATTTTAAAATAGATCTTCAGATGTGCAAGCATTTTTAAAAATCTTTTTATGGTTGAAAAGAGAAGGCAAAATTGGGTGTTATCATGAAGAAGTTCATCTTGTATTCAGCATTAGCTTCATCACCCAGTTCTGTTGTTCAATTACTCTAATTATGTATGTGAATTAGGGTAATACATAAATTATGAGAATGGTAGATAACAGCTTTAATTGCATTACACAAGTATAAATCATATTACTATATAAATTATAAAGTACTGACAAAATTTTGACAGCTTCCATTTCCATTGATAGTCCATCAGCTTATTCAAATCAAAACATAAATTAAATCTGTACCAGAGCCAATTCCAAGAACACTGAATTAAGAACATTCGAGGAATAATGTATTGAATTAATTTTAATCTGCCATGTTTATTATTATGGTTTGGATATGAAGTGACCCCCCCAAAGCTCCTGTGTTAATGCAGGGATGTTTGGAGGTGAAATGGTTAGATTGTGAGAGCTGTAACCCAATCAGTCCATCCTTATTTGAATGGACTGACTGGGTGGTAACCATAGGTAGGTGGGACATGGCTGGAGTAAAAGGGTCACTGGAGATGTGCCCTGGAAGGATATATCTTTCCTGCCACCCTTTCTTCACTGCTCTCCTTTTCTCTGCTTCCTGTCCACCATAAATCAGCAGTTTTCTTCCACTGCATCCTTGGGCCATGATGCTTTGCCTTTTGGGGGACTCATGGCAATGGAGTCAGCTCAGTGTGAACTGAACCTCTGAAACTGTGAGCCCGAATAAACTTTTCTCCTCTAAGTTGTTCTTGTCAGGTATTTTGTTCACAGCAATGTCAACGCTGAGTAAAATACATTTTTAAGAACATTTTTGTTCACCATAACTCTGATCTACCAAGATTTATTTGAATAATTGTTACAAAACAATTTTATCTTTAAGTGTTTAATTTTGAATTGAATTTTCAATAGTATGTATAATAATATCAGATGTTTCACTTTTTTTATTGTTGGTTGTTCAAAACATTACATAGTTCTTGATATATCATCTAGATGTTTCACTTTTGGCAGAGTAATCTTTATAAAGCTTTATTTTTGTACAAAGAATTAGTATTGAAATTGAGTTATTAAAGTGTCTGAGGATTTTTTTTATTTGAAGTATGAGATGCTGCTTATTTAATATTGAGATGGTTTCAAAAAAAAATCATTCTTCTTCTAAAAGAGCCAAGGCAGTAAGAAGCATTACTTCAATTGTTTTAAAATATTCAAGAACTCTTGGATATGAAAAATGAGCAAAATTAACTAGAAAGAACAGTTATTTGGTTTCAGTGAAAAGTCATGTTTCACAATGGATAACAGCTTATAAGAAATCATCAACTTCAGGGACAGTCTCCCTAAAATACCTCCCAACAATTAAAGTTGATGCTAATGTTCCTTCAGCCGATACATCTTTTCTAATCTTCACCAGCTTCGTGATTCTGCTGTGGCACCAAGATATTGGGTAAATGTCAAGAAACATTTTATACACAATCATTAACCAGTTTTTCTGAGAAACAAAGCAAAACTCAGTTCTTAAATTATAAAACATGTACTTTCACCTTATTTGACTCTTGGCTGATGAAAGAGTTTATTGTAAAATAAATGGCAATAGCCAGATGCAGTGACTCATGCCTGTAATTGCGGCTATTTGGGAGACTGAGACAGAAGGATCACAAACTTGGGGTCAGTGTTAGCAACTTAGAACCTGTCTCAAAATGGAAAAAAAAAAAGTATGTGGGGTAGGTAGGGATGTGGCTCAAGGGTGGAATGTCCTGGGTTCTATCCCAGTATCAGCAGAATAAATGAATAAACAACTAAATTGTCGTAGCCCCAAATGAACTTGGTTAGATCCATACCACTGCTATAATGAGATCTGAAAGCTTTCTAGATGCTTCAGGGCAGGAGTGCTCTGCCTCTTCTCACAGAAGTTTCATCATTATCTAAGTTACAGTTTCCTCTGTGTTCAATTGATCTTGAGAATTTGCATCACTTCTTTCACCACCACTCAGTAATGGACATGAGTGAGGTATCCCAGTTGGCAGTATCTGAGGGTACTTTGTTTTGGGGGGGAATGGTCCACATGCAATGCATTTGGAAAGTCTGGGAACAAGTGTTGCTACTCAGTCTAGTGCACAGAGTAGAAACTTCCAGATATGACAAGGGGTATATTAAAAATATAATTACGATACTCTCTTCACTTCAAATTATTGAATATATTTCTTGTGAGTAAAAAAGTAATTTTCTTTTTACTCTTTTAACAATCACTTTTAACAATCATCTTTTAACAATCACTTACATGCTTATTCCTTCTTTGCCAATTATATAGTTAGAAACACTGTTTTGCCATGTATAATTATAGTACTTCAATAAAATTCTGTACTCTGGCCATTGACTAATATTTACTGGCATTTTTTTATTATTATTTTTTAGTAGTGGGGATCGAATCCAGGGCCTTGTACATGCTAGGCAAGCAGACTACCACGGAGCTACATCCCTAGCCCAGCAAATAGTACATTTCTTAGCATCATTTAAATACTCTTTTCTTTTGTTAAGTAAGCAGTCACTTTTTCATCACTATGCTTTTTTAATCTAACCTCTCAATTTCAAAACATTTTCCTGGAATTTCTTGTATTTGTCGTTACTTTCTTTTATTTATTGGGACCGATTTAGAATGTGTTAGCATTGCCCGTCAGTCTTTCCTTAAACTTCTCCTTAACCTCCTTCTCAACCCCATTTTTCAATTGTTTGATTTCCACATCTCTCCATATGCTCAAGTTTCTCCTTATTCCTCTTAAATGCAAAAGAACCCAATTGGAATTGAAAAACAAATCATTCCCACAAATAAATCAGAGTGACCTCTTACTAGTTTTAAAAACACACTTGATGCTGAATTTTCAGCTTCTGGTTTAATACAAATGTGTTTAAGTTTAAAATTTTATTTTTAACTTTTACTTTTATCTTTGTAGAACTTGATTATATTATATTTTTAACTTTTACTTTTATCTTTGTAGAACTTGATTATAAACAGATAATTCAACGTCAGATACATTTTTCTCATAGTCTTATATTTCAAGTGGATAATCCTATCCTAGTTTATTTTTTAATTTAATACAAAAGATACATTATACGCTTACTTGGTATTTTCCATGGGTCCTAGGAAAAGCCACCATGAGACATGTTATTTTCTTCCACTGTAACACATACATGTATATTTTGATCATTCTGCTTAAGCTCTCTTTTTTTGTAAGGCCAAAGGAAAAACCAAATTGTTCTGACATGGCCTGCATTTCAATGATCTATGCTCAGGTTTCTCAAGAAACATGGCTGTTGGTAAATGTCTTATTCTCTCCAGTTAGATGTATCTGAACATCTTATTGAGCAAGATTATACTGCTTATCAAAATATAAACATTTTTAAGTAGGTAAAGTTGAGTTGAGAGTTGTATAGAATTTGTGGAAAACGAATGGACAGAATAATATATATAGTCCTCAAGTTACAATATATATTTTGATTTTATGATAGTGTGAAAACTATAGTGTAGACACCATACTTCCAAATTTGAATTTTGATCTTTTCCCTAACTACTAATCTGTAGCATAATAAACCTTCACTGTGCTGGGCAGCAGCAGAAAGCTGCTGATCACAAAGAAAAACAACCCAGACTCTACCATGCACGGTGATGCTCACCCGGATGTTTGGTAAGTTAGAGGTGCATTTAGTACACATTTGACTTAGGATATTTTCAGTTTCCAATAAGTTTATCTGGATGTAACCCCATTGTAATTTGAGAAGCATCTTCAGTCAAGTCAGTTTGAATTTCTCCAAAGACCTTCAATATATAAAATACTAGAGACTTCTTAGACCTGGGTTTGGCTAAGAACAATATTGTACTAGGGAAAATCTCTCAGGAGAGGCACAGATTTTGTTTGCTTGTGTTTTATCTTGTTTTGTTTGTTTTTAATAATATATATGGGAATGATGGTCAACAACACAGGAAGAAAAGAAATTGTGATTATGTATTGCAACATAGAATAATGCAGAAGGGATTCTGTGTCAGATGAAATTTAGACATATTGCACTATCTCTGAGTCTTATTTTCCTCTTCAGTAAGATGATAATAACGTCCTCCCTACTTGCAGAATGATGTACAACCCTAAGTAATTATGATTGATTCATTGTGCCAAGGTCATTACAATTTTTTAAGTAGAAAAAAATTAAAGATAAGAAGAAAGAAATAAAACCCAGAATCAGTGCCAAATTAAATGAGATGCCAATACATCAGGATGTTCTAGCAAACTAGGTAACTGAACGTGCCTGCTTTGCTAAAGCATCCTATTTGAGGAGTTTGTTTTGTTTTTTGTTTTTTGTTTGGGCTTCTTCTCTATGATCTATGGTCTTCTATTTGTGTGTATGTGGGGGGGGGGGGGG
>NW_025999945.1:7127494-7198060 GCF_001458135.2 Marmota marmota marmota | reverse complement strand
GGGGGGGGGGGGTATGTGTGTGACTTTGTTTCTTCTTTCTTTTTTGTTTTTTGAAGAAGGAAAAAGAATCTATATTGTTTTGCTAGCAAAGGAGAAACAAAAGAACTCTTTTCCCAATGTCTGTGATTCTCCCCACCAGGTGGATAATTTCCTCTTCTATCACCAGTGAGTTGACACATCAGCAACATGTCACAATGAACAACTTTAAAGGATGGTAGAACTACATCTGCTCTACTCAGTATTTAGCGAGAAATAGATCTTAAGGTAGAGAATTAGGAGAGAACTTTAGGCCTGCCTGTGGTCCAAGCTTTCACGGAAATAAAAATGAAGTCATCAGATCAGGGGTTACTCTTTTGAAGTTTATAGACAAATCTATCTAGATTCGGGGGTTCTAAATAGAAGTCTGGGAATGAAGCCCCACTGTTATGGTTCAGATATGAGGTATACCCCAAAAAGTCATGTATGAGACAATATAAGAAAATTTAGAGAGCTTTAACCTAATCAGTAAATTAATCCATTACTATGGATTAACTGAGCAGTAACTGTCGGCAGATAGGGTGTTGCTGGAGGAGGGGTCACTGGGAAGCTACTCTTGGGTTTATATTTTGTGTCTGGTGAGTGGAACTCTCTCTGCTTCCTGGTTGACATACCTGAGCTGTTTTCCTTCTCTATGCCCTTCCACTGTGATGTTGGGTCCATGGCAATGCAGCCAACTGAGACCTCGGGAACTATAGTCAACAAATAAACATTTCCTTCTCTAAAATTGTTTTCATCAGGTCTTTTGGTCACAACAGTGAAAAAGCTGACTAAAACATCTCCATTTAATGCTGACTGCTCCACTCCCTGGGGACTGTACATCTTTCTCATGAACTTGGAGCAGTCCCAGAATTACAGCAACCACCCGTATCTATTGTTCTCACTCACAAAAGTTTATTTTATCTTAACATGGCTGAAAAAAGTAACAGCATTAATTAAAAAGTATAGTATTAATTAAGTAAAAAGTATAGTATTAATTAAAACCAAGTACTGTGGAATCATATGATAGAAAGATAAATAATCAATTGAGTCTTTTTCAGTCTCAGGCAAAAAACTGTCCTTATACATAATTTTAATGAAAAAAAAGTCACACTTTTTGTATCCTCCTGAGTTCCTCTTATTTGTTTTTTTCTATCTTACATAGCCCTTGACTTGAGGTCCCTAGGCAGCCTATGCCATCATGATACCCTAAGATATGGTGTCAATATAATATCACAACCCCACCTGCTCTGCTTCTCAAAGGTCCACAAATTGCTACTTTCCTATCTCTCATTTTCACTCCAAACCCGATGCTTTTTGGGTACAGCTGGGCTCAGCCAAGGCTTTGAAGGAAAGCAGCTGATTAAACCCATTCACAGAAAGATCTGAATGATCTTTCACATACCCCCAGATATTTGCTGTTTTGGAAGAGGAAGCTTGTTAAATAAGTCTATCAGTGCAATTTTTAGGCAATTTATGAAAGACAAAAAAAAATCAGACTTTAATAGGAAAGGAGATTTGGGAAGGCACAGGAGATACTAAACTCATCTTGTTTGACTATCTGACTCATGAATATGGTTTCATTCTGGTCTTAGAGAATTCCTAAAATCACCTAGATTGATAGCAATGGTTCTTATTGAGCAATCCAAACAAAAGTGAAAGTAAGGTGTGTGTGTGCGTGTGTGTGTGTGTGTGTGTGTGTGTGTGTATGTGTATGTATGCTTTGGAAGCTGGTTTGATGACAGGGAGAATAAAAATGGATTTTGAATTGAGGCCTGACTACCACTGATGCTTGATGCTGATGGGAAGAAAAGAAAAGAAAAAGAAAACTTCTAGCATTTACCTTAAAAATATTAATTGTGAAATTGACCTTTTCTTCTGATTGGCTAGTTATGGGATCATTTGGTAAGAAATCACAGGCAAAATTAAGATAACAATATTGGTTCAATTCTCCTGAGTAACAAATCATTCCAAAATACAATAACTTAAAGCAATAATCTTTGTTTTCTCATGATTCTGGACAAGCCATTGTGATGGGCTTGACTGGAAATTTTTCACACTGGTTTTGCCTAGACTCACCTGTAGGGCAGCAATTAAGTGAGCTCTGGGTAGTGTGAGAAGGCCTCACTAAGAAAGTCTTTCAGATGTGGGATTTTTGTCTGGACACCTCACTTTTCCACATGACCTCTCTAACAGGGTCTGACTTGTTCACATAACATCCTTCCTTCCAAGAGGGCAAAAATAGAAGCTCCTGTAGCCAATGCCAGAATGCACACAATGTCACTTGCTCACTTCCCTCGTAATTTTGTTTCATATAGTTGCTGCCTTGACATTTATTTTTAGACCTGACATAAGGTATTTGAAATGTAGTTGAAACTCTGTCAGCTTTGGTCTAGTGAAAACTTCCTGTCCTTATGTGGTTGTTGCTCATCTCACAGACCCAAACCCCAATGCACACATAGCTGCTGACCGTGAGGGGTTTACATTAGTATTGTAAATAAGTTCCATCCTTCCCATGTAGTTTCTTTAGACTCTACAATCTGCAACTCCCTCAGGAAAGACTAAGGGATAATAACCATGGATATTTTTTTTCTTTTTAATTTTTAGAGGTGGGGTTCTGAGGATACCCATGGAATCTTAATAAGAGCCTCATCCCTTTGTTGTTTCTCTGTCTCCATCTCTCTCTACCTACTGGTTCAACTCTAGATTTCTTCTTGGCCTCCCAATGGCACTGCTAATCTCTCTGGAATCTGTAGGTAATGAATTTGGGGTTCACATCCTCATCACATTTCACCTGACGTGTTCCCAAACCTCATATCCCATAGCCCGGTCTCTTCTAGAGAATGGTTCTCTCAGCTTATGACCACTCTCCAGAGAAGGACCTCAGGAGCAAACTAGAAAGGAATCGCAACTTCCAACACATTCTATTGGCCAAGCAAGTAACAAAGCAAGACAAGAGTCAAGTGATGGGGAAATAGCTTCATCTCTCGATGGAAACTGCTGGAAAGACCAGATTTTTAATCTACCATGAAGGCTTAGGAGTAGGTCAAAGATTTTGGAATCATTTTCTATTGGCTATATTTTCTTTGTCCCTCCCTGCTTTAGTTCAATGATCTTTTCTTTTTATTTGTAGAAAAATCACATCAGAAGAGCTCATGTTCCAATTATAAACAAGGCTTATGAGAACTGAGATGTAAGGTTGCTGATTATTCTATTTTAGGTAAAGTTAACACAGCTACACTTTATAGCTTTTAGAATATTTCAAGAATGACATGTGATCTGTTTTTTCCCTAAAACAAAATTGTCCCTAGTGGAACTCTTTGGAGGAACCATAATCAGTAGAAAATTTATTGTGTCTCTTCTAAAATTGTTGTTTTAAATTATTTAGGCAGATGTGCTAATATACTTGCTTCACACATTTCTCAAGTATTGACTTTTTTAATGTGTTTAGCTTATATCCCTTGGGACACAGATTTATGTTTCCTACCACTCTTAATAAGGGCTTAATAGCTATTATTTTCCTAATTGAACATCTTATTTCAATTTTTAGGCAAAAAGGAAAAATGTTAGGAGGACTATATTATTAGTGCTTGTAACAGAACATTTGTGAGAGGCATAGATTTCTTATGTAAAGCTTCTCCTTCTGGTTTACAAAGGAATGCAACAGCTACACTTATATTCTGAGAAGTTGATCTGTGTGTTCTGAGATTAAACTCTACAAATCATATAACCTGTCTGTACCAGGTAAAATAAGATGATTAGAGACCGTCTGAGATATCCTGACAGTAGAGAAAAACCAATAATTTTATAAAATAGCAACTGGTCATTTTGAGCTTCACTGTCCAAACAACAGAGGTAGTAGATATATGGGGAACATGAAACATGAGGAAAATAGAGGAAAAGAGAAGTCCCTGGATACAAAAATGGTACACTATACCTCTCGACTCTGGTCTTGACTTCTCTTTTGTCGACATCCATGTTTGTACTTTCTTAAATTAAGTCTTTGGGTTAAAGGTTCTGATTAGAAATTTGACAGCTTCTCTTCTCCATAAAATAAAACTTGTAACTATAATCAAGTCCTCAAGGAATCTTTCTTTATCTCCTGCTTCTATATAAATTGCTTGATGGTTCCCAGAATCTCCAGTTCCTGTCCTGTTTCCTCCCACCCAATAATGACCTCCATATTATCAGATCTAAGGAGCAGTTGATATCTCCTTTCTGAAATTTCTTGTCTTGATTTTTGTGATATACCCTTTCTAGGACTTTCCTCCTGAGGCTCCCTTGATACCTCAGCACATCCTCTTGAATTCTTTACTTCCCAAACTCACTCCTGGAATTGCTGTCTTTTCTGTCTACAGTATCCCTACACATGAGAATGGATAGTGTGTCCTTATCCATTCTCAGGTGTTAAATGAGACCTATGCTCTCATTTTCAAATTTCTTCTTTAACCTTAATACTCCAATCAGATTGGAGTAACTGGCTTTCTGCTTATAATTTTCACTTGAATATCAAACTTAACATGATCAAAACCAAACTGTGAATTTTTATCCATCTGCCCCTTTCCCTACTTTTTTTCAATTCAGAACAGTATCACTATCAAGCCAGTTTTAGTAAACTCAAATTGTAGGTGCTGTTATTTTTATATTCTTGCTTCTAAGTTAATACAATACAAAATCCTCCTAACTTTATCCTACTGTTAACTCAAAATCTCTCCATTCTTTCTATCTCAACCACTTATACTCTAGTCCAATCTACTCCAATTCCTTGTCTGAACTCCTACATTAGTATTTTCACCTTACTCTAGATTGGATATTTTAGTTTGTGTTTTAATTTATTACTAGTGAAATTTTTAAACATACACAAACCTAATAAGAATATTATAATGGATCCTCATGAAACCTTCATCTAATTTCAACAATTATCAGCATTCTGCCAGTCTTATTTCACCACCTTCTCTTTTCCCTCTCTCAGTCAATAAAGTATTTTAAAAGAAAGCTCAGATGTTATCTAATTTCTTTTTTTAAAACACGTTTGCAGCTGTTTTATCCATGATAGTAAAAAACTGCAGGGGGAGGGGGCCACGTATTCTTCAACAAGTAAATTGTTAAACAAACTGTTGTACAACCATAAATGAAATACTACCCAGCAATGTAAACAAATAGACTATGGATACAAGCAACAACTTGGATTGATCTCAGTGGGCCTCATACTGGGAGGAGACACATGCAGTCTCAAGTGGTTATATTCTGTATGATTTTGTTCAAGCAACGTTCAAACGGTGACAAAATTGTAGAGATAGAAAGACCAGTGGTAGTCAGGGGCTGCAGAAGAGTGTTACAATGAAGAGGCAACCACAAGCTTGTTAGTGATGAAAGAATGAATGTGGGTACCCTATACATTACAGAAAATCCTATAGAGCTAGTGCCCAAAAGGGCGGGGGGTGTCTAAAAAAAGTGCATATGAAAACATGTGCAGTCCCATTAAGTTGTGAAGTTAAGACAGGGTTCAGAACAGGGTTCAGAACCTGGGGCAATTTCACCCCACTAGAGATATTTGACAATATCGGAGTCATTTCTTGTTGTCACAGCTCAGAGGGGCAAGTTACCACTGGCACACAATGGTTTGTGGCTAGGAGTGCTGCAAATCATCTTCTGGTACACACAGAACCGTCTCCTCCCCCACTCCCCCCACAAAGTCAAGGATTATCTAGCAAAAAAAAAAAAAGTTTAATCTAGAGCTGAGACTAAGAAACTGAGTTAGTTCTATTGTTCCAATGTTGAGTTTCTATTCTTGATATTATGGTATTGGTATATAAGATGTTGTGCTGGAGAAAACTAAGAAATGAGTGCACAGGAACACTGAGCTGTTTCAGGTCTTCGTTGTGTTATTTCAAGATAAAAAGTTTAAACAAAACCAAATTAATTAATTTGCCCCTCTTATGACACTCCATTGCACTCAGGATCAAACCCAAATTCCTATTCAAGATGAAGAGCCTGCAAAAACAAAGCCATTGCTTTGGCTTTCAGGGCTCTGTCCCTGTCCTGCCTCTCATCAATGGCCAAATAGGGCAGTAGCCCAGTTCAGTGGTTAGAAGATGGGCTCCCACAAGGGAGCCCCAGCTCCATGACTGACGATTGTGGAGTGCTAGGCAAGTACCCTTACCTTGCTGACACATCTCTGCTCATGTGTAAAAGGGGGACAATGCTCCTACCTTCCTTTAGGGTATGTGGGAGGGTTAATGAGATGGTCCATGGGGAGTACTCCAAATGGAGTGTAGAAGCATCTGAGCATCTAATGGTTGCTGCAGCTATAATAATCAGACCTGTGGGTGTGAGCCCCACTCAGCTCCAGGCAAAAGTTGCACTGTGGGGTGGGAATGAGTGCAGCACTTGGTACCCTAAGAGCTTTCAGGTGATACTGGAGACAAATGGCATAAGGCAGGAAAGAGGAGCATACACAGCTGCTCAGCAGAAGAAATCAGGCCACTATGGGGTTTGAGCTAATTGACATGAACACTATCAACTTAATCATGGTACAAAGCCAGACCCTGTGTGTTTTATTCCTCCTACTTATGTCATCAGGCCTGAAAACAAACAACCAAAAAAAATTTTGGTGGAAATTCTGCTGTCTCCCAAATATGCAGCTACAAAAATCTATTTATTTTTTAAAGAAATCACCTTTAATTTTAACAGGAAATAAAAACAAGATGGCATTGTCTAATTTCACTATAGATATTTCAGTATGTATCAGTAGTAGTGACTTATGTTTTAATACAACTTTAATATCACCATCTCTTATTTCATCTAATATTCAATCTACTTTTAAGGTTCCTAGATTCTGCCCCAAATTTCTTTTATTATTGTTTTGTTTGAGTAAGAATTGAAACAAGATCTACACAGTGTATATAATTCTTAGGTCACTTTTAATCTACAATATTACCCTTTATTTCATTCCATTCATTTTTTTTAAAACCCCAGTTCATTTGTTCTATAGTATCACCTAATAAGATTTCCAAGAAAACAACCAAATGAATGCATACATAGGTAAATTATAGGAAAAATAAAGACATAAATCGTTTAAAAGCAGTCGGGAAACAAAATTCACATGATACATAAAAATGGGAAATAATGAGACCAAATTGATTTCAACAGAAATAATCGAAGTCAGAAGACAATCAAATGTCTTCACACTAGAAAGGGATGATATCTGCAAACCTAGAATTTTATATTAGTAAATACATTTTTAAAAGTATAAAAAGAACCGAGCACAGTGGCGCACACCTGAATTCCCAGCAGCTCAGGAGGTAGAGGCAGGAGGATTCAGAGTTCAAAGCCAATCTCAGCAAAAGTGAGGCACTAAGCAATTCAGTGGGACCCTGTCTCTAAATAAAAAACAAAATAGGGCTGAGGATGTAGCTCAGTGGTCAAGTGCCCCTGAGTTCAATCCATTGTACCAAAATAAAAGTATAAAAGATATGAAGAAACTTTCTAATAAGCAGGAACCCATAGTTATGTAATCAACACCATATATAGAAAATATTAAAGTGTATTTTTCAAATACAAGACAAACTATCTTCAATTTAAGCAAAGTTATACAAGAAGAACTATAGAAAAAACAAATAGTCAAAGAATATTGATTATGTTAAACAACAATAATAAAAGACCTTAGGGAGTTTAATATATAGAATCAAATTACATACAATAATAGCATATAAGCTGATCGGTAGCTGTGTGGAAGGAATTAAACAATTCTTTGATCCTTGAATTTTTTGGGAGACAAAAAAATTGCTCATTTTAGGGCAAAAAAACTAAACAAACACAGAAGAAGATATATGAATGGTCAAAATATATAAAAATGTTCAACATCTCTAGCAATTTGAGAAATGCAAATTGAAACTATACTGAGATTCCATCTCACTCCACTCAAAATGGCAACTATAAAGAATACAAGTACCAATAAATGTTGGCAAGGATGTGAGGAGAAAGGGACTCTCACATTTTTGGTGGGACTGAAAATTGATGCAACCACTATGGAAAGCAGTATGGAGATTCCTTAGAAAACTTAGAATAGAATCACTATTTGACACAGTTATCCCACTCCTTGGTCTACACCCAAAGGACATAAAAATAGCATACTACAGTGAGGCAGCCACATCCATGTTTATAGCAGCTCAGCTCACAATAGCCAAGTTACGGAAAGAAGCTAAGTGTCCTGCAATGGATTAATGGATAAAGAAAATGTGTTATATATACAGAATGGAATAATACTCATCCATAAAGAAGAATGAAATAACAGCATTTTCAGGTAAAAAGATGGAACTGAAGATTATCATGCTAAGTGAAATAAGCCAACCCCAAAAAACCAAAGGACAAATGTTCTCTGTGATCTGAGGATGCTAACCCAAAAGAAGGGAGATTGGGAGGGGAATAATAGAAATCCATTGGATTAGACAAGAGGAAATGAAGGGAAGGAAATGGGGAGGGAAGTAGGAAAGACAGTAGAATTAATCAGACATAACTTTCCTAGCTTTGTACTTGAATACATGACCAGGGTAACTCTGCATCATGTAAACCACAAAAGTGGGATCCTAAATAGAATAAGTTATACTCTGTGTATGTATAATTTGCCAAAATATATTCTACTGTCATGTATAACTAAAAAGAACAAATAAAAATAAAAGTACAAAAATGTAATTGCTCATTTTACAAAATCTTAATAAATCAAGGACATATGTCATAATCTCCATGGAAACCAATAAAAGAATAGTAAAAAATGCATAGTAAGCTAAGAATCTAATAGAAACAAAAATAAAATAAATAAATAAAACAAAGGAAAATAAAAGAAAGCATAAGACAGGAGAAATAAATAAGAAATTCTAAGATGATATACCCATATGGAATAAATACTCCAATTACAGAACAAGGATTATCATAAGAAGAAAAGTCTACACATGCTCAGTATAATTTATTTCCAATATTTTACATCCATAGTTGGTTGAATCCATAGATGCACATGGCCATGGAAAGCTGACGATATATATTTTCTACAAGTTATACATGGTGCAAAGTAAGCCAAACTATAGTTCTGATTGTGACTGTCCTGAGTCACACTGTGGATGATGACTATTGGGAAATGCACAATTGCAAAATGATTTCTGAGCACACAGTTTTTGAGGTGGCAGGAGTATGAGTGTCTAGCAGACATAGTGTTGCACATCCCAATACTACCCACGGATGCATCTCTACGGCTTTCACTAACTTGCAGAAACCACAGTGAGTTGTCATCCATGAAGGAAACAGGGGACAGCAACCACCAAGACCCAAGGAGGTAACATTGGATCACCTGTGAGCATGAACTTGTTAAGTGTAGCCCTTGGAGATGGATTTTGCTACCCTTCAGTTTTTCAGACAAGAAATTTAGGTTCAGAAAAAAACCACAGATTTGTACAATGTCATAAAACTACTGCATTATTGAACTGGAATTCAAACCTGTCCATCTGTACAATGCTACAGCTAATGTAAAACGAAGACCTTTTGCCATTTTTATTGTACTCTATTCCCCATCCACCAATACATCTTATTGACATTTTATTGTTTTACTATATTAACAACATTAATGGATGCTCATTGTGAAATATTCTCAGATTCAGGAGTAAGTAGTATAAATGTATAAAACTGTACATTGTGTGCATATATATATTGTATAGTTTAATAAATATACAAAAATCTAAAAATAAGTATTTTCAAGTTAAATAAAAAGGAAACAAATATGTTTCTTTTTTCCACATTGTCCTAACTTTTATTGTAGCATGTGGTTATAATTGGTTTATTTAATTATTAGCTATTGCAAGACACGCTTTATAATAATACACTGACTCAAAAAAGAACACAAAAAATAAGCAAATAAAGTTAGCTGAAGGGACACAGATCTAACAAATGTATTTTACAGTCATAGTAGTATTAGAGATAAAAATAATATTTGATAATAAATAGCCACATGCCAGAAGATAGATAAATTTTTAAAATTTGCATGTAATGACTTGGCTTCAACATATAGGAGACAAAAATTGATAGAAAAAAAGTAGACAAATGAACAATCACTACATAATTTTTAAAAACTTCTCTTAGTAACTTGTAGCACAAGCAGGTGAAAAAACAGAAGTAAAAATAGTAATTTGCCAAATTCTTTAAAACTCTTATCTTAACATTTAAACATCGTGCAATACAAAGAATGCACATGCTTTTCAAGTTTATAGAGAATTACCAAGGTTGACCATATGTTGAACCATAAAATAAGTCTCAGTAAATTTCAAAGAAGTCAAATAATACGGATCCACACAGAAGTTGGTAAAATAATCTCTGAATACGGTAAAATTAAGCCTACAGTAAATAACAAGAGACAGTTGGAAAATTCCAAAATGGTTGATTCAATACATCTTTTAATAACCTTTGGTCAAGAAAGAACTTACATTGTCCAAAAAGTGTTTGAATTTATAATAATGAAAATGCCAGCTACCAAAATGTGTGTAATACAACTAAGGTCATGTATAGAGGGACAGTTTTAACCTTAAATACATGTCATAGACTCTAAGGATGGCTGAAAAACAGCCATTTGTAAAATCATCTCAAGAATTTAGAAAAATAATAAATTAAACCCAGAGAGAGTAAACAAAAGTAAATAATAAAGGTTAAGGGTAGGAATTAGAAAATGCATAAAAATTATAAAATGGAAAATGAATAAAGCTAAAATTGTATCTTTAAAAATTAGACTAATAAGATTGACAAATTCCTGGCAAGTTTGACCAAGAACAAAGACAGAAGACATAAATAGCCAGTTCAGGAATGATAAATAGAATATTTCAACAGCTCATGAAAACATTGCCAAGCTAGTAAGAGGAACATTAGACCTTTTATGCTAATTTGAAAATGTAGATAAAATGAAAACAGAAGGAAGCAAAATATTAGAATTATCCTGTATCTATTAAAGGACTTGAATCTCTTACAAAATAAAACCTCCTCATGAAGAACACACCCTGCACAAATAACTACTACTGGTAGATGCTACTAAATAGAAGAAATAACATAACCTTGCCCAGACTTTTCTGGAAAATGGACAGTACTTCCTAACTCACCCTATGACACCAGCACCCCTAAAGAACTAGTGTAGCGCTGGGGTTGGGGCTCAGCGGTAGCGCACTTGCCTGGCATGTGTGATGCATTGGGTTCGTTTTTCAGCACCACATATAAATCTATAAATAAACAAATAAAGGTCTATCAACAACTTTAAAAAAAGAACTAGTTAATGTTTGTGTAATTAAGATTATTAAAAGTATACAATATACGCACATTCTTATATACATATTTATGCTTGTGGGATAGAGAATATTTCCAGATGCAGACACAAGAAATTACTAATAGATATTCTCTTCAAAAAGAGAGCTGGGGGCAGATGATCTGGGAAGAAATTTTATCCATTATCAGATTATTTTTTACATGATTTAAATACAAATGCATAGACTCATAGGTTATATGTGTAATAGAAACACTCACACTATCAAAAATAAGCATGTAAAATAATGAATAAAAAATACTTCTTTGCCATTTTTATTTGACTTCATGAATGTGAAATGTTAAGCTGTTGATTTACTATGGACCATGCTGCAAGCTCAGACACAGAAAAGAAGACAGTTTTAACTAATTGGTTGGTAGCCTCACTGCAATCTTAAGGCTGGTAAAGGTCAATGAAGCATAAATTATTTACCAACCTCAAGGTCAGACTAGAAACTCTAGACCTGGTGGTACACTGTGATTGCTTCTTTGGTACTGCTTTGGTCCCTGGCTGCATGAAAAAGCCTCTAAATAAACACTTCCAGTTATTGTAAATTCTGGACTATTGAAATTCAGACTGTTGAATCTTTTCTCATATTATTATGTGATAAAGCTGGCTTCTTATCTCTCTGATAAATGCAATGGTGTGTTAATTTTCCCCTGACTCTTGGGAGAAAAACAGAAATTGAGATCCATGTATTGTTTTTAATAAACACTATGATGAATGCAATGGTTTTCTGTCCCAAGATGATTCCTCAGAGTGAATAACTCACAGAGCTACTCTAATCATTTCTCCTTCTCCCATTCCTAATGCTGCTTTTGGCAACTGACCAATTGTTTAACACTCAACTGTTTTGACAGCTGATAAGAAAGCAAGAAAAAAAAATATTGTTGCCAGAATGATCATTTGAATTGCTATATTTCGATTTTTAAATATAAAAATAGAGAAGGTAACGGTCTAGAAGAGGGAAATATGAAAGGTGGAATGACTGCACAGGACATACAAATGACTGACACGATGGGTACTAACTTTGAGAGGAAGGAGACGGACGGTCTGTCACATATTTGACAAAGGCAAGTGTTGAGAATGTACAGAACTTGGGAAATTAAGGGGTGGAGGAAGGAAGGCTTCTGGAAGTCCAAATGGACACTCACAATGTTCATTTATTTAAACATTTATTTTGTTCATTAGGAAAGCTTCAGGTTTATCATCTCATATTTGACATATAATTCTAAAAATCATTACCCTGTATAAAATATTTAACAAATCTAAAAAGAATAAATAGATTCTCTTCGGCAAGCATCCTGCAAAATAAATTAATTAGCTAATAGATTGAAAATAAGAGTTACATTTTTTAAAAGTGGGGAAAAGTAAACACATGGGTTTAAAAATAAAGCAATTTGAAGTTATTTAGTATTGGGACAAAATATACAAATAATTAGGGCCTGAAGGCATCATGGCCTTGGAGCTCCCGGAAATATTGATTCTGAGTCCGTCAAGAAAAATATGTATTATCTCTACACCACTGTCTATTCAGGAAAACAAAAACATATGGGATTCATTTTAGAAATGTTTTCACTTCCAGAAAAAATTAAAATATGAAAGTTTTTTCATTATATACAAACTCTTTAAAAAAAAGTAAAAGCTGTATTTATTGAACTGTGTAGAGTCATACATTGATTCTCATGTCTTAATAATATTACAAAACATTTCTTATTCTCCCCTTGCAAGCTGAATAAGCTGAGATTCAGAAGGTAAATTTATAGCTTTGGAATGTCAGGCAAGGATTCAACTTCAAGATTGTTTGATGCCCTCCCATCCAACTCACTTATATGACCTCATAACTAAAATGTCCCTAAGGAATTTGGGATGGTTAAAATATTCTATTATTGCAAAAAGGACACCCTTCCCCCAAAAAATTATAAACAAAGAGTTTTCTTTTTCTTTCATGTAAGTTCAAGATGTCATAGAATACTTATAAGAGCAGGCACTCATGTCTGCACACCTGTGTGTGGGCTATCTGCCTTGCTATGTATCATTACACGCAACCATCCCAAACCCTAGTATCTTTGTTGGTACAATTTGTGCAGCACTGACATCTAATATAGAATAGAAGACACTCTCCATGTTATACTAACTGGAACTACAAGATCCCAATAGATGTTAACTAATATTTTATTACCACTGAACTCATAGGAGCAACTATTTCCTTCTGGACAATACACTTAATTAAACAAAGATTAAGCCTTCCAAACTTCAAGGAACTGATAGTCTAGAAGAAAAGACTATACCAAAAAAAAGAAGAAGAAGAAGAAGAAGAAGAAGAAAGAAAGAAAGGCTAGAGTTGTGGCTTAGTGGTAGAGCACTTGCCTAGCATTTGTGTGGCACTGGGTTCAATTCTCAGCAATTATAAATAAATAAATAAATAAATAAATAAATAAATAAATAAATGTAAAGTTTCAGCCACTATATATATACATACATACATGTGTGTGTGTTTATAATTTAAAATGACAAATATGATACAACAAAACATAAGTACAATAAGTTAACAGGATAGGTATGATCCAGACAGTGTGCACACACACAGGAGAAAGAAGCAAGTGCCTTTCCATCTTGAAAAGTGACATGTGGATTCTAAATACAGCAATCCTTTGGGGGCATATGTGCTGTTGCCTGCTTCAAATATATTTTCATGGAATGGTTCACATATAGATTTAGTCACTGCTTCTATTAAAATCCCTTAAAGTCCTTTTCCTATTGTCAGGTAGCATTCAAATACATTTTTACTATTGATTTGGCTTCTTATTTGGTTGGGAACAGATATTATTAGTTGTGTCTCCTAGATTTCCCAGACACCTAGCAATAAAAGCAGGATCAAGTATTATTTCCCTGCTATACATAGACAAGGGTGAATGGAAAGAAGGCCCATAACCAAGGCCTCCACTTTGATGGAGACATAGATGGTACTTTTCACGGTCACTCGGAAGTGGTAGAAACTATCCTTTGAAAAGAGAAGCCAGCTGCCTTAATCTAAAGGGCATGTAGCTACATGGCACATAGACAAATGCCAGTCCCCCCACAGACATGCTGGAAAGGGGCCATGTGGTCCTTCACACCTGTGCTACATCACTCTGGGCAACCCTGGCCTAAGTTCTAGTTGGAGAGGTCTGATGAATGGGCCAGTCCTAGCCCTTGAGCAGATCATTAGTACTGAATCATCTACCTTGGCTTTCTAAATTGATCCAAGTCACTTACTGTTGGCCCATCTCCAATGTCTTTTGTGCTAACCCACTGTTAGAGCCAAATCTCAAATGAAGGAACAGAGCCACTGTAGGAGAGTGGAACTGGGGACCAGAAAGAAGCAGCACCTTCCACCTCTGAGGTGAGGATATCTACATGTTCAGTTTTAAGAACAACATCATAATGTGAGGCTGCTCCCACATGGGATGTCATCAGGGTCATGTTACCACAAAGCCAATGCCACTCACATTTGGAAGGAGAAATTTTAAAAGGAAGCCAAATTGGCAGGGTTGATTTAATAAATATTATCAGTATTCATAACCTATACCCTAAGCTTAAAGGAAGGGGGTTTACTTTGCTTTTAAAGAACTCTAGTCAGGAAATAAGTATGTGTGTGTGTGTGTGTGTGTGTGTGTGTGTGTGTGTGTGTGTGTGTCTTATGCAAAGCATCTTTTCTGATTAAAATAATAGTAAATATTCACTGTAGAAAATTTGAAAAACCAAAAGTATAGAGTAAAAACCTAAAGCCATCAGGATTCTACTCCTCAGAGAGAATCATCCTTAAGAATTACAGCCTTAAAAATATTTAAAAGCAAACAAAAAGTCAATTTATCTAAAGAAAGCATCTTATGGCTTGATTTTCTGCTTTGTGGCCACTGGAATAAAAAAAAATCAAATAAGAGCTGCCAATTGCTCATGACATTTTGGAAAATGATGGAACTCCCATTTTGAGAAAGTGAAAAACTAAAAAAAATAATCAAACTTTATTAAGCCTCTGAAAAAAATCCAATTTATTTTTTCTTCTATTTTTCCTCCCCTGGGAGGCCCAAATGCCTTCTGATTGGCTATCAGCATTGCTGGGCAAGCAGAGGACCAGTGGCCAGTATCTGATCTGTAGACGTATTTCTTTCCTGTAGCAAAAATTACCTTCCTCTTTAAGTGGTTGTGTTTTAATATGCAGCCATTGTAGGAGCTGCACCAACTGAAATAAAGAAATATGCCTCTTTGACCTCCCACTAACTAACTAACTGACTAAACCCAGCAGGCAAGATGTGGGTAGATTTTTTTATGATCTGAGAAATAGCTTCGGGGAAGCTGTTTGTCTTCCTTCCTTTCTTAGGCATAGGCCATGTTTCTACATAACTGCATGGAAATACAAGTACATGGCCTGTATATTTTTAATGTATAGCTATAGAAAGTCTCTTGAGTTACAGCAATGGAAAAACATAACTCTGAGACATAATAAAGACTAATCAAAATTCCAGAGATAAAACCTAAATGTTTAGGCTCTGTTTTCTCAGGTAGATGTATTTATTACATTGTATATCTGAAGAGGACTATCAATTCTTAAAGAGATTCTTGATTGTGAAATTACATAGGCGTGTACCTAGTTTAAAAATAGCATGGCGACCATGAAAAAAAAATCCTAGTAGATTTAAATTCAGTTTGTCCTTTTATTTTATTCAAAATAATTCAGAAACTTATTTTAAAACTCTCTTTTATCCCCATATATAAAGCAGAATACCTATTTTACAGGATTGTGATGAGAATTCAAACTAATATAGACACAGTGACTAACAGGTAGACATTCAATAATTAGAAAATATATTGACATCATTCATCTAGGGCATTTATGATTAAAGAAAAACTAACCATTGTCTATGGAGAAAAGGAAGAACACTGTAGCTGGAAATCTCTACTGAAACAAAGTAAATTTTCCTCCCACTCTTTTCTTAATTCCCACAATTCCTTAAGCCAGTAGTGAGGTCTGTGGTGGGCCATGGAGAAGCTCAGTGACCAGAGCAGGATGCCAGTGTCCAGGAGAGAGGACAAGGACGATGTCCATGTGGAGGAAGATGGGCTGGCCTACAGAAGCACAACCTGGGAGAGGTGAGAGGAGCAGGCACAGAAGTGACCAGCCTGGCCAGGATGTCAGAAACCAAGAGTGAGGAGCAATCATAGGGCGTTGGTGTTGATAAATGTTATGGGGAAAATGAAAATCTCCATGGCCCATGTGTCTGAGAAATGCAACTCCTGCATTGTTTACTAAGCGACCTTTCAGACAATGGCATCCCTTGTCTGTGGGATTATGTTCCTGTAGACAACTGAGGTTACCCATGGTCCTCTACTATATAACTCCACGTATACTATGATTTTTCCTTTAGCTATTTATGATAAAGTTTAATTTATCATAAATTGTATACAGTAAGAGATTAGCATAACTAATAAAAATACAATAATTAAAATTATTTACTTTAATAAAAGTTATTTAAATATTCTGAACTCTTTATTTCTGGACATTTCTGTGTTGTATTTTGAACTGGGGTTAACCATTGGTAACTGCAACCATAGAGAGCAGAACTGTAGACAAGGGGACTACCATTTACTGATTTATGTTTTGACTCTCCAGTAAGGAATGTCTTGGCTTTGGGATTCCTTCTTTATAAAAATTCTCTTAGGATCACTTGTTTGTGATAAAAGAGCAGTTTTTATTTTTGAGTTCATTATGAACTGGTACTTTTGTAAAGTACACTGAAAATGAATTAGAAAGATGAGATAACAAAATCTTCAAAACTTTCAAAATATTTATGAGATTCTACAAGTACAGAATTACTCAGTCGAATTGAGGTGAGCATTTCTAAATGTCCACTCTCAAGTCCCACACTAAACTTGTTATGACCAAAACTGAGCTGTCCGCACAGGGGCACTGAGCCAACCTTGAGGAAGACTGATAGGTCACACACCCAGTCCCCTTGTTTCACAGATGGGGAAACTGTGGCACCAAGTCCAAGGACACACACTATGGAGAGGAGCAGCCATCATTAATATCCAGCACTCTGAACTAAAATAAGAATTTTCCATAATATTCTTTGTGTTTTGATGATAAGTTCTGGGAAAGCCAAGGTTGAAAGTATCTCATCATTCTGTCCATGCTTGTTAGCATGATTCTTGACTATAGTAGACCCTCAAGTATTAAATAAATGTGTGAATAATTGAAGCACCATCACTATTAACTGCTTGTCTTTAAATTAAGTGACTATTTTCATGTATCATTTTCTCTACACTAGAAAATCTGTCTACATTAAGCCTCTGATGTCAGGGCCTTTGGAACAGTATCTTGCTTCATAATTTTTAGACGCTTATTAAGACAATTTTAGAGAAAAGTGTCAAGCTGAAATCCAAACCATGGAAACCTAACAAAATGTCTGGAAGGGAGGTAGTCTAGAGTGCATAAGAGTGAGACAGGTAGATCACAGCCTCAACTGTTGTATTCATGTTTTTTTTAAGTCTTTTAAGTTAAATCAGTATTAAGGAAATTTAATTAAACTCTTTCCCCTCCAAACAGGTGGCTGCTTTGAGATAGCAGCAATAGCTGTTTCCCCAAGAATTAGAGCTGTCAAAGGACAAGTCAACACTTTGTAAGCTGAAAGAGGAATTTCTCACTCCTCCTCAAATTTAGTGCACTTGAGGAATGGCTGGCCAAGGTGGAAACGTCTGATATTAGTCTCAGAAAGACAAATATTTCTGTCAGATTTATCACTCAAATCAGGACCAAGAGGGAACTTTATGTTAAAGAACCAAAGAAATTCTTCTAAATCACACGTTTCCCCCTGCCTGTAGCACCAATAACCCAAGGGTCCCAGCCCAAAGGTTCCCACTAAACCATTGCCCCTCTCTGGCCACCACCTCTTTTCCAAATCAGAGCAGAGTTCTGCTGCTACAATGTACTCACCACTGACTAGAAACCAACCATGCAAATCGTCCTGAATTAAGGAACTCACAACAGGCCAGCAAGGAAATAACTGCTTTGCTTAACCCCAGTTTACAAAATGATATGGAAGAGCTTTTCTCTCTGTGCATGTATTTTTAGCCATCATTGAAGATAGATGTTATGTTCTGGACTTGCTCCTGGATTGATGCCTGAAAATAAGCTTTCTCTAGCACTTCCTCCTTCTCTTCTGGCTTTTCTCTTCCCTAGTCATCTCATCTCTATTCCAGCCTCTAGCCTGAAGCCCAAGGGTCCAAGAATCCTATTAAGGTGATAGCTAATAATCCCAAAGTGACTGCTAAAAGCTCCATGATGATCCACTCTTGGAGAACTTGCTGGAAACAAAGTTACTATAAGAAATAGATCTTTTTCCTGGTATTTTCAACCATAAAATAAATGTTTTAGGCTCAATGATTTCTAAAGTCCTCTCCTAGCTCTAAAATACTTTAACTTAACTGGGTACAGTGTATCTACCTAATTCATAAGTCAAGCTTTCTGGAACACAGTATGAAACAAAAGCATTGAGAGAGACCAACTCTAAGCACCAAAATGTTGTCATTTGCACAATTTCTATATTAAATCTAGGCATTTTGGTCTCTTTAGTCTTTTTCCTCCATTAACATAAAATTCCTAAAAAGGAGACTAATATTTTTTAATCACCCCGTATATGCCAGGTGTTCCATTTAGTTTATATAATTTAATCCTCTCCATTCTATGAGGCGATATTTTACAAGTGAAGGAATTGATGCCCAGAGAATTGTTTTAACCAAGGTCATTTTGAAGTAATTTAATCAAGAGAACATCTACCCTTTACTGGCAGAGCTCAGATTCAAAACTAATAAAGTAGATTATAATATTAAATCAAAATATTTGTGTTTTTATTATAGGACAAACACATAGACATTGCAGAAAATTTGGGAAAACACTAAAACAATACAAAATTAAAATTACTTTCATAATCCGTAGATAGCTATTGCTTACATTTGGGTATATTTCCTTCTAGATGTAAGCATATAAATAAAGGTAAGTTTTGTTTGTTGTTTTTTTTTATAAAAGTACAGCTCCACATCTTTCCCTTTTACAACGATAGTTCCTGAGCTTGTTTTTTAAAGTGGATAAAATGTGGAGATGGGCAAATTAATAGAATAAATGAGATCTATCCACATGAAATGAAAGAAGGATAAAGAGAAAGAATATAAAAGCAGAAACAATTGGATCACTGCACAGAAAAAGCCATTCTCCTGTGCATTGATGTCCCAGAGGCATCCAGAAAAAGATTAAACTAAATTGTGTTCTTTTTCAGAAGGAAGGAAAATACATAACTTTAGGAAACTTATTTCAGAAAAGCTAATATTCAGAAGTGAAATCATTACTTAAAAGTGTCAGCAATATAATCTGCAGCAGTCTTCCCCGCTTTTTCATTTTTTGGTTCCAGGCATTGAATCCAGGGGTGCTTAACCACTAAGCCACATCCTCAGCCATTTTTATTTTTTTCATTTTGAGACAATGTCTCACTAAGTGACTGAAGCTGACTTTGAACTTGAGATCCTCCTGCCTCAGCCTCCTCAGCTGCTGGAATTATAGGTGGGCACCACCACGGATGGCCTGGAATAGTCTTCCTTAGAGTCCATCTCACAGTTCAACATAAGTTACAATTTTTCTAATGGCCCTTAACAGAGTCTTTATATTGGTAAAATTTTCTGTTGTCCTTTGTCACCTGAAATCCTAATTCACCTGCCTGTAGTTCACCCTAGAACAGAGATTAGGGAGTAAATTACCAAACAGCATCTTAAGAAAACAGAAGCCATTCTTGTAGGAAGCAGTAAAGGTGGGAAGTTATGCTATAACCAGTTTCTGGACCTTTTTAATTTATTCTGACAGTCAAACTATCTTTTTAAATCTGTTCACCAAGAAAATAAAATCTACCATTATAAAACTCTTGAAAATTGATAGAAATTTACGTCCTATATCCCAGGCTCCCAGATTCTTTTTCAACAACAGTCAATGCCTGACATCTCCATCTAAGGAATCAAGCAATTCATCTTGGTAAATACTAATATATTAAGGTTGATTGAAGCATCGGAATTGCAGCACTGAAATTGAAATTTCTTCCACAACAAATCAAATCCTCTGACCTCAAAGGCCCTTAAGCAGGCATTATGTATGGGCTTTCCAGAAGTTCCAAAGCCCTAAAGAAAAGAACAAATCCACCACTTGATTCATAAATGCCTTAGAGATACAGATACACTTCACTTTTCAGAAAAAAACATAGTCTCAAAATTCATTCCTAATTTGAAATTATAAAAATAATTATATATAAGATTTTCAGAAGTCAAATCACTTATCAGTGGCTATTCACATTCCTAACAAGAACTGTTTTACAAGAACTATAAATCTATTTATAATGCAAATAATCACTCCTGTTCTTTTAATTTATCCTTTAAAAATAAATTCAAATTTTTATAGCCTCGGTGTGTTTAGAGGACACTTGACTTTCATATGAGTCACATTTTTAGCTCGCTTCTAGAAAGCAGTGGCTTTCCAATAATTCTTATTAAAACTTCTTTGTTTTTTAAAATCCAAGTAGCTCATTCATCACCTACAACTTCAAAATGGCTGCCTAGAAGAGTATCTTGGTCACAGGGAATATCCAGAAAAGGGCTTCCCACTGGTCCCTGATTTTCTGTTTTTATTTGTGAATGTTTCTCTCCTTAAGCTAAACCTTACACTGGTAAATTACCCAAAACCTTCAAGGACTTTTTTTTATGATAGAGATATTGCTAATTATGACCTTTTCCCCTGTTCATTATTCTTCGTGTTTATTTATTTGTTTGTTCTAATTAGTTATACATGACAGAAGAATGCATTTTGTTGCATTGTACTCAAATGGAGCACAACTTTTCATTTCTCTGATTGTACAATGAACAGCACTTTGAAATCACTGTCTATGAGTATTAAAGGGGAAAGAAGCCTTAGAATTGGGGGTGTCCCACTTCTGAGTTCCAGAGATGTTAAGGTTCAATGTGCCTCTGCACAGGGAGTTTTCAGAAGAGTCATGCTTCAAACCTCGGTCTTCTGATACTGAACCATGCTATTTCTAATGTAAGTGTCTTCTGTGGCAACTCAACTTCTGTAATTATCCTTTTCTATGTCTACAGCCATAGGTCACAAACAAGACTAGAAACAGTCATGACAGAGGAAAACACCAATCCCTTTTTCTCTTGTTTTAGTGCATTTTCTAGATTCATCTGAAATAAAAGAATATTTTTAAAAATTCCTTGTTTCTGTTCATAAAATTGAAAGTTTATTCTTGAGAATCATGTTCACATTCCAAATACAGAGTACTGTTCAAAATACTAAGATACCTAACATAGAGGCTGAACTTTTAAATATAGGAGGTCTTACAATTGGTCTCTAAGCAAATAACTTCAGTCTGATTTGCACTTCCAAAATCTCGATGGAAGGAGAATATTTTCAAAGATGAGCAGAAGACTGAAAAGAAAGATGCGACTCCTATTTTGTACCTTGAGTTTTACTGTCATGAAAAGTTGCTGTGGGACACACATGCCCAATACAGGGACCCTCACTACAAGTAAAAAGACGCTTCTTCCAACCCCAGCTTTAACTCCTCCCAAGGTGATCAGACAAGTGATGCCATCTTTTCAGAAAGCCTGAGTGAAGCTGAGAGCTTCCCCACCCACAAATTAGGTAGGAAGAGAGACCCAGTGATAAACATTTTGTAGAAAAACCAGTTTTCACGTTTGGCTACTCATGGGGGAAACCTGGAGTGCTTTAAATGGGGTAGCTACCCACAAAACTGCAGATATTCAGTGCTGTTATGGAAATTTTTATGAATATGCTTTAAAACTCCTGACTTGTAGATTAGATCTCTATTTAATTAATTAATTTAGGGCTGGAGTTGTGGCTCAGCGGTAGAGCGCTTGCCTCGCATTTGCAAGAACCTGGGTTCAATCCTCATCACCACATACAAAAATAAAAACAAGTGAAATAAACGTGTTGTGTCCAACTACAACTAAAAAATAAATATTTAAAAGAATAATTAATTTAGAAACCCTGTCCTTTGTATGACACATCTTTTGTCTTTTGAACTTGGTTCATTCAGATCTTGATGCACAGATACTCCTTGATTATTAGAATGGATTTCCTCTATGATAATACTTCTAGACCCTGCATACTGAGAATAATTTGAGATTAGGAAGGGGAAAAATGTGGCTGCTCAATCTACAGAGATATTTAGTCTCTTTAAGGTTGAGTAGGACTGAAGCATTTTTTAAAGTTCCTTGTAATGGACAGCCTCCAAAATACATTCAGTGAGCCCTATCTACTGGTCTTTGCAAACTTGTATCCCCCCCCCGCCCCCACCACATGTACACTTTGTGTCCAAGCTTTTCTATGTGACCAATAAAATAATGCAGACATGACAATATGACTAGATTATAAGTGACACTGCAATTTCTGTCATGATTGCCTTCTCTCTGTCTCAGATTATTTGCTTTGGAGAAGCCAATTGCCATGTCAAGAGCAGCCCCAGGAAGGGATCCATATGGCAAGCTTGGAGGCTTCTTGCCAAGAGCCTTGTGAGCTTGCAAACAGAGTCTCTAGCCCAGTCGATGACTCCACCTCTGTTATTAAACCTGCTTACAACCTCTTCAGAGACCCTCAGAAGCATCCTGTTAAGCTGATGCCCACTTTCTGACCCTCAGAAATTCTCTGAGAAAACAGAATTTAAGGTGCTGTGTTCTAGAGTTATGTGTCACACATCCAGAGATAGCTAATGCCCTCCCCGTGTAATTTTAATTAGCAGCCAGGAAAAACACTGGGGTTTCTAGATAGGTTGTTCATATTACATCTTATTTAATACTGTATAAGAATAATATACTTTGGTATTACTAGGTTTCCAGATAACTTATTCTTTTGGTATCTAATTTAATCACATTATAATATCTTCTATATAATATAATAGAAGATTTTTTTCTAATTATCATATTACACACTACAGTGTATAATATGCTGCCCAGTAAATGGTGTATCTTGTTGAAATTACCACGTGCATTTGCAAAGAATATCTATTTTGTATTTATTGTGTGCATTGTACTATAAATGTAAATTAGGTTCTGTTGGTTGATAATATTTTTCAGCCTTATATTTTTATTCTTTTTCCATCTAATCGGAGGTGAGGATTGTTAAAATAGCCAACTATGATAATAGAACTGTTTATTTTTCCCTTCATTCTTCCAATTTTTTTTCATATCTTTTTGAAGCTCTGTTGTTAGATGCATGAGGGTTTATGCTTGTTATGTCTTACCAATGAATTCGCCATTTTTCCTTATGAAGTGTCCAATTATTACCCTTTGCCACTGGTAATCATCTTTGTCTCTGATAAGACTCTTTGTACAGTTCACATCATTTTGATGTCCTTTTGATATCCTTCACCGCCTAATGCTATTTATTTACATGGCATACTATTCCCATCATTTTTACACACTTAGTGTTACTCAATGTTATCTGCCTTTAGATTTATAACATATCTCTCATAGAATGCATATACTTTGCTCTTTTTAATCTATTTTGAGTGCCTCTGACCATTAAAGCACTCGTTAAAAATAATGTAATTATTGATAAATGTAAATTGAAAATTATTAAGTCTAAAATTTTACTATTTTTTAATTTATTTTTATTATTAGGGTTTTCTCCCTGTTTGTTCTTTTCTGCATTTTTTTAAAGATTTTGGACATTTTAAAACATCTACTTACTCTGATGACTTGTTAACAATACATCTTTACATATTTTTAGTAGTTGGTAATTACAATATTTATGTTTGGCCTTTTACAGCTCATTTTAAGTCAACACTGTGTTCTTGCTGAAAAAATAAGATATGTATTTATATTTATGTTAATTTACCTATCATTTTTATGCAATAGTTTGATATATTTTCAGTATAAACCACATGATAGCAAATTTTTACTTTAAACCATCATATTTTTAAAATGAAAAGGAAAAAAATATTTTATACTTATTCAGATATTTAACATTTCTAATGTTTTGATTCTTTCCTGGGGACCTGAGTCTTCCTTTCTTCTTATTTCTTCAGTCCCAGAACTTCCTTTAGTGTTTCCTCTAGTACATACAGTTCAGCTAACAATACATTTTTTCTTTTTTTGATTTTTTTATTTGCATTTATTAAAGCTGTCTTTATTTCACCTATACTTTCACTTTGTAACTCTTAATTTGTTATAGAATTCTGGGTTTTATGAATTTTGACTCTTTTATAATTTAATAATTGTTCCCAGTCTTCTGTCTCCCATTGATTCCGGTGAGAAGCCAGCAGTCATCTTTACTCACATTCCCCGCTTCCAAGGAGGTATTTTTCTCTAGCTGATCTCAAGATCTTTAATTTTTTTCTGCATTTTAACTATGAGGAGCTTACGTGTGATTTTCTTTGTATTAGTATCCATTGGGCTTTGCTGATCTTCCTGAACCTAAAAATTTAATTTAACCTAATTTGAAGATTATTTAACCACTGTTTCCTCAAATATTGTTTCTGCCTAATTCTCTCTTTTCTCTGTTTGAAACATGCTCAATAAATCTCTTTCCTTATATTTTTCTTAATCCTGAGTTTTAAGAATCCTTATTAGAATCCTGGTATTTCTGTGCTTATTAGAGGCCAAATTGGGGAAGAAATCCTTTTCAAAAGATTTTTTTCTAAGCAAAGATTATTTCCTTCTCAATACATAGTGTCGCACATTGCATAGAAAAGTGGGGCTGTGGGTCGCGGCCGCCTGCGCCAGCGCGTGGCGCCTTTGTGAGCGCGGCGGTCGGCGGAGGTTCAGCCCCGGCCCGCCGGCGCGCGCCCTAGCGAGGAGGCGCTCTATCTTCTCAGGACCCTGCCCCTCTTCCAGAGAGGAATTTGACGGAGGAGGACAGAAGAACTCATAAACTCTTAAGAAGTCTTAAAGCCATGTCCAAGGATTTGGTGACATTTGGGGATGTGTCTGTAAGTTTCACTCAAGAGGAGTGGGAATGGCTGAACCCCACTCAGAGGACTTTGTACAGGAAGGTCATGTTGGAGAACTATAGGAGCCTGGTATCACTGGGGATTTCTTTTTCTAAGCCAGATGTGATCTCATTATTGGAGCAAGGAAAAGAGCCCTGGATTGTGAAGAAGGAAGGAACAAGAGGAATATGCCCTGATTGGGAGTATCTATTTAAAAACAGTGACTTTTCATCAAAGCAAGATGTTTATCAAGAATCCGCCAAAGCAGTGACATTGGGAAGAAGCCATCTCTCTCATAGCCTTGTGTGCCCCAGTTGGAAACACTGTGTAAGTGAGGGCTGGTTTAAGAACAAGTTTGGAAGTCAGGAGTTACATTCTGATCAACTTACCATCACTAATAAAGAAATCCTCCCTGAAGATCAAAGTAATGAGTGTAATAAATCTTGGGAAACATTCAGTCTGGATGCAAGACTAGATATACATCAGAGATTCCCCACCAAAGAAAGAGTGCATAAGTGTGAACCACAAAAGAGATGTTATCGAAAAAAATCTGTTGAAATGAAACATAAGAAGGTGTATGTAGAAAAGAAACTTCTGAAATGTAACGAATGTGAGAAGGTCTTCAATCAGAGCTCATCACTTACTCTCCATCAGAGAATTCATACTGGAGAGAAACCCTATGCATGTGTGGAATGTGGGAAAACCTTCAGCCAGAGTGCAAACCTAGCTCAACATAAAAGAATACATACTGGGGAGAAGCCTTTTGAATGTAAAGAATGTAGGAAGGCCTTCAGCCAGAACGCACACTTGGCTCAGCACCAGAGGGTTCACACTGGAGAGAGGCCTTATCAGTGTCAGGAATGTAAAAAGGCCTTCAGCCAGATCGCCCACCTGACTCAGCACCAGAGGGTTCACACTGGAGAGAGACCTTTTGAATGTATTGAGTGTGGAAAGGCCTTTAGTAATGGTTCATTTCTTGCTCAACATCAGAGGATTCACACAGGAGAGAAACCTTATGTATGTCACGTGTGTGGGAAGGCCTTTAGCCATCGTGGATACCTAATTGTACATCAGAGGATTCATACAGGAGAGAGACCCTATGAATGTAAGGAATGTAGGAAGGCCTTCAGCCAGTATGCACACCTGGCTCAGCACCAGAGGGTTCACACTGGAGAGAAGCCCTATGAATGCAAAGTATGCAGGAAAGCCTTTAGCCAGATTGCATACCTGGATCAGCACCAGAGGGTTCACACTGGAGAGAAGCCCTATGAATGTGTGGAATGTGGGAAGGCCTTTAGCAATAGTTCCTCCCTTGCACAACACCAGAGAAGTCATACTGGAGAAAAACATTATATGTGCAAGGAATGTAGGAAAACATTTAGCCAGAATGCAGGCCTTGCTCAGCATCAGAGAATTCATACTGGAGAAAAGCCTTATGAATGTAATATTTGTGGGAAAGCCTTTAGCTATAGTGGATCTCTTACTCTACACCAGAGAATTCATACTGGAGAGAGACCCTATGAATGTAAAGATTGCAGGAAATCTTTCAGGCAGCGTGCACACCTTTCTCATCATGAGAAAATCCATACTATGGAGACATTCTTGACCCTTTCCTCTTCCTCACCCTCTACATCTAATCAGTTGACAAGACCTGTAGGTTTGATCTCCTAATATGTACAAAAGCTGACCCATTTAATGCATTTCCATCATATCACCCTTATCCAATACGTATTAATCTATTGCATATGGAAATGGCTTCTGGTTGGTTTAACAAGGAGCACCATTACCTCTGTCCATCATCAGCATTTCAGCCAAACTTGTATTTTTTTTTAAAAAGAGGTGTAGGTCACATCATTTCTGCCTCATTAAAATCCCTCAGTGACATTCCATCATTCTCATCACATTTCTCAAAATAACCTAAAAAGCCTCCTGCCCTCCCACAGCCAATACCTTATTCCAGACTACCTTCCCAAACCCTCTCTTTTCCTGAATATTTATTCAGAATTAAGAACTTATTCCAACATCCAGTAGATCTGGTGTCCAATCCTGACTCTTCCATTTTCTAGCCCTAATTTTGAGGAAGCAGTTCATCCTTTGTAAACTTAAGTCTCATAGGAATAATAATGGTACTACCTCAAAACTTAATGAGAAAATTAAATAATGCATGTAAATTGCTCAGCAGAGTGCCTAGCATGATAATAACTCAAATGTTAATGTAGAATTAAAGACCATGGCATACAAAGAGCTGTTCGACTTCACCATTAAGAAAGTCGACCGAGAGTGTCGGCCGAGCGGTTATGAGACCTTTCCTTAGGAGCAGCAGTGTAGGTGGTGAGATCTACTGCAATTCTCATTAGCGTCTCTGCTGCAGGGTACCGTGGCTTTACTTCAGAATGCAGAGATGTGGATACATGACCACTAGTAACAAGGACAACTTCATTAGAAATTCAAGAGTTCTCAGAAGCTAGATTTTATACAAAATCACTTTTCAAAAGAGAACTGAGGGCTGGGATTTAGTTCAGCAGCAAAGCATCTGCCTCTCATTCACAAAGCCCTGGGTTTGATTCCCAGTTCCAAAAAGAGAAAAGATTAAAAAGAGAGAGAGAGAGAGAGAGAGAGAAAAGATTTTAAAAAGAACTGAGATGTGTTCCTCATTTACATATAAACAAAACAACAAATTTTTAAAACTAGATAAAACTTCATCCGTAACCAGTGAAGATAGAGAATAAAGTTTGACCTGCTTTCCTAATTCCAGGTGGATGAATGGTCTCAAACTTATGTCATTTAAACTAAAGAAGCTGTTACATTTCTAAAACTCCAAAACTAAAGGAGAAGGTAAAGTAGAACTATAGATGGATATTCCAACTGGCGGTCCACAAACATTGGTTTAATGTGCATTGAGTTTTAAATGAACCTAATACCTTTATGACAATGTTATTTCTAGTTCTCCAAAGTTCAAACCACTCGCCATTCCCTCATATCTACCCTGCTGCACTGTTTATACTCCTCCTGACTCCTGAAGGCTTTGAGTGTGCAGCAACACAGTAACCAGCTCACATCTGAACATACGAGATGAATGGAGGATGGAAATGAAGACTTGAGTAGACATTTATCCACCTCTATGGGAATTTTCAGCATGATATAGATATCAGTAGCCCACAAATTAATATATAGATTATTTAAACCTAACAAAATCCTGAGGATTTTTCACGGCTTGAAGTATGTGTCTCTCTGTGTGAATGATTGTGTGTGTGAATAGACATATACATTCATAAAGACACACATATAAAGAAAATGCATAATAAAAGTCATATTTGACAACAGTTGTTTCAGTACTTGGGAAAAGTTGATTCTGCTCTGTTCAAAACTACTCCCCAGCTGGGGATGGTGGCACACACCTGTAATCCCAGCAGCTCTGGAGGCTGAGACAGGAGGATCACAAGTTCAAAGCCACACACACAAATCCTCTCCTCCTGTACATGAACGTTGCTTTAAATAGTTACCTAAATGTGGAACAAACACTAGAGGACAATGTAAAATCATTGAATGAGGACAATCTCCCTAAATATGTGAGATCACAAACCTCCCTTCCCTTGCACATGAAGATTCAGGTTTGCTAAGAATTTCATAAAAGTCTTTACATGGTCAAAGATAGTATAACATTCTACTGTAGTATATAACTAAAAAGAACAAATAAAATTTTTAAAAGATGGTATAAACAAAGTAAAAAGTTTTTAAACCCCAGATTGGGAGAACACACTTCTCCCTCCAACAGCAAAGAATATGAAGATTTATCAAGTGATAAGTGTGTGATAAGTACTGAATCTCACTGGCCAGAAATACAATTTGAAGAACCATTTTTCAGTACATTGATAAAATTTTGCATGGTGCAATCAGAGGAAAGGAGAACCTGCTATGCACTGCTGTGGGATGTAGTGTGAATTTGTACAGGTTTCTGGGAAGCAATTTGCCAGTATCAAAATTGTCAATGGGGGGCTGGAGTCATGGCTCAGTGGTAGAGTGCTTACCTAGCATGTGAGAGACACTGGATTTGATTCTCAGCACCACATATAAATAAAGGTCCATTGACAGCTAAAAATATAAAAAAAAAGAAAAGTGGGGCTGTTTCCTTCATGACCTTGAATAAAATAGCTGCTTAAGCACTACGTTGATCATGCTATCTATCATCAGTCAGTTCAATTGTGAAGATATTCTAGTAAACTCCATTGAGGATAAGACAATCTGTTTTTGTTTTTCTTTTTAGATATGGTATATAACAAGAAACATTAAATTTATCATTTATTTTTTCTGGTACTGGGGACAGAACCCAAGGGTGCTCTACCACTGAGCTTCATTCCCCAGCTTTTTAAATTAAATTTAATTTTTTTTTTATTTTGAGACAAGGTCTTGCTAAGTTGCCAGTTTGACCTTAAACTTGCAGTCTTCCTGCCTCAGATTCCCAAGTTGCTGGGTCATAGGCATGCACCATGTTTCTTGGCTGCTATTTTATCCATTTTTAAGTTTAAGACTCAACGGCAGGAAGTACTTTGACATAGTGGTACACCACCACCGTCTAGCTTCAGAACTTTTCATTTTCTCAACCTGAATCACCTTACCCTTTCAACAATGACTCCCCATTCCTCCCTCTCCTTCCCACTGGAAACCACCATTATTGTACTCTCCATCCCTATGAACCTATTCTGGGTACCTCACATAACTGGAATTTTACAATATGTATTCTTTCGTGGGCATCTTATTTCACTTAACATATATCTTCCAGGTTTATCCATGGTACAAAATTTCTCAGAATTTCTACTTTTATATTGTAGTTAAAAACACATAACATAAATTTACCCTCTACATCATTTTAAATCTATATTAATGTATTGTGAACTACATGCATATTGTACAACAGTTCTCTAGAACATTTTTTGCCTTGCTGCACTAAAACTCTGTATCCATTGGCCAATTTCTCATTTCCCCTTCCTCCCATTCCTTTGCAACCACCATTCTCTCTGTTTTTATAAGTTTAATTCCTTTAGATACCTCATATAAGTGGAAAGATGATGCAGAATTTGCTTTTTTTGTGACAGACCTATTTAACTCTGCAGAATGTCCCCAAATTTCATAGCCTGAATAATATTAGGCAGCTGGCTCTGAGTTTCAAAAGGATAGGATGAGGACAGGCAGATCACTACAGTTGTTTTTTGGTTTTTGTTTTGTTTTGTTTTGCTTTGCTTTGCTTTTTTACAGAGCCCATGATGAAAGAAAAAAAAAATATGATTTCACATTTTTATCTATTTCTAACATATTGCTCTTTTCTTGGTAAGTATCAACTTTTCATGAAACAAATAAATCATACTAATAATCATTAAATTTATCAGGGGTTTGCACGCGTGAGGCAGCATCTTGTTGCTTCACACACACATGGTCTCAGTCAGCCTTCATGATAATCTAGCGTGGGAGGCATTGCTGCTATTATTCCTGTTTTGAAATGTGGATATTGGGGTCGAAAGACACTATTAAGCTTTCCTGAGGCCGAAGTCCCACAGCTGGAAAGCGGGCAGTGGAGATGCTCACCATCCTCCGTGCTGCATACGCAAATGCTCTCCATGTTTTGGTCTCTACTGTGTAGTTATTTAACATTCTGCAGAGAGAGCGCATCCTAATCACTGTATCTGCAGCTCTCTGAACACCATACCTATTTTTCACATTCTTTTCCTGGCTGTCATGGCAGCCTCCTCCTTCTTACCAAATAGATACACAGCGCTCTTCATTAATCTTCCCTCTGCCTTTTATTTCTTTCATTACCCCTCTTCCTTTCCTTTTGTGGTATAAATGTAAAAAATAAAAACACACACACATTAAAAACATAGTTCACTTTGAGCTATAAGAATTAAATCATAAAAAAAAATACAGTCCATGTGAGAAATACCCTTTGGGGGGTTAGTAACAGCTGGTCTAACAAAGAAGCAGCTGCACTAAAAAAAAAAAAAAAAGGTTGTCTACAGAAAATATTTTTAGTTCCTTAGGATTTTCATCTTCTTTTTGGAATCTTTGCATTAGTTGTACTCTATACCATATGTTATGAAAGTGCATTTTGTAGTTAAGTTCCCAATTTAATTATAAAATGTCCTAGAGTCTTTAATGAAAAGTAGTCAATAAAACCAATGATTGCTGAAGAAGAAAGGAGCTAACACCATCCCCATTTGTGGGAATGTATGCTTTCATTCAATACCCTCGAAACCTTGTAAACTTACATTCCCCTTTTTATGTATTAACGAATTGAGCCTCAGGGAAGTAAAATATCCTACCTAAGTTTGCAAAGCTAATACATAACAAATATTGCATTTTAAATCAATGCTTTCTGATTAAATTTTTTTTCTCTTAATTTCTGGCCCTGTGTAACTAAGCTGTCTGTTAAGATGCTTCTGTAAGTACCTTCACTCTCACAAGCAAAAGAAGATATTTCCTGATGCCATAGACTTCCAATTTCTCCCCAGTGTTCATTTTCCCCTTACCCTTTGTTAATACATCTCTAATTTGTTTCTAGAAATATTTATATACTGCCATAAGATCACATTTTATAGATTCTATTGCTGTAAATATGGCACCACAATTCAGTTCTATGCAATAAGATTTGCATAGTAATTTTGAGAGTCTTCCAGGAAGTCTCCTTAAAGAGAAGAATTACACCTGTTTTCTTCCTTTCTGATTACATTTTACTTCTTAAGATGTGAATAAAGTACGTGTAACTTGCCTGTATGGTGGGGCACACCTACAGTCCCAGTGACTTGGGGAGCTGAAGCAGGAGGATCACAAGTTGAAGGCCAGCCTTTCCAATTTAGCAAGACCCTGTCCTTTTTTTTAATCATTTTTATTGTTTCTGTTTGGTTACACATAATAATAGGAAACATTTGACATAATTTTTAAAAAGCATGGAATATGATTTGCTTAAATTCAGTCCCAAGTATTTCCCTTTTCCATTTCTTCCTTCCTCTTTCTGTTTCTTTCCTTCTACTGTACTGATGTTTCTGCTGTTTACTTTAAAGTTTTTTTGCTTCTTTGTTTTTGTTTTTTGCTCTTTGGTTACTGTCTTGTGGATATACATGATGGTGAGATTCACTGTGGTATATTCATGTACAAAGAAAAGTCAGGTAGATTCATTTCACCATTTTTCCCTTATTCTGTCTCTTCTCCCTGCCCCTCTTTATCTAGTCTACTTTATTTAGTCCACTGAAGACCCTATCTTGGAAAAAAAAAACAGATTTGAGGATGTAGCTCACTGTAAAGTATGCCAGGGTCCAATCCCCAGTACTGTGCAAAACAAAAAGTCATTTTTGTCTCTGAGGATGGGCTGCCCATCCCAGAGATAATGGGGTAGAGACTTGAAAAGAACCTGTCTCACAACTGCAAGGAAATACCATAGCCACCATGAAATGCTTAGCTCCACAGGTCTTTTTTTATTTTTTTGGTAGATTTTTTATTTATATATGATAGCTGAATGCATTACAATTCTTATTACACATACAGAGCAGAATTTTTTATATCTCTGGCTGTATACAAAGTATAATCACACCAATTTGTGTCTTCATACATGTACTTTGGATAATAATGATCATCACATTCCACCATCATTTCTAACCCCATACCTCTCCCTTCCCCTCCCACCCCTCTGCCCTATCTAGAGTTCATCTATTCCTCCCATGCTCCCTCTCCCTACCCCACTATGAATCAGCATTCTTATATCAGAGAAAACATTTGGCATTTGGTTTTGGGGGATTGGCTAATTTCACTTAGCATTATCTTCTCTAACTCCATCCATTTACCTGCAAATGTTATGATTTTACTCTCTTTTATTGCTGAGTAATATTCCATTGTGCATATATGCTGCATTTTTTAAATCCATTCATCTATTCAAGGGCATCTAGGTTGGTTCCACAGTTTAGCTATTGTGAATTGTGCTGCTATAAACATTGCTGTGGGCTGTGTCCTTGTAGTATATGGTTTGGTTATAGACTGAGGAGAGGAATAGCTGGGTCAAATGGTGGTTCCATTCCAGGTTTTCCAAGAAATCTCCGTACTGGTTTCCATATTGACTGCACCATTTTGCAGTCCCACCAGCAATGTATGAGTGTGCCTATTCCCCCACATCTTGACCAACATTTATTGTTGTTTGTATTCTTAATAGCTGCCATTCTGAGTGGAGTGAGATGAAATCTTAGAGTGGTTTTGATTTGCATTTCTCTAATTGCTAGCGATGATGAGTATTTTTTTATATATATTTGTTGACTGATCGGATATCATCTTCTGAGAAGTATCTGTTCAGGTCCTTGGCCCATTTACTGATTTAGTTACTTGTTTTTTTGGTGTTTAACTTTTTGAGTTCTTTATATACCCTAGAGATTAGCACTCTGTCTGATGTGTGAGGGGTAAAGATTTGCTCCCAAGATGTAGGTTCTCTATTCACCTCACAGATTATAAAACAGCATTGTATTGGCACCAAAACCGACTGGTAGACCAAAGGTACAGAAGAAAGGACACATATACTAACCCACAAAATTACAAGTATCTTATATAAAGGTGCCCAAAACATCCATTGGAGAAAAGATAGTGAAAACTGGAAATCCATATGCAACAAAATGTAATTAAACCCAAAATAGATTCACAAAACTCAAAATGGATTAAGTACTTAGGAATAAAACCAGAGACCCTGCATCTAATAGAAGAAAAAGTAGGTTCTAATATCCACAGGTCTTTTTAAACAAAAATATTTTTTAAATAAATATCTTTTAAATTCATTTTTATTTGGGTTAGTTATTGACATTAAACCTACTCCTGACTACTGTATTCTTCTCTCCATAAAATTTTTCATGTCTACAGTTTGCAGACTATAACTTAAGCAGCCATTTTGCAACCATGAGATAAAAGCAACAATGAGGGATAATTTAAAAAAAAAGATGTGAAATACATGAGTCTTTATTACTGAGGCATAAGTTAGCTGTTTCTAGAATTACCCTACCTCTGCAATGTATTAGGTAAGAATGATAAGTCTTCTCTTTTAAGTGCCAGTTAATACAACAACATTCAAATCACAACAAACAAACAAATAATGTTTTCCTAGCCTGAGCATTTTGACAGAGGTTTTCTGTGCTGGCCTCAATCACTGCTCTTTTGTAGCACATGAACCTTTAAATTTGGAAGCATCAATCCTAACCTTTTATTAAAATTATTCACATCTTATTTCTGTACTCCCCTGCACTCTCTCTCCTCTATCCCTTCAATTTTCCTGTCATTGTCAAATGTAGAGAGTGATCGTATCCATCTACTGAGCTTGGGGCTTTAATATGAAACTGGTAAAGTTTTGTGAGAACTATTTGAAATGCTCCTCAGACCTGCGGTTAAAACACTATTCCCCAATCCTTTATCATTTCAAATCCAGAAGAATGAAATTCATAACTGCAGAGAATGCCTTTCTTTGTGCAGAAATTCTGTTCCTGTCTCTGTGAAACCAACAAGCAATCAGTGTCTCTGGCTTTGAAAACAGAGATGGGTTCCTTTGCTATCCATCCTTCTGACCTGGTAAAGCATGGGATAAGACTTGGACTTCTCGGACACTATTTTATGTATCAAATCCCTCGTTTTTGTCTGTAGGAGATTACAAAACTGCCTCATTGATTTTAGAAGCTCTGATAAACAAATCAAGCCTTACACAAGTTTCTGTGAGCCCTGGTCCCTGCTGCTAAGGAAGCACTTCGTCATGCTCCAGGGCTGAAGGACTATCAGCCTAAGGAAGGACGGCTTCCATCCTGATATTATCTCCTGTGCCTTTGGGAGGCCAAATCCATCACTCTCCCCAACTCTAGTCCACAGAGTCTGTGCAGGAACAGATACATTATATTAAAACACTTCAGAAATAATAGTGCCAGATGCATATAATGAATTTTCATAATGCCAATGCCCTTCTTTGGCAGAGCACTCTTTTGCAAATATGTATTCAGCAGTTACCTAAGCTTTTTGGAGTTATTATTTCTCATCCAATTACATTATATACAAAACAAAACATAAATAGGCACTTTGGATCTTCTGCCTCACCAGGAGGTTGTTATTACTACTAATGGTGCATAGTTTTTTTTTCCCCGTTTGTCCCTCCAGATTTTTTCTTCTCCCTTCTCCATTTCATTTTGTGCTTTGGGAGTCTGATGTCTGTGGACTTTATTGACAGGCTTTCATACTACCTTGTCATCCCATTGAATGTGACCAGTGGGAGTCCTGGAAGGAGATCAGAGGTGGTAAGAAAGAGAAGTTGGAGTCTTTACTCCTTTGACTTCTGCTTACCATGTCGCACCAGGTTCTTGTTCTGTTCCGTTTCACTAGGGGTACTAGAATTTCCCTAGGTTGCTAATCTCAGGAGTTTTACATCCCTTGTTGGTGTTCCTTAACCATCCTATAAGTTTGCAAATAATCTCTTGCTAGAACTCTCTTTAGCTACCTGTTTTCCTGCTAGGATGTGATTGTTAGGCCAGTCCACAGTCTAGATGATATTTGGCTTGTGGCAGATAGAGACTGATAAACAAATCTGTCTAATTACAAATCTGTGAGCTTGTCAGAGGCATCATTTCTTCCTTTTTCATTTGTTCTTCTTGTGCTAGGTGACCACATCGTGTCCCATCATGAGAACAGTTTAAAGTCACTCTCTCTTAGACAGTGTGTTGCATTCTTAGACTCAGTGGTGACTGTGCTGTGTTCATCTCAATGTGCTGCTCCAGTGGCAGCCCTTCCAAACACCAGCCTAAAGAAGAACTGTGACCATCTGTGCAGCCATGAATCGTGATAGACATAAGCAGTGGACTTGGGGTCAGGAGGTCTGCATTCTAGTTCTGGACTTGTCTTTTTACATCTGCAGGTCACTAAAACTCTAGCATTCAGGTCTTTTTATCCATACAAATAATCCCAATTATATTATTAAGTTCTAGCTAACTTGTAGAGGGTTCCATAAGGTAAAATTCTATCAGAAGTGTGAAGATAGAAGAAGGAAAATGACTGATCTAATAGATAGGTTAATTCTGGCTGAAGAATACCTGAGTAAGAAAAATTGTCTTTGTTTAGCTAAACAACCTCTGATTCTAAAATGACTACCTTCATGCTATGGTCAGGATGGGCAGAGAGTGAGGAAGAAAGAGTTAAATTTCTCTGTATAAGAAAATGGAAAGAATTTTAAGCTTGGAAAGACAGAGTGAACTAGGAGGTGATACAGGGAGGTGAGAGCAGATAAAGAGGGAAGAAGTCAATGAGCCAAAGCCCTTCCTAGAAGAGCAACCTGGATGAAGAATATAGTGGGAGAGGCACAAACAGAATTCTGTTAATATTCTTTCCAATCATTTGTGTTTTGTGATGTAAATCATCTGATGTCCCCAAACTTCAGGAAAAATCATGATACTTTGGAAACCAAAGGAATGGGGGTAGCCTGATGCAGAAAAGAACACTCCTGCAAGGGATACTCACAGGGTAGCAGTTAACATGAAAGGAGAGGATTAGGGTTTTATGGAATGTCACCTGATTTAGTAATGGTATGAAAGGGGACAGAGTGTCTGCCATTCCCACCTGCTTTTTAATAAACAATTAGTGAAATGAGACCAAGGACTATTTTCCCTACATGCGGACTCATGCCCTATCCTTGCAAAGTACCTGTTTCTATTTCTGAATCTGTTGGAAGAATTTTGTTTTCCATATGTTGATCAATCAATAAAAATAAGAAAGTATGCATTCTTAATGTCCTCAGCAAAAGGCAGCAATTGGATTGTGTATATTTTCTTTTCTTGGTGTTATTTTGAAACTGCATTTGATGGACAAAGCTCTGCCCTGCTGAGCAACTGAACTGTTAGAATCCATTTCTGATGTTTGTATTGCAGCATTGATTTGTTACACAAAAGGAAAGAAAGAAGAAGAGGAAGGAAAAAAAGAAAGGGAAGGAGGGCGAAGGGAGAGAGAAAGATAAAAAAGAGGAAGGAAGGAAGGGAAGGAGAGAGGAGAGGGAGGGACAGAGGATGGGAGGGAGGATCTTGCTGCATCACTGTGAAGAACAAGAGATGTCTTAATGATATTAAGAGGAGTATGGCTAACCTGACTATTTCCAGAAACATATGTTTGAAGCACAAAAGAAAAGCTATAAACTCATTAGCTGAAGAAATTAATTGAGTCTTAATTTTAAAATTTCTAAAATTGTTTAACACTCATTACCTAGTGATCTTAATAATGTTATGGAATTACCCATGAAACTTGATAGTGGGCACTCACCCATTTCCTATTTTTATTTCCATTTTTCAGTTAAACCACATTGCATGTAAGCTCTATAAATAACAGAGACTGTATAATTTAGGTACCAGAAATGGATGCTTAATGTTCCATTAAATTAGAAACTGAAGCAGTGTGTTATTTGGGTTGTGCCTTGCTAGTCAGAAATAATCAGAATCCAGGGAGATTACAGACATGTTTTGCTAGGTGACGAAAGATTTGCCCATAGTTCTGAAAGGAAATAACAATGTATATCATCTGAAAGTGTATTGAATGTTAAATTAAACCTGTGTGACTGCATGTGACTTCCTATCAGCATAATAACAATGACTCTAATAGAATGCGTTTTGCAGTCTTGGGTCTTAGATAGTAACAGAGAACTTTGGAGGAGCAATATGGTGGAAATCAAGAAAGCACACATTTGGGGCTGTGGAATCAGGGAACTCAGGGGATCTGAGTTCTGTTCTAAACATTTGTTTCATACCTATGAGCTGCATCTCTGGGCAGATTCCAAATTCTCTGGGCTTTAGATTCTTTATCTGTCAGATGGTCATATTAATGTCAACCTCGAGCGTTGAATGAAGGCACCTAGCACAGATCCTTAACAAACCAAGCTCAATCACTACTAGTCTCTTTCTTGCTTCTAAGGGTTTTTATAGCTTTTCATATTGTTTAACTCAAGTCTCAGCAACCTGGAATGTAAAGAAGTATCAGCCCATAAAGAACTAACTTTATTCCATGTTCCTATTTTTCCCCTCTTATGCAGTCATATTTACCTATTTCCATAATCATTTAACTCAATTCTCATGCTTTGGGAGAAATTCTTATCCTGGGAAAAATGCACTGACTGAACAACTGGCTCAGAACAAAGTGTCTAGCAAGCCACCTTCGTGTAGATAACCAGATACCCTGTCTTGAGCTTTCCACACAGACCCATTTCTTGTTTCCTGAACTTTGTAATTCCAAGATTCCTATCTCTCCTTCAGTGCTTACCACCCATTCAACTGGATGGTAGGCTCTGCAGCTAAAGCAGCTGGTGACCAATACAACTACTCAGGAAGCAGAAAGAAAAAAAAATTTCTAGGGCTTTCTGTCCAAGAACCAAAATTCATCCAGGTGACTCTAAGAGATCATTCAGTCAGAAAGAAGTAAACATCTTATTCATTTAGCATATTAGAGAAAAAGAGAAAAAATTAAGGTTGATAAAGGGAAAATCCCCCTTAAAAACTCAACTTGAAAGGACAGTGGAAACTAGAATGGAGAGCTGATGGTAAGAAGCCACATAAGGGGTGTCATCTGAGCACCTAGGCAGAAGTCGGGGCTGAATCCTTCCTAGTAGATGACCACACTTCACTCTAGGGAGCACCGTCCATCACATCCAGCAAGAACAATACTAGCTGTCCTCCCCAGAGGCCCCTTCACCCCTGCTCATTCCCTTCTACATCTAGCCATGTATCTTCCCAGTAAAAGTGACACTTGTCTCTGCAAAGGCTTTTATTATTCCCCCAGTGAGTTGGAACAAAATCAATTCTCTAAATTATCCATGACTGCTGTGACAAATTACAACAAACTCAGTGACTTTAAACAACACTCATGTATTATCTTACCGTTGTAGAGGTCAGCAGTCATAAAATCAAGGTGCTGGAAGGGCCGTATTCCCTGTGAAGGCCCTAGGACAGAATCCGTTTCCTTGTCTTTTCCACTTCCTCGGGGATGTCCACTCCCTTTATTCATGGTGTCACCTCACTTTGACTTTACTTGTGTCATTTCCTCTTTGTCTTTGACTCCGACTCTCTCACCTCCTTCTTACAAAGGCCCTTGGCATTCCACTTACCCCACTTGGATAATTCAGGATAACTTTCCCATCTCAAAATCCTTGACTTGGGCTGGGGCTGTAGCTCAGTGGCAGAGTGCTTGCCAAGCAGTCCAAGGTGCTGAGTTTGATCCTTAGACCACATAAAAATAAACAAATAAAATGAAGGCATTCTGTCCATCTGCAACTACAAAAGAAAAACTCCTTAATCACATCGGTATAGTTTTCGTGGTTTTTTTTTTTCTTTTTCTTTTTACAACAAAGTCACAGGTTCTAGGGATTGGGATGTGCACAGCTTTGGAAGAGTCATTATTATTCAGCCCACCACATCCATATTCTAACTTCCTGGGACACCAGAATCTCGCTTCTCTCTCTACTGCTTTCCTGGTTTCATATTCACCTTTCTTAGGGTTTGAGGCATCTGGTTTAGACTCCAGTTGTACCTCCTGTTGAAACACCATCCTGGGGAACAGGTGGAAAATCCAGCACCAAGATCACTCCTCTCACCAGCACCCTCGACCATATCTGCACTTCACTTCAATCAGCCACCAGTTTGTTCATACCACAGGCTTTGTCATCATCCTGCCAGATGTTGTAACATCAATTCACTTGTAGTAACTGACTTGTAGTAACCTCCAATCTGTTTGGCTCCTTTGTATCCCTTCTCGTGAGATTCAGTTATTTTACATTACAGATACCACCAAATAGTTTATCTTTTCTCTTTTACCGCCTTCTCTAGGCTCCATAGGGCCTTCTTTTCTTCTCCATAGGCCAGAGACTTGTGGTTATTCCATCCACAACTCTCTCACCAATACCCTAAGCTACACGGTGCCCTGTGCTGCTGCACCATTTACTGTAACACGGCCATTCGGAATCAGTGTTGGAATATACCTTCTCCATCCTACTCAGGCTGCAGGGGAAAGTTGTACACCTGGTTAGAACCCATTCAATATTTCATTTTCTGCTCCTTTAAAAAAAACACACTTTAACTTTTACCTCTCTTCTCAAAACCCCCCATAAAACCTAACACTCCTCACTCTCAAAAGATAACCGTACGGCTTTGCTGAAAATTTCCAAGCACATTTCAGCCTACAACAAAATCTCATCCATTGTCAACACCACCTTCCTTCCTCCAGATTCAGAGAATAGGGATTCCTCTTCATCTGTTGCTAGACAAACCCTCCTCGGTGTGATCATGTCACTGGTCTCTCCAGTACCTTGTAGAATAGTTCTCTACTAGTTACCTCCTCTCTTCCCTCTATTTTCAACATTATCATCACTGCTATCTTCTTTCCCTCATCCTACAGACTAACATCCCATAAAATAGATTGGGAAGAGATGAGTTCAGGTTTGAACATGTGATTTTTCTGTGCCTGTGTAACATCTAACTTGAGACATAGAGCAGGCTGTAGTTTAGTCAATTTAAAATATGTAAGACTTCAATTTAAGTTCCATTCTAGCCACTACTTTTCTTACATACTGTCTGATTATGTACATGCCCCCATTCTTCCTTTAAACGATTGCAACCAAGTGACTTGCAAATTTCATAAATCAGAGGACACTCTCCAGACATAATCCTAGTGGGCTTTTATTTTTGTTGTTGTCTTTCACCTTGTGCAAAGCTCTTTACTTCTTGAAAACTCTTTTCCTGTACTTGACTCTAGTTCTTACCTCAGACTTTGGATTGTACTTTTGCAATCTCCCTAATAGTTATTCCTTCTAAATGCCACATTGATGTTTGTGCTCCAAAATGTGCCACTGACCCATAAATCAATATGTCCAAGCCCTCCCTTGGTTTCCGGTCTCTAAACAAATACTGTTAAACTTCCATAGCTAGATGACTCATGGACACATATGCAGCTCATTATGTCCAAACTTGAGCTGCTCATCTTGCCTTCCAATTTTGTTCCTCCTAATATGTTCTTTGTCTCTATTATAGGCATTCGCATTTCCTGTTATCTAAGATAGAAATTTATTGATGTCTTGATTTCTTGGATATACTTTATTTTCCTTCTTATAATTAACCACAAACTCACTAATATGTGTGTGTGTGTGTGTGTGTGTATCAACTTCATTTCCAGCCTTTCTCTTCCACTACCATTTATTCGCCAAGGCTCAGCCTCTTATGTGTCCCTAACAGACCTCCTAATTTTAACACTTGGCGGAGACTTTAACACCTCCAATCCATTTACCATATTACAGCGAGTCTTCAATTTAAAACTACAAATCTGTCCTTGTGATTACAAATTTCAATGATTTTCCTTGTCAAGGTAACTTTTCAAAAACTATCCATCACTTCATAAGTTTCGAGTACCTTGGCTTCTTCTGAAGGCTATCCATGCCATGACCAGGCCTTACCTCAGCAGCCTCTTCCCCACAACTCTTTGCCTTAGATCAAATTTCTTGTAGTTACCCTAACACACTGTTTTATTTCTTGTGTCACATCTTTCCTCACTCTATTCTCTCTAAGATTCCTTTGACCTTTTACCATAGCTAACTCCTAAAATGACAATAATATGAACATTGAAAAAAACAAATTTTAACTACTATTTTATACTGGACCCTGTGTTGCTTCCTTTACAAGGCCCATACCTTGTGATTTGCTATTACTAGGCTCATTTCTTAAATGAGGTCACTGAGGTGTAGAGAAGTTATGGAAATTGTCCAAGCTCAATAACCAAAAGAGCTGAGTTTCAAACCCAAGTTTAGCTGGTGCTACAATCCATGTCTTCCAGCCCTGTACCAAACTGCCTCTCCTCATTTTTGTGTAGCTCAGAGTCGTGTTCAGAGCTCATATTCAATATACCTGGCACTGAATGTAATACGACATTTGCAATGAAAAATTAGTGCTACATAGTTCTCATAGGTAGCATCAAGTTGCAGCTACACTGCTATTCTCGTCCTGATTGGAAAGAAAGGGCAGAATTAAGCCCAAGCAGTGGCCTACCCACATTCTCTCCCACAGAGTACATCCTCCTGTCATTATCACCAAGGCTTCTTGAAACTAGAAGGTGGCAAAGTGGCTTATAGAGAATCCAGGCTAGGCTGTGGATGAGTGGACATTACATGGTCATTAGTCATCCACATGTGTTTCAAATATATTAGCACAAGGAATGTTTGTATAACAACCATTATATCATCTTTTGGGAAAATGTATTAGATTTTTTCTTCTTTCTTAGCTTGTTTTGTTTCTGTGCTTGGAGGTGTACAGTCAGGCATGCACTTACCATAGTTGGGCTAAATTGTTTTTCACTTTACTGTGGTGCAAAAGCAATAAATATTCAGTAGGAACCATGCATCAAATTTTGAATGTTGATTTTTTTCCCCCTGGGATTTGATAGGCTTTACAAGATGCTAGGAAGTGGCAGATAACCTCAGCTGCCACTTAGCCACATGATCAGGTGAATAAACAGTTGATATTCCACTTAACAGACTATACTTTATTGCTGAGTTGTTATATTCAATAGGTAAAGTATATTAAGTGCATTTTTGCCTTTATGGTTATTTTTAAATTATGATATGCTTATCAGGACATAAACCAATCCTAAATCAAAAGCATCTGTACATTACTATTTCCCAAGAGGCCTAATATTTTATATACTTTTGTTAAAATTTCACAGCTATTGAAATAAAATTATTTCTTTCAGGAGTACAAAACTGATGTATAACTAGGAAGATCCAATAGACCAAGCTTTTATTTAGTGTTATTCATCTCACTCTGAATTAACCACATATTAAATGCTCAATATCCACATATATTTAGTAGTTATTATATTAAACAGTATAGTTATATTATATTTTTATACATATTTTGTTGTTCTAATCAATTTATTAGTTTCTAAGAAAGACCTAATTTTTACGGCATTTTTCCTATTGTTTAATGTATTTTGAAATCACACTATGCAATGAATAAAAACTTATTTTGGAAATTATGTTTCTAATTTCAAAAAATTTCATATTGGTCTTTGATAGCTTCTTTTGCATGGCAGTACAGTATTGCTTTATGGTTAGAATATGTTTTCACTCTAAGAAGTAACTTGAATTATTTTTAAGTTCCTTTGTATTTGCTAAATGATGTCTATTTCTTTTGGTGTCAGTTCTGTTAATCCATCAAATCCTTCCCATTTATTCTGTTTTTAACCCCCTTCAATTATCTCATGGTTCTTCTAGTCTATGTATATTAATTAATTTAGCACCTAGTTGATATGAAGGCAATGTGAGATTTTTTTCAGTGTTTTTGTAGGTCTGTTTCCCTTACAGTTATACCTCCCTGTACAAAACTATGTGGGAAAGGCTTTTCCAAATTGGCAGAAAGCCTGGCTTCATTCAAGAGAGGTCAAGTGTTGAGCACAAGGTCAAGTTTTGGACTTGTTCAATTTTGTATGTAAGCATTTGCTCTCTAGAAAATTCTGGAATATTTCTCCATTGAATGAGGCTGCCTCTTCTTTCTATCATTGCTCTATTTGGAGATTGGGAATTACTTCAAGCTCTTCCATACTTTTTGCCCATTTCTTAATATTTGTAGAAAATATTTTCCCCATATATGTGGTTCACTCACTCTAAAATGGGTTGCAAATGCATATTCAAGTATGTAGAGGGGCAATTAGGATGACTGCTAACCCAGAAGGGGTCCAGCTTCCTTTTTGTTTGTAACTACAGTTAATCTAATAACTAAGTTTCCAGGACCCATGGCTATTATATGTATTATTCACTCTTAGAATTTACTTTGTTCTTTACAGAGTGTTGTTCATATCCTGTATCCTCATTTAGTCATTTCAACATCCCAGAATTATGAGTAGACCAAGGATTACTATTCCTATTTATAAGAACTGAAATTCAGAGAGGTAAATAACTCACCCAAAGCTGATGTGGTAGAAAAGAGCCAGTTTTCAAATTCCCCGGCCAGAGCTTTTTTCACCCCCCAAAATTCAAGAGAATCTAGAAAGAGCAGTGCCTTGTTTAAAATGTGATGCAATATAAACAATTCTGACACTCTGAATTAGCTCAAAGGAAAGAAATTAAATCTGAGTGATCTCTTTGAAACTTTTCTTTAGACGATAAATCCTGTTTTAGAACAAGGTTGGAATACTAAGGAAGATGAAAGAAAGAAAAATGAGCTGCTAAATTGGGATTCCTCTGATTTCCAGAAATATGCATGATGTCAATTTGCAAAGAACATAAAATTGCAAGCAGTATGTGTAGTTGCAATTTTAACTTCCAAGCATTTGTCAATTTTAAAATATAGCAACTTCAATGAGATCCAGAGGACTGTCAGTACTCATACATAAATTGATAAACAGCTTTGATCTGGTTAAAAGGTTTTCAGGATAGTGAAAGTGTTTCCAATTATACAGTTGAGTGAATTAGATCAGATCCTCTGATCTTTGGTTACGTTTCTGCAGTATTTGGTCCATGCCAAACTAGATGGACCATTGAGGAAAAAGGAACAGAGTATAGATGCTTCTTGATCAAGTCATGTCTGGATAAAATAACCATAAGTTGTAATATCATAAGTAAACACGTTTAATACATCTAATCCCAAACACCCTATCCTGACCTAACAAAATTGTACACTTGAGTTTACCGTTTTAATCATATGGCTGACTAGGAGCTGCAGTTCATTGCCCCTTCCCATCATGAGAGAGTACCATGATGCATAGCATTAGCTTATGAAAAGATATAAATCCAACATGTTGAAGTGCAGTTTTACCTGTATAACTCTTGCATATAAATTTCACACCACTGTAAAGCTGAAAAATCCCAAGTTGAACCATCATCGTAAGTCAGGGTCCATCTGTAATTCAAATCAATATTCTACTAGCAGATGGTGAGAATGATTCATGAATTTATCTTTGGTTTCTTCCTTCTTCAGAGCCAGTGTTATAGTTGAGCATCACTGTGATATTCACAACCTCCCTCTACAGTTCCTGAGAAAGCATACTTGTGACTACTGTGCCAGTTTGAAACACACAGAGAACCATTCCTGGTGGGAGAGCCTGTTAATTAGGATTAGGTTCATTCCTGCTGACAGAATCAACCAAGTAAAACCAAAGTGAGAAGACAACTTATCATAGTATGTCCCATGCCAACACTCTCAAAGGACCTGTTCAGCCTACGCAGGCACAGGCAAAAGCACTGTCTCTGAAATTTGTCCATATACTTCCTGTTTGGTTGGCTATGTCTTGTTTTTAATCTTCCCTATTTCTCTCACTTCTTTTTTACTCTGGGATCTAACACTCAATTTCTGTCTCATAAACTGCTGCTTTGAATATCCACCTTGCATTTATTACCCTGTTCCCATCTGTCTCTCCCCCTCCTACCATTCATCAACACTCCTGGGTACTCTGATGCCTTTCTTCCACTCCATTTTTAACCCAGAACAAACAAACCAGACCCAAGGCCTCTCCTGAAACCTTTGTGTATATATATGCTAAACATCCTGAGTCCTGAAAAATTCTCTCAAAGTCTTGCCATATCCTATCACAGCCTGGTGTGGGATCACCCATGCAATTTCAAAAGTTTTAGAGAAAGCAGTGACCCCTTTTTAACCTACTTTCAATCCTTGATGGAAAGAGGCTTCTGGAACAATAAATAATATATTTTCAATCTTTTCTACCAAGAGATAGAGGAGTATAAAGTTGGAATAAAAATCAAGAAACAAATCAGGTTCTGCAATAGACAGTTCTGGGACTCTAACTGTACATACTGCCAAACACTCCACTGAGCTGGAAATATCCCTTCCTCTCTACAAGTGTAGACTCTGCTCTTCAGACACCAGGGCCACCACTTAGCATCTTGTCCAAAACATCAAGCAGGCAGCAAGTTTTACTTGAAGGAATGGATAAGATGAACCGAAATCTACTTCTCTGAATTTGATTTTGCTTCCTTATATTTTTTTCATTTAGTCTATTTAATTAACATTGGTTAATTAATTCTTTAACTAACATTTTATCCTTAAGAATTTAAACTTAAAAAAAAAAGAATGGAAGTCAGATAGTGGTGCCTGCCTGTAATCCCAGTGACTTGGGAGACTGAAGTAGGGGGATCACAAGTTTGAGGCCAGCTTCAGCAATTCAGTGAGACCCTGTCTCAAAATAAAAATATTAGAAAGGTCTGGGGACATCACTTAGTAAATCACCCTGCATTTAATCCCCGGTATAAACAGTTAAAAAGAAAAGAAAACCCACAAGAACGAAGTGGCCAAAACACACACACACACACACACACACACACACCCCTCTAAATTTTTCCAATATTAAAATTCTAAGATCCAGACACAAAATTCTGATTCTTTCAAAAATTTCTATTGATAAATTACATAGTAAAAAGAACAATGGCAGAGAAAAATCTCTAGTGAGACCTGTGTAGCCGGAAGCTGAAGCAGGTCTGCTGAGGGGAGTCTGCTCAGTAGTTCAATTAGAACACTTTTTTAACAATTGTGATTATATATATATATAATAACATATGTATATATAATATATATATGGCAAATTTTTCTTTTAACCATATTTAAGTATGAAATTCAGTAGCATTAGTTATACCTACGATGCTGTTCAATCATCACCACTTCACTATTTCTAAGACTTTTCCATCATCCTAAACAGACCGTCTGTAACCATTAAGAAATAGCTCTAGTTCTCCCTCCCCAAAGCTTCTGGGAATCTCTAACCTGATTTCTATCTCTATCGATTTGTTCTTTCCTCATATATGAGAAATAATACAACAATTATTCTTTAGCATATGGTTTATTTCACTGAAAATAATGTTTTCAAAGTCTATGCACATTATGGTTTGTATCAGAACTTCATTCCTTTTTAGGGCTGAATAATATGCCACGGAGTATACAGTCTACTTGTTGATCCTTTTCACCTGTTGATCAACACTTCATTTGTTTCTACCTTTTTGTTATTCTGAAGAATATGCAGTGAACATTGGTGTGCAAGTATCTGAATCCCTGTTTTCAATTCTTAGGGATATATACTTAAAATCAGCATTGCTTAGTTTTCTAGTAATTCTCTGCTGAGCTCTGGGAGGAATCACAAAACCCTTTTTCATAGAAGCTGCACCATTGAACATTCCCTCAAGCAGCACACAGAGTTTTAGTTACTCCACATCTTCACCAATATTTATTCTTTTCTTTCCTCCTTTCCTTCCTTCCTTCTTTGTACCTCTCTCTATCTCTTGCTGTAGCCATTCTAATATGTGTAAAGTGGCATCCCATGTGATTTTATTTTGTGTTTCCCTACTCACTAATGAAATTATGCATCTTTTCATGTGTTTATTGGTCATTTGTGTTTTTCACATGCCTATTAACAATTATGACTTCTTTGGAGAAATATCTAAACACATAGTCATTTTACCATTTTTTTAACCTGTATTGTCTTTTTGTTGTTGTGTTTCAGGAATTCTTTATATATTGTGGATAACCTTTATTAAGTATATGATTTTACAAATATCACTTCCCATTATGTAGGTTATTTTTACTTCCCTGATGATGACACTTGATGCCCAAAACTTTTAATTTTTATGAAGTTGATTTTATCTAGTTATTCTTTTATTGTCATATAAAAATTATCAAACCCAAGGTCATAAGGTTTAATCCTATGTTTTATTTTTGTAGTTTTATGGTTTTAGCTTCTATATTTAGGTCACTGATCCATTGTGAGTTAGTTCTTGTATATGATAGGAAGTAGGGGTTCACCTTCATCTTTTATGCCTGAAAATTCTTTGTGTCAAAACCATTTGTTAAAGAGATTCTTCTTTACTTAATTGAATGTACTTATCCTTTGCCAAAAATCAACCAGCCATAGATATTGAGGTTTATTTCAGGTCTTTCAATTCTATTCCATTAAACCAATGAATGTTGTATGTCTGTACTTGTGCCAATACCATACTTTTGAACATTTATTATTGAAATAATGGAATCCCAATTAAAGCCATTAGTTTGAACCAAATGAAATTGTTACATTTCTAGGCCCGTTATTGAATATAGGTAGTTTCATTGATTCAACTAAATTGTTAAAAGAGAGAGAGAGAGAGAGAGAGAGAGAGAGAGAGAGAGAGAGATTGGTTTCTAGCACTGTGTATTTGTAAGTATAATTGAATGAGAGTCCCAAATGACCTTGGATGTTTGTCATTCAAACCTCAAGGATATATATACGTGTGTGTGTGTGTGTATATATATATATATATATATATACACACACACACACACACACACACACACAGAGACACTCAGATTTGTATCATTTCAGTTTAACAACCCCAAAAGAGTTGGAAAGTTCTCTCTCACTTTCATAGAATAATTAAGATTGGTCTGGCTTAAGTCCTGCTCTGACATATTTAACCAATCCTGAGGCCAGGGAGATAGACCCCAGGGATTTTAAAGACTAAGTTTATGCAGCCAGATCTGTGATGAGTGGGTCAAGGTAGGATATGTTTAGAAAAATCTCCAGAGTCAGGTAGAATGGATAATAGAATGGAAAAAGTTCTCCTAAAAAAAATTATGAAAAGAAATTATCAGAAAAAAAATGAAACAAAAGTTTCCTGGCAGAAAAAGGGAAAAAAAAGTAGCAAAGGTTCATTACAAGCTGTCCTTGGACTCCCTGAGATAATATAGCACAGCTCTGGAGCTTGAAAATAGCAGGAAGCAACTGATGACATTTTCTAGGGATTCAGATGGCATTTATTTGCTGACTGCAATCTATAATTCAATTAAACAGTGATATTTAACTCCAGGTTAAGTCATTGGAGGTGATTTTCTTCTTCACTCAGTGGAGGAAAGAAGCACAATTTTACCCTGAGAGACCCACAATTTCATGGCATATTTGACTGACCAAAACAACTGTTCTATCACTAAATAATGAAGTATTGAGTTATCCTCAGGAAATATGAGACCCCGAGGAGTGTGGGTGTTCAGAAAACCTAGAACAGTTTACCAGAAATGTGTATAGCTGTAGAAGAAGCTGACTCAAAACAGTACTTGAAATTCCTATGTATATATTATTTGTAAGACTCCCTTCTATATCATCTATATGAATCAAAGCAGAAATCTTCCTATATACCTGGTATATAGGAATGCCATATAGGAATATATGGCATGAGGAATTCTTAATGTAATAACCCCTCTTCTTCCTCTTCCTGAAAAGATACACTGATCCCACAGAAAGCCAACTGATGTCCTTATTTGAACAACAAAGGGAGAACCAGAAAAAACATGATAGAGGTACATTTTGATATTTGTTGTTTTCATTATGTATGATACAGCTCAGTCACATACAGACCATTAAAGAGCCCATTGATATTAAACACAAGCTGAGGTCCTGTTTTTCCTAAAACCTTGGTCAAAAACTACTAAAAATAAAAAAAATACTTTCTTCAGTACAGGCTTATGCCATTTTTCCTCTAAGATCATTCAGTATTTGTGAGTTTAGAAAGAATAAACTTGCTAAATGCCCATTAATGTAGTTATGACCTATCTTTAAGAACAGAAAAGAGAGAGGAAAAGTTTATAAAATCTACAAAAGGGTCTTCTTAAGTTCAACTAAATATTCAGACTCACAAGATTCCTTCAGATCACATTTTTTACCAATCTAAAGGAAATAGTTTAGGAACCATAAATTACCAATAAGGCAGTATCAGATATTCTCCTCCATAGAACCCTCAAATTCTATATGAAATTTGTACAAAACTGGCCAATCTTTTAGGAAGATTTTAAACACTTGAACTAAAATTTAAGCTAATATGCAAGAGTTGTTGTTAGTTTTTATATTAGTCAGGGTTCTTCAGAGAAACAGAACCAATACAGTATATAAGGATATAGAAAAGGAGATTTATTATGGGAATTAGTTCATGCAGTTATGAAGACTGAGAAATCATGTGTTTTATCTATAAGCTGGAAGCCTAGGAAAACCATTAATATAATTTATTCCAGGCCGAAAGGCCTGAGAACCAAAGGAACCAAGTCTAATTTTTAGTCCAACAGGAAGGGCCTGAGAATGGAAGGGGTTGTGGTATGGTCTAAGGTGCCGCAGGGCACAAAATCACGAGCCACCACACACCTTGTAGATTCAAACAGCAACTCTTTATTCTCAAACTGTCACTGGCACTTTACACACATGTTCTGGGCCAATCCACATTCTGGGCCAAATCCACACACTCCACCGGGCTCCGAATCCCAAATACTCTCTGAATCCCGCAAGAACTCAAGGGGAACTCAAGGAGCGGGCGTGCCTGAGGCAGCAGGATACGCCCTATTCCTAGCAGGGTACACCTTAAACCTGGAACCGCCCTAAACCTGGAATGCCCCAAATCCCGATCCGCCCTAGTCCTTGAGCAAGGTCACCTTACATGCAATGTCACTGCAAATGACCTGGGTCATGCCATGCATCATACCTACTTGGCAATGGATCTCAGCACTAAGGCCTAGAGTGTCATTGCCCAAAAACCACAAGAGCTGATGTAGAAATGAATGTCTTAGCTGAAAAAGAAGGAAATGAGAGGAGAAAAATTGTGGATGAATAAGAGTTATTGCATACTGGCTACTCCTGGATTGAATAGTTGTTGAACCATTGAAAGTAGAGTCAGATCCAAACTCAAAGAACAAGTGATCAGCACAAGAATAGAAATAGTGTTTCTTCTTTCTTTTCTTCTTCCTCCCCGCCCGCCTTGTCTTCTTCTTCGAAAAATAAATAAAATAAATAGATAGATAGATAAATAAGAAAATTTAGGGAAAGAAAAGGATCTGTATTCTACAACAATGTTGGGCTCATGGCTGCTCACTGTAGAAGGGGAAACCCTCTTTCAGAGTGCTGGGGTCAGGGAAAGAGGAATCATAACAATCTCAAGGACTTCTGACTTCACCATCAGGCAAGATATGTAGTTTGAGCAGAAAGGAGATTTAAATACAGCGTAATAAATTGGCATGGTTTAAGACCCAAACTGCACTTCCCAGTAGAGATTTATTTGCAATCATAGGTGATCATCAGCTCCCCTTAAAGGAGAATAAGTGATTGATTTAAACACTAAAAACAAATTTCCTTGGGCCCTTTAACACAAAGACATTTCCCTGATTTGGAACATATAATAAAGTGAAAGCAGCCTATTAAAGAATCCTCTGGTCAACAAATTCCATTTCTTTGGCAAATTTCAACATACAAATAGAGGAAACATGAGAAAGCCAGGACATAAAATGCCTCCAAATGTCGTTAATCTACCAAAAAGTAAATCCTCAGATAGCAAAGTTAACAAAATGCCAAAGAATTCAAAAAAATTAATGGTTAAAATGATCAAGAAACTGAAATAAGTTCTAATAAATGAACTAATATAGATGGCAAAAGATCATTTCAACAAAGAGATATTCTGAAAAAGACTAAACAGATATCCTGGAAATAAAAGAATCAATAAATCAAAATAGAAGTTTATAAAAAGTATCAATAATATATTAGACAATGCAGAGGACAAATTTTCAGGCTTTGAAGACAAGGTATATAATCTTAAAATAGTGATAAAGTAAAGACAATAAGAAACCATGGCCAAAATATTCAGGAAATCTTGGACAATACAAAGATACCAAATATAAGGATCAATATCCTTGAGGAAGAAAGTGATATATAAATGGAGGGCATGCCTAATCTTTTAAATGAAATAATGTAGGAAATTTTTCCAAACCTGGGAAATGAGATACTTACCCAAATATAGAAGGTATTCAGAACCCCAAAGGCAAGATAAAAAAGACCCATGCTAAGAAACATTATAATCATAAGGTCTAATCTACAGATAAGTATAGAATTTTGAAAACTTAAAGGTCACATTTGGAGGTAAACCAATCTGAATCACCATTGATCTCTCAGCCCAGAATTTAAAAGCCAAGAGGCTGTGAAATATTATATACCATGATAGGAAAGATAATGATTTCCAATGTAGATTGCTTTATCCAGTAAAGTTTAAGAATTAAAAGAAAAATAAAAACCATCCATGATAAACATAAACTAAAATTACTTATGACTACTTAACTGGCACTATCACCAACATTTAAAGAAATGCTTTATCCAGAGGAAGTGCAAAACAAAACTTCAGTGCCAAAAAGTATATTAATCTCACTAGAAGAGTAGCTTAGTAAAGAAGAGCTGAGTCTTAATAAAACATTATAAATAAATCTGAATTACAAAAAATAATAATCATCACCCTATAATAACATTATATGTAAATGGTCTCAACTTTCCAACTAAAAGACGTAGAGTATAATTAAAAACAGGACCCAACCATGTGTTGTTTACAAGAGATTCATCTTATAGGCAAAAACAATAATAGACTGAAGATGAAAGGTTAAAAAAGCAAAGATAAAGACAAAATATTGAGAGCAACCAAACTAAAACAATAATGTACAGAGGGGAGAAACCATTGGAATTACTGTGGGCTTCTCAGATTTACAAAGGCCACAGACTAATGAAACACCATCTTTAAAATGCAGAAAGAAAATATTGTGAACATAGAATTACAGTATTTATCAAAACTATCCTTTAAGATTAAAAGTAAAAGAAAGACATTTTCAGATGAAAGAAGTCCTAGATTTTACAATACCAACAATTCATTAAATGTTAGTGGATTAAACACTCCCAACTAAAATGCAGAAATAATTAGAGAAATAAGAAAGCAAGAATCAACCATACATACTTTGAATATAAAGAATCCATTGAAAATAAAAAAGCATATACCACAAAAACATTAAACATAGAAAGATGGGGTACGTGAAACAAAAATTGGAAGATTGAAAAGAAAAAGACAATTCTATTACCATACCTAGAGATTCTAATACTCTTTGGTAAAGCAGGTAGACAAAAACATCGGTAAAGAGATGATTTGAACAACACTATTAATTACCTTGATCTAATATTTATAAAACACTAGACTCATCATCTCCATAAAATACATTAATTTCAAAATTTCATAGTACATTCACCAAGAGAAATCATATACTGGGAAATTTTTTTAAAAGTCCCAGTATTAGTAGTTGGTGGAAATGCCTTGATGAGCACATTTATTCAGGTAGATTTGTTTTCTGAAAAATCTAGTATGGTCTTGATCTCTGTACAAAGAAAGCTGTATTCATCTGTTTTCTGTTAACATAACAAAATACCTAAGGCTAGGTAGTTTAAAAGAAAGGGAGTTTTTTCAGTTGGAAATTCAAGGAAATTCAAGCAGTAGCATTAGCCTGGCTCTGGTGAAGACCTCATGGCAGCTGGTAAGTGTGGGAGGGATCACTATGTGAGACAGGAAGCTAGAGGGAGACTGAAGTCCCACAAGAACTATGTTAATTCCCTCCAAGAATATGTCCCCAATGACACAGCAGCCTCTTATTAGGCACCATCTCTTAAAGGTCCTACCACCTCTCAACACGGGGAACCAAGCTCCTAACACATGGACCCTTGGAGGACACACTCATTCAAATCATAGCTGAAAACAAGTCCTCCTTTAATGTCATCAAAACATAATGGGATTGGCCTAACATAAAGGTGGAGACCTGGTACCAGTGACCCAAAAGTGAACCTGCCTAGGCCACAAGAGCTTTGTTCAAGGATGCATGCAGTATGTATAGAAAAACTTTTGAAAACACGTTAAAATTTATCATCAAACTATTTTTAAACTCAGAAATTGTAGATACATTTGTTTAATCTTCTAGAAAAATACCATGTATTGTAAAGGCTTAGGGTCTAAGTCTGGGTAAATTGTGAGAACTGGCTTCCCTTTTCTTAATACCCTCTAGGACATGGTGATTCAAGAGAAATATAACAAAAACCACAAATGCAGATCACACATGTAATTTTAAATTTTGTAGTAGCTACAATGAAAGATTTTTTAAAAGCAGGAGAGAATGTAATTGTAGCAATACATGACATTTAGCCTAGTATATAAAAGATGTTCCAACATATAATATAGTTCATAATTGATATTTTTTTTTACATTTAGGCTTAATGAAATGTATGTTTTACACATACAATGTGTATCAATTTGGAGTAATCACATTCAAGTGCTCAAAGGCCACATGTGGCCAGTGGCTGCCATATAGACAGCACAGCTAGAGTAAGTAGGAGAAATACAACACTTTTTCCTGTCATCTCTGTCTTCTTCCCTGCCAGAAACTACCTTTGAGAAAACCCAAACCCTGTCTATCCCCCTATAGTACAGATGTTGTCAATTATCCCAAGAAATGCAGATAAGGAGCATAGTCCTGGATCAAGCCAGAGTAATACAGTCTTTACATTGCCTTTACAGAGCCTCTCCTTGACCATTGCTGTCCTATCACCCTGTCAAGAATCCTGTGTCCAAATTGCAGGAAAAGAAAAATTAAAAATATAATTTATAACAATTTTTATAAAGTAATGTAGTTAGTAAGAGCACAGCTTTTATACTAAACAAACCTGGGTTTGGATGCTGGATCTGCCATTCACTAGCTTTAGGACCTTGAACAAAGGGATCTTATCTCTCTGAGTCTTGTTTCTTCATGTGTAAAATGGGACTAAAACGATTATTTTGTAGGATTATTGTGAAAACAAAATTTAATTATGCATAAAAATTGCACACATTTTACCATACACAGCTATACAATTACATTTCTTTCTCACATCAGTCCAAAAAAAAAAAATCCTACATATATATCATGCTTGCATAAAATGCCTGGTGGAGTACACAGCACACAGTCACCCAATGATTGCTGTTGTTGTTACTGCTGTTCTCAGTGCTCAGAGAGGAGAATTCATTAACCAAGCACACTCCATAAAAATGCATAACCTGGGGAATTTTTCATAAACATTTCTGACAGTGATACTAGTATAGCTGCCACGGGAAGAAAATTTAGCAGAATAACATTTCCAATGATGATTTCAAATATCATGTCTTAATAAAAACTAATGTATGCGCTTAGACACAGCTTATGTTAAAAATCTACCATTTTAAACTCAGTGTCAGACAGTTCTTTCAATTATGCAAAACTTTTAATTTCTCTTTTTAATTTTAAAAGTAGTTGTCATAGTAACTTCTAAGCACTGCTCCAAATGGTACTAAAGAGACATGCAAACATTTCCAAAGAATTTTTCAATATGTTGCAAAAACATTATACAATATTTAGCAGAAATGCTGTAAGTGATACTGAAGGAAAATCCTCCATGGAGAAATAAAATTGTACTTAGCCAGGAATTTTAAATAGAAAAGAGATAGATAGATAGACAGATACACACGCACACATACACACCTATGTACACATATACATATACTTACATATACACATATTCATATTCTTGGGAGTGTGTGGGGGGGGAGAAGTCATTGTTAATAAATCATTCTTAAAAAATAAATGAATTATTGAATCATGCAATCAATAATCAACTCAATAAATCAAAGAAAAATGATGAAATGGAACCAACAGAATGAGACTAGGAACAATTTCTTCTGTGTTGTATGATTAGTACTTGCTCAGCTATTTCCATCTGGTAATTATAACACTGAGTTCTTTTTTTTTTTTTAATAACAAAACATTTGCTCTGGGGAAAGGTTGAACCCCTGTGGCCTGGGTATTGAGTCAAGGTTGAACAGACTGGAAGCAACTGTTCACAAGTTAGGTTTTAAGACTGCTCTGAAGAGCAGGCCAGAATTTCAGTACTTTGTTGGTCAAAGAAACCCCATAATTTGGTGGGATATTTAATCTATTAAAGCTTGTCTTACTCCATTTTTGTGCCTCCAAAACAGAATACCTGAGTTTGGCAGGGCAAGGTGGTACATTCCTGCAATCCCAGCAACCCAACGTGGGAGGCTGAAACAGGAGTATTACAAGTTCAAGACCAGCCAAGGTGACTTAGTGAGGCCCTAAGCAACTTAGCAAGACCCTGTCTCAGATAAAAAATAAAAATCACTAGGGCTGTCGGATGTAGCTCAGTACTTAGAATGCCTCTGAGTTTAATCCCCAATACAAAAACAAAACAAAACAAACAAACAAAAACCCTGAGTCTGGGTAATTTGTGAAGAACAGAAATTTATTTCTTATAATTATGGAGGCTAGGAATTCCAAGATCAATATGCCTGCGTCTGATACATTGCTTCTTGCTGCATCTTCACATGACAGAAGGTAGAAGGCCAAGAGAGAGCCAGCCCACTGCTGCAAGCCTTTTTTTTTTTATAGCAGCATTAATCCATCCACAGGGCAGAGCCCTCATGACCTAAACTTCTCCCTGACAACCCTAATACCCAATAGTGTTGGCACTGGGAATTAAGTTTCCATCATATGAATTTGGGGGCCACGTTCAGACTATAACAAAGCTATTAGAAGCCTTGGCATCTCTGATATTTCTGTAGCTTGTAACATACTATGTTCATTGTGATGCTCCAGGAGTTAAAGAAGGTATTGTTATTTCCCAAACTTATGAGACCACAGTGCCTATATTTCTCAGAGAAATTTAAAAAGCTGACTGGTGTTCAATAGATCCATCTTGAGATTCATGGCTATAGTCAGAAAAACAGATACAGCCTAGGGCCTGTCTGCTAAAACTGCTTCCCACTTCCTCCTCCAGCAACTTCTCCATCAATACACATCAGATAAAGCATTAAGGTGAATTACATATAAATTTATTATACAAATTTATGAGAAGGTTTCCGTAAAAAGGAAGAAAATGTTTTCTTTTTCTCAAATCCAGCTACATGGCTTATTTTTAATAACATACTTGTCATCTAATGTCATATAAAATTACCTTAAAGTTTAGCAGCTTCAAATAATAATCATTTATACTCTCATAGTTTTTGTGAGTTGGAATTCTGGATACAGCTTAGTTGGGTGTTTCTGACTCAATTTATTTTGTGAGGAGCTGTTAAAGTATCAAATTTGCAGTCTCATCTGAATGCTCATTTGGAGAGAGGCAACTATGTCCAAACTGATTTGCTCTGTTTTTGGTAAACTTCGGTCAATCACCATATGGACCCCTCCACAGGAATATCTCAATATAGCAGCTGGCTTTCCAAGTAACTGAAGAGACTGTGAAAGAGAGGAAGCTTCTGCTATGTTCTGTTCAGTAGAAGCAGCAATAAGTTCAGCCACAATCAAGGAGGTGAAGATCACAAGTGGAGGTGAAAATCACTGGGGCCCCCTCAGAATGCTTAACACATGTGTGCTAGACTTTCATCATTCTTTGGTCAAAGTAACTCGTGATTTGGTGGGATACCTAACCTATTAAAATTTGTCTTAAGTCTATTTTGTGCTGACAAAACAGAATACTTGTGTTTGGGCAATTTAAGGGACAGAAAATTATTTCTTGCAGTTATGGAGGCAATGTTTCAATGCTTTATATAAATGCCACTTTTTAGTCAGTATCTAATTGTCTCAACTCCCTATTTACACTGTGTGCATCATCCAGAATTCTCATGATGATTCATGGCAAAATTCTTATCTCTGCTTCTTAGAAAAGGAAAATGAAGACCCGAGAATTTAAGTAACTCTCTAATGATCTCATAGCTCACAAGTAATGAACAAAATTTGAAATAACCTCTCATTAGTCCAGTGACTCTTTCAACCATGTCACCACTACTTGGGGTATCTGCATCACTGAATATCTTACTGTAAAGACATATTAGAATCTGTACTTGTCAAGTGCTGCAGTGCCAATCAATAAAACTAAAAGTAACATAAAATGTTAAAAATGCATTTCTATTATTCTGTTCACTGAAAATCTTGCCTTGAGAGGAAAATTCATTATTGATGGTATTTTAATGAACAGCAATTTAAATTCTTATTCCTGAATAAAAAGAAAAGGTAAATCAGTATTTTTGAAGTAGTAATGCCCTAAATAGAGAAAAATTTAATTATCAGAACATAATATAACAGGCGGAGAGAAATGGTTTTGCAATAAATGCGTGTGTGGAGCCTTAAGAAGCACAGAGTACATAGAACAGTGCATGATCAGAATTCCTATCAAATATTCTGTGTCAGACAACCAAGAGTTCAATTTTCACTGGAATCAGTATATAGCAGAAAAGTAGTATGTTTGTCCTATTATCTTTTTTCTGTACTATGTCTGATTGAAAAGAATGGGTACAAACAAATATGAACAGAGAATGAGTTGAAAGCACCAGAGAAATGTGTTGTTCTGTCATCACAATTGGATTTCACCAGGGCTGAAATCACATTCCAGGATGATGAGATCCGTGATGGCAGAGAAATAACTTGTCTCCTAGCTTTACAGATTCCAGGTATGCTCTACAAATCTAAATTAGCTCAGAATTTTCTAAAATAAACAAGAATTTGAGTGGCAGAAGGATGACTAGACAGAGCACAGAGGATCTTTAGGGCACTGAAAATTCTGTATACTATAATGATGAATGCACGTCAATAAACATTTGTTCAAACCCGTAGAATGCAAAACACCAATAATGAATCATATTGTAAGCATGACCTTTGAGTGATGATGTTAGGTAAACTCATCACTTGTAACAAATGTTCCACTCTGGGGAATGTGGGGATTGTCGAGAATAGGGGAGATGATGCATGTGTTAGGGCAGGGAGAATATGGAAAACCTTTGTACCTTCCTGTCTGTTTTGCTGTGAATGTAAAACAGCTTTGAACAAAAACTTTTTTAAAATAATAATAATAATGCTAATAAAGAAGACAATGTGTCAGGAGTTGAAAGATTTTTTTTTTTTAACCTACATTCTTTTTTTAAAATGTCTAAATCAGACATACTTGATTTTGTTGTCTCAATTGTTTTTAATTCATTGTTGTAAAAGATACTAAGAACTATAATAGACAAACTCAAAGTTTGGGAGATGCCTAGTTTCACTTACTAGGAAACGGGTTAATTTGTACTTACCTTTAACCCATTTCCCCATCATTCCTGCTGTTGCCTTTTACCCACACATTCTTTTTTTTTTTTAATCTAGTTGCTGTATTTTATTTATTTAATTTTTTAAAATTTTTATATTTTTTCTTTTTTAGATATACATAACAGAAAAAGTGTATTTTGACATAATATGCAAACATGGAGTATAACTTGTTCCCATTAGGATCCCATTCTTGTGGTTGTACATGATGTGGGGTTTCACTGGTCGTGTAGTCATATACGAACATAAGAAAGTTATGTCTGATTCATTCCACTGTCTTTCCTGTTCCATCGCTTCTCCTTTCCCTCTATTCCCCTTTGTCTAGTCCTATGAACTTCTATTCTTCTCTCAAACCGCCCCCACCTATAGTGTGACAGCATCTGCATATCAGAGATTACTAAAAGACACCCCAGGAGATTATGTTATGTTCTTAGCTTCTTTCTGCATCCAGAAAAGACGGACTATACTGAGGCCCATTCTCTCAGACTTACTCTCATCTAGGTCATTATGAAGCACTTTAAAGCAAAGAAGTTCTCAGTTGATAATAGCACAATGTTCCTCCTCTTTTAGTGCCAGCACAACCTCTTAGAGATAGACCTCAGTAACTTTATAACTGAATAAAAGTACACAATGGTAAATCTTAGTAACCTACCCAAATACTCTACCCAAATTATTTTTCTTGAAATACTTGGAGAAAAGCCAATAACTGATTCTAAAATTTGTATCTGAGATTGTGGTGCTCATGCAGGGGGCAGTAAAAAGGAAAAAGGTGAAGGTCGCTGGAGTCAAGTTTATGATCTGGATATAAAACCAGTCTTAGTATTGCCTGTTCTGCCACAATGTAAATTTTTGCTCATGATATCACACTTAGACAGTATCACATGTATTAAGTAAGAATTATCAAATAATTGTTTCATTAGGGGAAAAGAATTAAGAAGTAAGGAAATATTAATTATCATTAATAAGGTGATTGTTTCCTGGAAGGGATTTTTAAAATGATGTTTTTGAGAATATAAAGATATTATTTCAAGTGAGGGCTATAATAATATTTTGATGAAATTTGACTACAATAAAACAAATTAACATAAAAAATCTGGACTAGTATATAAGATTGGAAAAAATGTATTGATTTTTTAAATATTTTCAAAATAAACTGCATCACAGAATTCAACTTTTGATATCAACTAAACAATCCCAAGAGAGCAGCCACTCAGGACAAAGCACTCTCTTATGTCACATGCAGGTATCACCGTGTCTCCACTAAGCATTCAACTTAGGTCTTTAAAATGCTGTCTTCTCTGCTGAATTGAGAGAGGGACTAGAAAATCCCCATGTCTTCCTACAGTTTCTCTCATAAAGACACAGAGCTTCCTTCCTTCTCTGAAGTGGTGAGAATTTAAGAACTCTATAAAGCTTAATGGAGCAATAAAAGTGAGAGATGTTGGTGACTGAGGGTCTCAATAAAACAAGCTTCCCGGGCTGGGGTTGTGGCTCAGTGGCAGAGCACTTGCCTAGCATGTGTGAGGTACTGGGTTCGATTCTCAGCACCACATATAAATAAATAAATAAATAGATAGATAGATAAATAAATAAATAAATAAGGTCCATCAACAACTAAAAAAATATTAAAAAAAAAAAAGACAAGCTTCCCTACCCTTGAGAGGCAGCTCCCCAGAGAGGGAAAAGAAGGACTGCTTTCTGTGTACATGGGCAGGTGACTGTCCTACTTCTAACAGCCAGTACCAAGGTAGAAGGGCGGTGGCTGGGATGGGAGGACACAGAACAACAGCCTCAAAAAACAAAAGAAGCCATGTTCTTGACAGTGTAGGGACCTGAGGGATTTGAATCATCTTGCCTCAAAGATCCTTGACCTCCTGACCTGACAGAATACTCTGGACTTGGACATCATGGGGATCCAGTAGAATGTCAACATCCAGATGAAGAGATTTCATACCTTTCCCCTCCCATCCCTCAATTAGATATAGAAATTTGTTAAATCAAACCTCATAGATTTAGTAAGTTTTCTAGATTTTTGACTATTCAAAGGTGGTGGTATAGACACACAAAAAGAGGGACACTAGATCTGATGCCAAACTATTGTTATCAAAGCTTGAGTTTAATTTCATTTGTAAAATAAGAGATATGACTGCATTTGAATCTCTTATATGAATAGCATTTGATACTTTTATAGATACAACCATTGTTTATACCCGCATTTTTTCCACCTGCAATATATTCTCCACTGCAGTCATTTGATAGGTTGGTACATTCCATATGCAAAGCATGTTTCCTAATTTGACTATCACATTTGAGCTCGTATGCATTATTAAAATGCCTGCTGATATCCTCCAGCCAAATACCATCAAGAAAACACTTGTCATTAAACAAGTTGGGTTTATTGCTTGTTGCAGTGAGAGAAACTTGTACCTTTGAATAATGGAGCATCTCAGGAAAAAAAATGCTATACAATTTGGAGTTATGTGACTTAGGGAAGATTTAAAGAAGTGGTACTTTGGATTAATGCTCTCAGGAAGTAGTGATAATTTTAATCACTCAATCTTATCTGGAAGCAGGGAGGATTAGACCAAGGCAAAACTGTAAAGGTTAAAAAAAAAAAGTCAGTAGTCAAGATAGAGAGATGTTTGGTCCTTTCTGTGGTTTGGATAATGTATGTATTTTGCTCTGTGTTCAAACATGATTATAGAGTCTTGATTCATCATGTTCACAGTAGCTTTGCCCGATATTGATGTTCTGTGAAGTTGTTCATGTTTAACAGAACACCAATCCCAGCTGTAAGTGCCTGGTGGCTCACAGCAACACCTAGGCCTAGATAATAGTACCTGGCCAGCTCCTGGGTATTGGGAGCTGCTTTTCTTTTTCTCACATTTGTATAAACGATATATCAACATATAATTCAAAATACAAGAGGTAGGTCATATACAGTAGAAAAATCAGTCATCAGAATAAGCAATGAGTTGGACACAGACACCGAAGAGGAGTTGGTCAAAAGTAAAAGAAGGGTGTTATGGCTTGAATTATGCCCACCCCAAAAGATGGGTTGAAGTTCTAACATCAGGGAGCTTTGTATATGACTTTGTATGAATAGAGAGCCACTGAAGAAGTAATTAAATTAAAATGAGATCAGACTGGAGTAGAATGGGCCCTCATCCAACAGGACTAGTATCTCATAAGAAGACAATGTGTGAAAATTTCAAACTTCTAGCCTCCAGAACTATAAGACAAAAAAAAAAAAATTCTGATGTCTTAAGTCATGCTCTCTAAAGGACATTGGTACAGCATGCATGAGAAACTAATACAGAGGGACTGGAATAACTCCTGACAATAATATGGTATGTCATTGGATGAGACATACAATGGAGAGAGAGTAAGTCTCATTGGTCTAAAAGAATAAGAATATATGACATGCTATTGGCATGGAAAATAATTTATTGCCTATACAACCATCATCCAAAATAAACATATTTGTACCCTAAAAAAAAGAAAGAAAGAAAAGTAAATGAAAGATATTTGAAAATTAAAACTTGGCAAAAATAATATAAAGACACAGGCATTTTTGTTTGTTTTGTTTTGTTTTAAACAATTCTTTGGTCATCCTGTACTTTGGTTTCTGCAGATGCTTTTCAACCCATCAAGAGATTTTTGCCTCACTCCTATCTGCAGACAACCTCTATTTTTGGATAAATAAATTCTTCCTTTATTTATTATTTTTACCTAATATCTTCTTTTTAAAACCATTTTTTGGTAAATTTTTTATCATTGCAAATTTTGATTTTGTTGAAACAGTGGATAAAATATTTTATCATAAAAAATGAGAATTAGTAGTGATTCTAAAATTTTGGAAACAGTTATCATTTGGGTACTATTGTAAAGACAATCCTAGGAGGACATTCCTTTCCTAGGTTCTTGTGAATCTTTATCTTGAAGGGAGTGCCTGATGCATGCCAGGCTTAGGAGAGGTTTACCAGATGACCTGAGATAGAGAACAGTAGAGACAGAACTGAATGTCAGTATCTCTTCCTTCCTCTCCCACGTGTCCCCCTCCCCGCTCCTTCTCTCCTCCATTGGCTCTCTAACCTCCTCTACCTGCAGACTGTATTTACATCTAAATCCCCCAGCTCTCCCAGGCACTGACAGGGGAAACATCAGGAACCCTACCTGACTTTAATGCCTCTTCTTCAACTTCATCTCACCACAGGTCCTCTACTACTATTCCCTGGTTCCTGCCTCTTTTTTTTTTTTTTTTTTTTTTGTAATTCGTAAATCTCAAATTTATTATTAGCAAATTGAGTCTCAAAAAGTTACATCTGTTTAATTCCACTTATATGACATTTTTCAAAAGATAAATCGTAAGGACAAAGGACAAATCAGTGATTAGCAGGGGTCAGATACAGGGGACTGGTTTTAAGTATAAAGTAGCAGGAGTAAATTTGGTGGGTGGGGGCAGGCTAATGGGACTGTTCCGTGCCTTCATTATGTTGGTGGTTACATACCTCCATGCCTAGAGTAAATTTTCCTTTTTTTTTTTTTTGTAGTAATAGAGATGGAACTCAGGGCAATCTATCAATGAGCTACATCCCAGAACTCTTCATTTTTCACTTTAAGACAGTCTTGCTAAATTGCCCAGGCTGTCCTCAAATCTACAGCTCTCCCACCTCTGCCTCCAGAATAACTGGGACCACAGGCAAATGCCACCATGCCTGGTTCTAATGTAAATTTTAAGAATACAAATTTAAAACTGGATGGTATAAAATAATCCTAAATACTGTATGATTCTATTTATATGTATTCATGCTAAAGCAAAACCATAGGGACAGAAAACAGATCAGTTGTTGCTAGGAACTGAAGATGAGGGGTAAGAGTTGGCAGCAAAAGGGCCTGAGGAGTTTGGGGGATGATAACAAGTTGTTTGTGGTGGTGGTTCAGTCCTGAGTCCATGTGTCCAAACCCACAGAACTTAAACTAGAAAGGGTGAACTTTATGAAAATTATCTTTTTTAAAAAAAAGAAAAGGAAAAGAACTTAATAAGTAGCTTTAAGTCAGAACAGTGGGGTTTTTAAAAATTTAAGATATGCTATAGGTAGAATATCTAGAATCTAAAATTCTTATCCTAACATGACTACTTGAGTTCTTCCATTTGATTTTGGCCAAATTATGTTCCCATGGTTCTTACTCATCTAGATATTCCTATTTCTCATCCTTGCTTATCAGAACCACTCAGGAATAAATAAACATTTTAAATATTAAATTATGAAATTCCAAATGGATGTGATCCCAACTACTGTAATCCTGTAATCCCAACTACTCAGAATGCTGAGTCCTTCCCTTTTTCTTAATTTATACTTTGCTTTTGTATACTAGGGCCAGCATCTTCTTTATGACTGAAGTGACTGAAGTACATTGGAACCTAGTAAAATAGCTAGTACATATAAGGCCTCTATAATAGCAGCTCTTACAAAGAGTAGGTTTTATGATCAACATATACATTGACAATGTAAAAATGACACCTACAATAATAAGTGACAAGGTTAAAGGAATAAAATTAAGAAATATAATTTAGACTTGTTTCCTACAGGCTGAGATTTCCAAATGGATTTTCCTATTGCCTACAGTTGAGTCTGATTCAGGAACTACCCGTTTTGGTAGTATTCTAGTTTCTAGGCTTTGGTCTCCCTGTCCTTTCTCATAGCTGATTAATTCCTGAATTTCCTATACTGAAAACAAGATGGTGGAACCAAAATAAATTGAGCTCATGTGTCATTACATCAATATTTCAACAGAAAGATAATAAATATATATTTTGGAAAGTTGGAACTCCAAGAATAACTTAAAGTCTACAGATTCAGAGATTAATTATGTGGCATGACTATCTATGAGTTTGGGTTGAACTCCTTATTGACTTTATACCCCCTGTCTTGGTCTACCTTGAGAATACCTATTGGTCTTTCAAAAACCTTCTTACCCTCATCTCCCCTATGTACTGTTTCCCTGGCTTGTCCAGATAGAAAGAATATTCCACTTATCTTATTCCGCTCATCTTACACTATTTGTTCTCTGTATATTCTATTAACATTATTTTTTATCACTATAACTCTGATAGGAAACTAAGATTGCTTGTAGGCATAAACTATGGATTGTACATTATTGGATCCTCAACATCCAATATGGAAGAATTTACTAGTTCCTTAATATAAATGTTTGTTGAATAGATCAATTTTCTTTGGTGTGTTACCTCCATTTTAGTGACTTCAAGGCTAGCAGTTTTCTCACCTTATGAAAAAAATAACATGAGATTTGCAAATACTTTGTTTTGCCAAAATAGCTATTTTATACATTAAGCAACCATTTTCCCCTTAAGGTTTTGCCTTAGTGCACAATAAGATTAGTCTTATGTTGGTGGCTGTTACTGATCGAATAACAACTGGCTAATTTAATCCAGTCTTTTAATTGATTTAAATAACAAGAGGGTGTGCAGGGTTTCTAAGGTAACAGCATCAGGCCACCGGGTGATCAATTCTTATTTAGTAATTAACCACTGTGGTGACTGACAAGACTAAATTGACAAACATAGAAATCAATTGATTATGTTGAAGGGCAGGAATGAAGTTATGAGATAAAGGTCATCTCTTTTCTACGCTTGTCTCAGTTCTGGAAGAACAAAATGTTCCACAATGGAAGCAACATAAGTACATTCACTTACAAATGCAAATAGACAAGTGAGTTCTGGACCTGTGAGGCTAAAGCCAAAACAAAGTCCTTTATTAAAGAATAGAAATTTCCAGAAACAATGTAGACAAATACTAGCTGTTGGTAACTTGTGTGATAACTTGAAATTAGTTTAATGCAATTCATCAAGATAAGTAAGAGGAGTAAATATTGTAATTTCAAGTATACATTTTTTTTAAAAAAAGGAAAGTCTATTTCCATCATTTGATGTGGACATCCTCCTTAGTGTTGACTTCAACAATTCAGGATACTAGCTGCAGGGCTATAAAATTTGGATCTGTTGTGACAGAATGAATGATGTTGTAAGGGCAACTTCTGAAAAATAGCATCTCCTTGAGGATCTAACACACATTGATCTGCCATGCCACCAACAAATGAGCCTCTGCCTTTTGGATGATTTATATTGCAGGAGTATTCTGGGTGAAAATATTATATCTATTTTATTGGAAGGCAAAACTATCTCATTCTGGGAAAAGCTGCCCAAGAGCATCCAAGTGTCATTGGCTGCAGATTGTCTCATGTGCCTGGGACCCTTTCCCAGAGCCTGAAACCATGCAACTATTTCTCCTGGTGCACAAATGTGGACGGCATAGCCCTCAGTGATTAACTAATAGTCAGAAAAAGTCTATTTAGGTATTTCTTTTCCCAACTACTTCTTGTAAGGCCAAATCATTACTGTTTTATCTTTGAAGACTATACGAGCCCATTTACTTCTGGGGAAGGGAATAGTAAAATAAGATAAAGACTAAAAGGGGAACAGTGCAGTCATTCTTTTTTTTTTTTTAATGTGGTGCTGAGGATCGAACCCAGGGTCTCATACATGCGAGGCAAGCACTCTACCGCTGAGCCACAACCCCAGCCCCAGTGCAGTCATGCTTTATGAAAAAAATTAGTTGAGGTGGAAGCAACAAAGAAAAAAAATATTCAGTCATTATCGTATCTTAAAAATCAAAATAGGGCTGGGAGTGGTGGCACATGCCTGCAATCTCAGCTACTCAGGAGGCTAAGGCAGGAGAATTGCAAGTTCAAGATCAGCCTGGGAAATTTAGTGAAACTCTCTCTCAAAATAAAAAATAAAAAGGACTGAGAAGTATCTTAGTAATAGTGCACCCCTAGATTCTATTCCCAGTATCAAACCAAATAAAGCAAAGCAAAACAAAACAAAAAAAAAACAATCTAGGGTGGGAGTGTATAGATCTTGGTCAGGCAATTTCTCCAGTCTTAACAAGTCTGGACATTCTAATACTTGTATATGCGGCACCACATTTAATCTTCCATTACAAATAGCCCAGTAGAAATGCTAATTGATCAAACAATGAGACGTTCCAGTTAAAATTATGAAGAAACACGACTGTCATGTTGAATTACTCCAAGAATGTCATTCATAATGTAATAATCTGTGCTATTTCTTGCATTATACAGCTCACAATGTGCATAGCTGATCTGGTGTTTTAAGGAAATGCCCTACAGTGTTGTTTGAAATATGAAAACACTACAATCTAAAAAAATTCAAATGAGAGACCATCAATAGAATCCACATATAGATATAGACATCTTCACCTTGTACCTACCATCTATTAGCTGTGTACCTTGGACATTGTTTAAAATTTCTCTGTGCCTTCAAATGTAAAAATAGGAAGATAATAATATTCAACTCATATTAATCTCATATTAATTCTCAAGGTCTCCTTCAAGGATTAATTTAATTAATATTAGTAAATGATGAAATCTAATTGTATGCTCACATACACGTTCCTGATTATCTATAGAGAGAAACTCTGGGAAAAAATACTCAAGAAACTGGTATCGATATTTACTTTTGGGGGAGGGAATAGTAAAATAAGATAAAGACTAAAAGGGAAACATCTTTTCATTGTAGTCATTTATACTATTTAAATAAAAGAGGGCCGTTTCCGCAAACAGAATCGTGGGTGGCTGTGTAGTGTTGGTTCATGAAGTTTTATCATCGATTCAAATAATCAAGAATAGAAAATTCTGCAAAAGCAGAGGAATATTAAAAAATGGCTCTTGAACAGGCAAAAACATCAGTAAATTCTGAAACAGAGACTTCATTCAGTATTGATGAAACCACAACAGCTTCTGGGACTGGGTTTTCTGTAAAGACTTCTGTCTGTGGGCAAGTAGACACACCAAAGAAGAGAAAAGAATTTGAAGATGATCTTGTAGAGGAAAGTTCCAGATATGAGGAAGACAGTCCATCCAAGAAAAGAAAACTTGATGTTGAAATTGTCCCAGAGGAAAAAGGTTCTGGTGATGTTGAAGGTGTTTCAAGGAAAAGAAAACTGGAAACGGATGATCTGAAAGATGAACCTTCCACTGGAGATGGCACTCAGAAAAAGAGAAAAGTAGAACTTGAGGATGTTCCTGAAAGGCAGAAGAACTTGGAAGGAGGACACAGCTCAACAGTAGCTGCCCACTATAATGAGCTTAAGGAAGTTGGTTTGGACAAGCGTAGTCAAAGTCGTATTTTTTACCTAAGAAACTTTAATAATTGGATTAAAAGTGTGCTTATAGGGGAATTTTTGGAAAAGGTACGACAGAGGAAAAATCGCGATATCACTGTTTTGGACCTGGGATGTGGTAAAGGTGGAGATTTGCTAAAGTGGAGAAAGGGAAGAATTAGCAAGCTCATTTGTACTGATATTGCTGATATTTCTGTCAAACAGTGTCAGCAGCGGTACGAGGACATGAAAAATCGTCGTGATGATTATATTTTTAATGCAGAATTTATAACTGCTGACTGTTCAAAGGAACTTTTGGCTGACAAATTTCGTGACCCAGAAGTGCGCTTTGACATCTGTAGTTGTCAGTTTGTCTGTCATTACTCATTTGAGTCCTCTGAGCAGGCCGACATGATGCTCAGAAATGCCTGTGAGAGACTCGGTCCTGGAGGTTATTTTATTGGTACAACTCCTAACAGCTTTGAGCTGATAAGACGTCTTGAAGCTTCAGAAACAGAATCATTTGGAAATGAAATCTATACTGTGAAGTTTGAGAAGAAAGGACATTATCCCTTATTTGGCTGCAAATATGACTTCAACTTGGAAGGTGTTGTGGATGTTCCTGAATTCTTGGTCTATTTTCCATTGCTAACTGAAATGGCAAAGAAGTACAATATGAAACTAGTCTACAAAAAAACATTTCTGGAATTCTATGAAGAAAAAATTAAGAACAATGAAAATAAAATGCTATTAAAACAAATGCAGGCCCTGGAGCCTTATCCTGCAAATGAGAATTCCAAGCTCATCTCTGAGAAGGTGGATGACTATGAACATGCAGCAGAATACATGAAGAACAGTCACGTAAGGTTACCTTTGGGAACCTTAAGTAAATCAGAATGGGAAGCTACAAGTATTTACTTGGTTTTTGCCTTTGAGAAGCAGCAGTGAGCACTTATGCAGTGGCCCCAAAGCAATTCTCCACCCTACACAGATTTGAACGATCCATCTCATAGATCTGACAGCTCTCTTGTTTATTTTAATTATAAATTAATTGTAAATGTACAGGATGCTGCCGGAAACTCCAGTGTGTAAATTCAGCATTTGCTGTCTGTGACAGATTAACTTGGTGTGTATAGGTAAGAATGAATTGGGACCTTTGTCTTTAAAAATCTATTTTCAGGTAATGTTCTAAGAATTCCATTTGCCTGTACTGTCTTAGCTTATAAAAACGATAACACGACTTGTTGAAGCAGCTGAATTCTTCACAGTGCTGAGTTGTCGAGTGTTGTTTACATGTCATACTTGCTGCAGCTGCGTGGTGGAGAGGGCACATTCTGGATTACCATTGTGGGCTCATTTCCATGTTTTGTTACATATTAGTTTTCAAGATTAAATGGATTGCTTTCTGTACATTTGAATGCAAGTGTTCAATATATGTTGCTAAAGTTATAAATTTAAAACTTGATTTTAGATAGTCATAAAAGTTGCCTAGCTAGAATTTTTATCAATTGCATTTTGATATGAATAATTATTTGTTAATATGTTGCAATTCTGAAACTGTTTAGAACATTTTAGATAGCAACATAGAGTTATTTTGGAATTTTAATTTCCTACAATAGCATTAATATATCCAGTTGTCAAAATTGTAATTAGACGTTTACATTTCTTCATTGAACAGTGATGCCCTAACTAATTTTTCTCAAGATTTATTTAGTGAAAGTCCCTTTCTTGTAAGCCTGTTGGAAATTTTTTCAGATTTGTATATGTAACTGCAACAGGCACATAGGACTGTAGAGGAAGTAGATGCTTAAACTTCAGATTAATCCTCACTGATGTTAGATCCAGGTTCCCACGCAGAAGTATGCAATTTCAGAACCATTATAATTGTCATTAAAATTGTCATTTGTATAATTGACTACTCTTCCAAAACATGCTTATATGAACTGTTGTCCTTATGTTATGCCAGCATTCAGGAAACTTGCCAGTGTTTGGATGAACTGAGAAACATTAAGATCAAAGTAGAG